>NC_137289.1:120280000-120292500 GCF_054371585.1 Giraffa tippelskirchi | reverse complement strand
TGTCTGTGTCTGTGTATGTGTGTGTGTGTGTGTCTGTGTGTGTGTGTCTGTCTGTGTGTGTGTGTCTGTTTGTGTCTGTGAGTGTGTCTGTTTGTGTCTGTCTGTCTGTGTGTCTGTGTGCATGTGTCTGTGTGTGTGTCTGTGTGTGTGTCTGTGTGTGTGTCTGCGTGTGTTTCTGTGTGTGTGTCTGTCTGTGTGTGTGTGTTTGTCACTGTGTGTGTGTCTTTGTGTGTGTGTCTGTGTGTCTGTGTGCGTGTGTCTGTGTGTGTGTCTGTGTGTGTGTCTGTGTGTGTGTCTGCGTGTGTGTGTCTGTGTGTCTGTGTGTGTGTGTCTGTCTGTGTGTGTGTCTGTGTGTGTGTCTGTGTGTGTGTCTGAGTGTGTGTCTGTGTGCGTGTGTCTGTGTGTGTGTCTGTCTGTGTGTTTCTGTGTGTGTGTCTGAGTGTGTGTCTGTGTGCATGTGTCTGTGTGCGTGTGTCTCTGTGTGTGTGTCTGTGTGTGTGTCTGTGTGCATGTGTCTGTGTGTGTGTCTGTGTGTGTGTCTGTGTGTCTGTGTGTGTGTCTGTCTGTGTGTGTGTCTGTGTGTGTGTCTGTGTGTGTGTCTGTGTGCATGTGTCTGTGTGTGTGTCTGTGTTTGTGTCTGTGTGTGTGTGTCTGTGTGTGTGTCTGTGTGTGTGTGTCTGTGTGTGTGACTGCGTGTGTGTGTCTGTGTGTGTGTCTGTGTGTGTGTCTGTGTGTGTGCGTCTGTGTGTGTGTGTCTGTGTGTGTGTCTGTGTGTGTGTCTGTGTGTGTGTCTGCGTGTGTGTGTCTGTGTGTCTGTCTGTGTGTGTGTGTGTGTCTGTGTGTGTCTGTCGGTGTGTGTGTGTCTGTGTGTGTGTCTGTGTGTGTCTGTCGGTGTGTGTGTGTCTGTGTGGGTGTCTGTGTGTGTGTCTGTGTGTGTCTGTGTATGTGTGTGTTTCTGTCTGTGTGTGTGTCTGTGTGTGTGTCTTTGTGCATGTCTGTGTCTGTGTGACTGTGTGTCTGTGTGCGTGTGCCTTTGTGTGTATCTGTGTGCGTTTCTCTGTGTGTTTGTCTGTGTGTGTGTGTCTGTGTGTCTGTGTGCGTGTGTCTGTGTTCGTGTGTCTGTGTGTGTGCCTGTGTGTGTTTTGTGTGTCTGTGTCTGTGTGTGTGTCTGTCTGTGTATGTGTCTGTGTGTGTGTGTGTGTGTGTGTGTCTGTCTGTGTGTCTGTGTCTGTGTGTGTGTCTGTCTGTGTGTGTGTCTGTGTGTGTGTCTTTGTGCATGTGTCTGTGTATGTGTCTGTGTGCGTGTGTCTGTGTGTGTGTCTGTGTGTGTCTGTGTGTGTTTCTGTGTGTCTGTCTGTGTGTCTGTGTGTGTGTCTGTCTGTGTGTGTCTGTCTCTGTGTTTGTGTCTGCGTGTGTCTGTCTGTGTGTCTGTGTCTGTGTGCGTGTCTGTCTGTGTGTGTGTCTGTGTGTGTGTCTGTGTGTGTGTCTGTGTGTGTGTCTGTCTGTGTGCATGTGTCTGTGTGTGTGTGTCTGTGTGTGTGTCTCTGTGTTTGTCTCTGTGTGTGTCTGTCGGTGTGTGTGTGTCTGTGTGTGTGTCTGTCTGTGTATGTCTGTCTGTGTGTGTGTCTGTGTGTGTCTGTCGGTGAGTCTGTGTCTGTGTCCGTGTCTGTGTGTGTGTCTCTCTGTGTGTATTTGTCTGTGTGTGTGACTGTCTGTGTGTGTCAGTGTGTGTGTCTCTGTGTGTGTCTGTCTGTGTGCGTGTCTGTGTGTGTGTCTGTCTGTGTGTGTGTATCTGTGTGTGTGTCTCTGTGTGTGTCTGTCTGTGTGTGTGTCTGTCTGTGTGTGTGTCTGTGTGTGTGTCTGTGTGTGTGTATCTGTCTGTGTGTGTGTCTGTGTGTGTGTCTGTCTGTGTGCATGTGTCTGTATGTGTGTCTGTCTGTCTCTGTGTCTGTGTGTGTGTGTCTGTCTGTGTGTCTGTGTGTGTGTTTGTGTGTCTGTGTGTGTGTCTGTCTGTGTGTGTCTGTCTGTGTGCAAGTGTTTGTGTGTGTGTCTGTCTGTGTGTGTGTCTGTTTGTGTCTGTGAGTGTGTCTGTGTGTGTGTTTGTGTGTCTGTGTGTGTGTCTGTCTGTGTGTCTGTGTCTGTGTGTGTGTCTGTGTTTGTGTCTGTGTCTGTGCATGTGTCTGTGTGTGAGTCTGTGTGTGTGTCTGTCTGTGTGCATGTGTCTGTGTGTGTGTGTCTGTGTGTGTGTCTCTGTGTTTGTCTCTGTGTGTGTCTGTCGGTGTGTGTGTGTCTGTGTGTGTGTCTGTCTGTGTATGTCTGTCTGTGTGTGTGTCTGTGTGTCTGTCTGTGTGTCTGTGTCTGTGTGTGTGTCTGTGTTTGTGTCTGTGTATGTGCATGTGTCTGTGTGTGAGTCTGTGTGTGTGTCTGTCTGTGTGCATGTGTCTGTGTGTGTGTCTGTGTGTGTGTCTGTGTGTGTGTCTGCGTGTGTTTCTGTGTGTGTGTCTGTCTGTGTGTGTGTGTTTGTCACTGTGTGTGTGTCTTTGTGTGTGTGTCTGTGTGTCTGTGTGCGTGTGTCTGTGTGTGTGTCTGTGTGTGTGTCTGTGTGTGTGTCTGCGTGTGTGTGTCTGTGTGTCTGTGTGTGTGTGTCTGTCTGTGTGTGTGTCTGTGTGTGTGTCTGTGTGTGTGTCTGAGTGTGTGTCTGTGTGCGTGTGTCTGTGTGTGTGTCTGTCTGTGTGTTTCTGTGTGTGTGTCTGAGTGTGTGTCTGTGTGCATGTGTCTGTGTGCGTGTGTCTCTGTGTGTGTGTCTGTGTGTGTGTCTGTGTGCATGTGTCTGTGTGTGTGTCTGTGTGTGTGTCTGTGTGTCTGTGTGTGTGTCTGTCTGTGTGTGTGTCTGTGTGTGTGTCTGTGTGTGTGTCTGTGTGCATGTGTCTGTGTGTGTGTCTGTGTTTGTGTCTGTGTGTGTGTGTCTGTGTGTGTGTCTGTGTGTGTGTGTCTGTGTGTGTGACTGCGTGTGTGTGTCTGTGTGTGTGTCTGTGTGTGTGTCTGTGTGTGTGCGTCTGTGTGTGTGTGTCTGTGTGTGTGTCTGTGTGTGTGTCTGTGTGTGTGTCTGCGTGTGTGTGTCTGTGTGTCTGTCTGTGTGTGTGTGTGTGTCTGTGTGTGTCTGTCGGTGTGTGTGTGTCTGTGTGTGTGTCTGTGTGTGTCTGTCGGTGTGTGTGTGTCTGTGTGGGTGTCTGTGTGTGTGTCTGTGTGTGTCTGTGTATGTGTGTGTTTCTGTCTGTGTGTGTGTCTGTGTGTGTGTCTTTGTGCATGTCTGTGTCTGTGTGACTGTGTGTCTGTGTGCGTGTGCCTTTGTGTGTATCTGTGTGCGTTTCTCTGTGTGTTTGTCTGTGTGTGTGTGTCTGTGTGTCTGTGTGCGTGTGTCTGTGTTCGTGTGTCTGTGTGTGTGCCTGTGTGTGTTTTGTGTGTCTGTGTCTGTGTGTGTGTCTGTCTGTGTATGTGTCTGTGTGTGTGTGTGTGTGTGTGTGTCTGTCTGTGTGTCTGTGTCTGTGTGTGTGTCTGCCTGTGTGTGTGTCTGTGTGTGTGTCTTTGTGCATGTGTCTGTGTATGTGTCTGTGTGCGTGTGTCTGTGTGTGTGTCTGTGTGTGTCTGTGTGTGTTTCTGTGTGTCTGTCTGTGTGTCTGTGTGTGTGTCTGTCTGTGTGTGTCTGTCTCTGTGTTTGTGTCTGCGTGTGTCTGTCTGTGTGTCTGTGTCTGTGTGCGTGTCTGTCTGTGTGTGTGTCTGTGTGTGTGTCTGTGTGTGTGTCTGTGTGTGTGTCTGTCTGTGTGCATGTGTCTGTGTGTGTGTGTCTGTGTGTGTGTCTCTGTGTTTGTCTCTGTGTGTGTCTGTCGGTGTGTGTGTGTCTGTGTGTGTGTCTGTCTGTGTATGTCTGTCTGTGTGTGTGTCTGTGTGTGTCTGTCGGTGAGTCTGTGTCTGTGTCCGTGTCTGTGTGTGTGTCTCTCTGTGTGTATTTGTCTGTGTGTGTGACTGTCTGTGTGTGTCAGTGTGTGTGTCTCTGTGTGTGTCTGTCTGTGTGCGTGTCTGTGTGTGTGTCTGTCTGTGTGTGTGTATCTGTGTGTGTGTCTCTGTGTGTGTCTGTCTGTGTGTGTGTCTGTCTGTGTGTGTGTCTGTGTGTGTGTCTGTGTGTGTGTCTGTGTGTGTGTATCTGTCTGTGTGTGTGTCTGTGTGTGTGTCTGTCTGTGTGCATGTGTCTGTATGTGTGTCTGTCTGTCTCTGTGTCTGTGTGTGTGTGTCTGTCTGTGTGTCTGTGTGTGTGTTTGTGTGTCTGTGTGTGTGTCTGTCTGTGTGTGTCTGTCTGTGTGCAAGTGTTTGTGTGTGTGTCTGTCTGTGTGTGTGTCTGTTTGTGTCTGTGAGTGTGTCTGTGTGTGTGTTTGTGTGTCTGTGTGTGTGTCTGTCTGTGTGTCTGTGTCTGTGTGTGTGTCTGTGTTTGTGTCTGTGTCTGTGCATGTGTCTGTGTGTGAGTCTGTGTGTGTGTCTGTCTGTGTGCATGTGTCTGTGTGTGTGTGTCTGTGTGTGTGTCTCTGTGTTTGTCTCTGTGTGTGTCTGTCGGTGTGTGTGTGTCTGTGTGTGTGTCTGTCTGTGTATGTCTGTCTGTGTGTGTGTCTGTGTGTGTCTGTCGGTGAGTCTGTGTCTGTGTGTGTGTCAGTGTGTGTGTCTGTCTCTGTGTGTGTATTTGTCTGTGTGTGTGACTGTCTGTGTGTGTCTGTGTGTGTGTCTGTGTGTGTGTCTGTCTGTGTGCGTGTCTGTGTGTGTGTCTGCGTGTGTGTATCTGTGTGTGTGTCTCTGTGTGTGTCTGTCTGTGTGTGTGTGTCTGTCTGTGTGTGTGTCTGTGTGTGTGTCTGTGTGTGTGTCTGTGTGTGTGTATCTGTCTGTGTGTGTGTCTGTGTGTGTGTCTGTCTGTGTGCATGTGTCTGTATGTGTGTCTGTCTGTCTGTGTGTCTGTGTGTGTGTGTCTGTGTGTGTGTCTGTGTGTGTGTTTGTGTGTCTGTGTGTGTGTCTGTCTGTGTGTTTCTGTGTGTGTCTGTCTGTGTGCATGTGTTTGTGTGTGTGTCTGTCTGTGTGTGTGTCTGTTTGTGTCTGTGAGTGTGTCTGTGTGTGTGTTTGTGTGTCTGTGTGTGTGTCTGTCTGTGTGTCTGTGTCTGTGTGTGTGTCTGTGTGTGTGTCTGTGTCTGTGCATGTGTCTGTGTGTGTGTTTGTGTGTCTCTGTGTGCGTATGTCTGTGTGTCTGTGTCTGTGTGCGTGTCTGTGTGTGTGTCTGTCTGTGTGTGTGTATCTGTCTGTGTGTGTGACTGTCTGTGTGTGTCTGTGTGTGTGTCTGTGTGTGTGTCTGTGTGTGTCTCTGTGTGTGTGTCTTTGTGTGTGTCTGTGTGTGTGTGTCTGTCTGTGTGTGTGTCTGTGTGTGTGTCTGTGTGCGTGTGTCTGTGTGTGTGTCTGAGTGTGTGTCTGTGTGTGTGTATGTGTGTGTGTCTGTGTGTGTGTCTGTGTGTGTCTGTCTGTGTGTCTGTGTCTGTGTGTGTGTCTGTCTGTGTGTGTCTGTCTGTGTGTGTGTCTGTGTGTGTCTGTTTGTGTGTCTGTCTCTGTGTGTCTGTCTGTGTGTGTGTCTGTGTGTGTGTCTTTGTGTGTGTCTGTGTGTGTGTGTGTGCGTGTGTGTGTCTGTGTGTGTGTCTGTGTGTGTGTGTCTGTGTGTGTCTGTCTGTGTGTCTGTCTGTGTGTGTGTCTGTGTGTGTGTCTTTGTGCGTGTGTCTGTGTATGTGTCTGTGTGCGTGTGTCTGTGTGTGTGTCTTTGTGCGTGTGTCTGTGTGTGTCTGTCTGTGTGCGTGTGTCTGTGTGCGTGTGTCTGTGTGTGTGTCTGTGTGTGTGTTTCTGTCTGTGTGCGTGTGTCTGTGTGCGTGTGTCTGTGTGTGTGTGTCTGTGTGTGTGTGTCTGTGTGTGTCTGTGTGCATGTGTCTGTGTGTATGTCTGTGTGTGTGTGTCTGTGTGTGTGTCTGTGTGTGTCTGTCTGTCTGTGTGTGTGTATCTCTCTGGGTGTGTGTATCTGTGTCTGTGTGTCTGTCTGTGTGCATGTGTCTGTGTGTGTGTCTGTGTTTGTGTCTGCGTGTGTGTGTCTTGTGTGTGTCTATGTGTGTGTGTCTGTGTGTGTGTCTGTGTGTGTGTCTGTGTGTGTGTGTCTCTGTGTGTGTCTGCGTGTGTGTGTCTGTGTGTCTGTCTGTGTGTGTGTGTCTGTGTGTATGTGTCTGTGTGTGTGTCTGTGTGCGTGTGTCTGTGTGTGTGTCTGTGTGTGTGTCTGTGTGTGTATCTGTCTGTGTGCGCGTCTGTGTGCGTGTCTGTGTGTGTGTGTCTGACTGTGTGTGTGGCTGTCTGTGTGTGTGTGTCTGTATGTGTGTCTGTCTGTGTGCATGTGTCTGTGTGCGTGTGTCTGTGTGTGTGTCTGTGTGTGTGTCTGTGTGTGTGTGTCTGTGTGTGTGTCTGTGTGCGTGTGTCTGTGTGTGTGTCTGAGTGTTTGTCTGTGTGTGTGTCTGAGTGTGTGTCTGTGTGCATGTGTCTGTGTGCGTGTGTCTGTGTGTGTGTGTCTGTGTGTGTGTCTCTGTGTGTCTGTCGGTGTGTGTGTGTCTGTCTGTGTGTCTGCGTGTGTGTCTGTGTGTGTCTGTGTGTGTGTGTCTGTGTGTGTGTGTCTGTCTGTGTGTGTGTATCTGTCTGTGTGTGTGTCTGTGTGTGTGTCTGTCTCTGTGCATGTGTCTCTGTGTGTGTCTGTCTGTGTGTGTGTCTGTCTGTTTGTGTGTCTGTGTGTGTGTCTGTTTGTGTGTCTGTCTGTGTGTGTCTGTCTGTGTGTGTGTCTGTGTGTGTGTCTGTGTGTGTGTGTCTTTGTGTGTCTGTCTGTGTGTGTCTGTGTGTGTCTATGTGTCTGTGTGTGTGTATCTGTCTGTGTGTGTGTATCTGTGTGTGTGTCTCTGTCTGGCTGTGTGTATCTGTGTCTGTCTGTATGTGTGTGTCTGTGTGTGTGTCTCTGTGTGTCTGTGTGTGTGTCTATCTGTGTGTGTGTGTCTGTGTGTGTGTCTGTGTGTGTGTCTGTCTGTGTGTGTGTCTGTGTGTTTGTCTGTGTGTGTGCATGAGTCTGTGTCTGTGTATGTGTGTGTGCCTGTGTGTGTGTGTCTGTCTGTGTGTGTGTGTCTGTTTGTGTCTGTGAGTGTGTCTGTTTGTGTCTGTCTGTCTGTGTGTCTGTGTGCATGTGTCTGTGTTTGTGTCTGTGTGTGTGTCTGTGTGTGTGTCTGCGTGTGTGTCTGTGTGTGTTTCTGTCTGTGTGTGTGTGTCTGTCACTGTGTGTGTGTCTGTGTGTGTGTCTGTGTGTGTGTCTCTGTGTTTGTCTCTGTGTGTGTCTGTCGGTGTGTGTGTGTCTGTGTGTGTGTCTGTCTGTGTATGTCTGTCTGTGTGTGTGTCTGTGTGTGTCTGTCGGTGAGTCTGTGTCTGTGTGCGTGTCTGTGAGTGTGTCTGTCTCTGTGTGTGTATATGTCTGTGTGTGTGACTGTCTGTGTGTGTCTGTGTGTGTGTCTGTGTGTGTGTCTGTCTGTGTGCGTGTCTGTGTGTGTGTCTGTCTGTGTGTGTGTATCTGTCTGTGTGTCTCTGTGTGTGTCTGTCTGTGTGGGTGTGTCTGTCTGTGTGTGTGTCTGTGTGTGTGTCTGTGTGTGTGTCTGTGTGTGTGTATCTGTCTGTGTGTGTGTCTGTGTGTGTGTCTGTGTGTGTGTCTGTGTGTGTGTATCTGTCTGTGTGTGTGTCTGTGTGTGTGTCTGTCTGTGTGCATGTGTCTGTATGTGTGTCTGTCTGTCTGTGTGTCTGTGTGTGTGTGTCTGTGTGTGTGTCTGTGTGTGTGTTTGTGTGTCTGTGTGTGTGTCTGTCTGTGTGGGTGTATCTGTCTGTGTGTGTGTCTGTGTGTGTGTCTGTCTGTGTGCATGTGTCTGTGTCTGTGTATGTGTGTGTGCCTGTGTGTGTGTGTCTGTCTGTGTGTGTGTGTCTGTTTGTGTCTGTGAGTGTGTCTGTTTGTGTCTGTCTGTCTGTGTGTCTGTGTGCATGTGTCTGTGTTTGTGTCTGTGTGTGTGTCTGTGTGTGTGTCTGCATGTGTGTCTGTGTGTGTTTCTGTCTGTGTGTGTGTGTCTGTCACTGTGTGTGTGTCTGTGTGTGTGTGTCTGTGTGTGTGTCTGTGTGCATGTGTCTGTGTGTGTGTCTGTGTGTGTGTGTCTGTGTGTGTTTCTCTGTGTTTGTGTCTGTGTGTGTCTGTCGGTGTGTGTGTGTGTCTGTGTGTGTGTCTGTCTGTGTATGTCTGTCTGTGTGTGTGTCTGTGTGTGTCTGTCTGTCTGTGTGTGTGTATCTGTCTGTGTGTGTGTGTCTGTCTGTGTGTCTGTGTCTGTGTCTGTGTCTGTCTGTGTGTGTGTCTGTGTGTGTGTCTGTGTGCGTGTCTGTGTGTGTCTGTCTGTGTGTGTGTTGTGTGTGTGTCTTTGTGCGTGTGTCTGTGTATGTGTCTGTGTGCGTGTGTCTGCGTGTGTGTCTGTGTCCGTGTGTCTGTGTGTGTCTGTCTGTGTGCGTGTGTCTGTGTGTGTGTCGAGGTGTGTTTTTCTCTCTGTGTGCGTGTTTCTGTGTGTGCGTGTCTGTGTGTGTGTGTCTGTGTGTGTGTCTGTGTGCAAGTGTCTGTGTGTGTGTCTGTGTGTGTGTGTCTGTGTGTGTGTCTGTGTGTGTCTGTCTGTCTGTGTGTGTGTATCTGTCTGTGTGTGTGTGTCTGTCTGTGTGTCTGTGTCTGTGTGTGTGTCTGTCTGTGTGTGTGTCTGTCTGCGTGTGTGTGTCTGTGTGTCTGTCTGTGTGTGTGTGTCTGTGTGTATGTGTCTGTGTGTGTGTCTGTGTGTGTGTGTCTGTGTGTGTGTCTGTGTGTGTCTGTTGGTGTGTGTGTGTCTGTGTGTGTGTCTGTGCGTGTCTGTCGGTGTGTGTGTGTCTGTGTGTGTGTCTGTGTGTGTGTCTGTGTGTGTGTGTCTGTGTGTGTGTCTGTGTATGTGTGTTTCTGTCTGTGTGTGTGTCTTTGTGCGTGTGTCTGTGTATGTGTCTGTTTGCGTGTGTCTGTGTGTGTGTCTGTGTGTGTGTCTGTGTGCGTGTCTGTCTGTGTGTGTGTCTGTGTGTGTGTCTTTTTGCGTGTGTCTGTGTATGTGTCTGTGTGCGTGTGTCTGTGTGTGTGTCTGTGTCCGTGTGTCTGTGTGTGTCTGTCTGTGTGCGTGTGTCTGTGTGTGTGTCGAGGTGTGTTTTTCTCTCTGTGTGCGTGTGTCTGTGTGTGCGTGTCTGTGTGTGTGTGTGTCTGTGTGTGTGTCTGTGTGCATGTGTCTGTGCGTGTGTCTGTGTGTGTGTTTCTGTGTGTGTGTCTGTGTGTGTCTGTCTGTCTGTGTGTGTGTATCTCTCTGGGTGTGTGTATCTGTGTCAGTGTGTGTGTCTGTGTGCATGTGTCTGTGTGTGTGTCTGTGTGTGTGTCTGTGTTTGTGTCTGTGTGTGTGTCTGTGTGTGTGTCTGTGTGTGTGCGTCTGTGTGTTTGTGTCTCTGTGTGTGTCTGTGTGTGTCTGTGTGTGTGTCTGCGTGTGTGTGTCTGTGTGTCTGTCTGTGTGTGTGTGTGTGTCTGTGTGTGTGTGTCTTTGTGTCTATCTGTGTGCGTTTGTCTGTGTGTTTGTGTGTGTGTGTGTGTGTGTGTCTGTGTGCGTGTGTCTGTGTTCGTGTGTCTGTGTGTGTGTCTGTGTGTGTCAGTGTCTGTGTGTGTGTCTGTCTGTGTGTGTGTCTCTGTGTGTGTCTTTGTGCGTGTGTCTGTGTATGTGTCTCTTTGCGTATGTCTGTGTGTGTGTCTGTGTGTGTCTCTGTGTGTGTCTGTCTGTGTGTCTGTGTCTGTGTGCGTGTCTGTCTGTGTGTGTGTCTGTGTGTGTGTCTTTGTGCGTGTGTCTGTGTGTGTGTCTGTGTGTGTGTCTGTGTTTGTGTCTGTGTGTGTGTCTGTGTGCGTGTGTCTGTGTGTGTCTGTGTGTGTGTCTGTGTGTGTGTCTGTCTGTGTGTGTGTCTGTGTGTGTGTGTCTGTGTGTGTGTCTGTGTGTGTGTCTGTGTGTGTGTGTCTTTGTGTGTCTGTGTGTGTGTCTATGTGTCTGTGTGTGTGTATCTGTCTGTGTGTGTGTATCTTTGTGTGTGTCTCTGTCTGGCTGTGTGTATCTGTGTCTGTGTGTCTGTCTGTGTGCATGTGTCTGTGTGTGTGTGTCTGTGTGTGTGTCTCTGTGTGTCTGTTGGTGTGTGTGTGTCTGTGTGTGTGTCTATCTGTGTGTGTCTGTCTGTGTGTGTGTCTGTGTGTGTGTCTGTCTGTGTGCATGTGTCTGTGTGTGTTTGTCTGTGTGTGTCTGTGTGTGTGTCTGTTTGTGTGTGTGTGTCTGTCTCTGTGTGTGTCTGTGTGTGTGTGTCTGTGTGTGTGTGTCTGTCTGTGTGTGTGTATCTGTGTGTGTGTCTCTGTCTGGGTGTGTGTATCTGTGTCTGTGTGTGTGTCTGTGTGTGTGTCTGTGTGTGTGTCTGTGTCTGTGTGTGTGTTTGTGTGTGTCTGTGTGTGTCTTTGTGCGTGTGTCTGTGTATGTGTCTGTGTGCGTGTGTCTGTGTGTGTGTCTGTGTGTGTGTCTGTGTGTTTCTGTGTGTCTGTCTGTGTGTCTGTGTGTGTGTCTGTCTGTGTGTGTGTCTGTCTCTGTGTTTGTGTCTGCGTGTGTGTGTCTGTGTGTGTGTGTCTGTGTGTGTCTGTGTGTGTGTGTGTCTGTGTGTGTGTCTCTGTGTTTGTGTCTGTGTGTGTCTGTCGGTGTGTGTGTGTGTCTGTGTGTGTGTCTGTGTGTGTGTCTGTGTGTGTCTGTGTGTGTGTCTGTGTGTGTGTGTCTATCTGTGTGTCTGTGTCTGTGTGTGTGTCTGTCTGTGTATGTGTCTGTGTGTGTGTCTGTGTGTGTGTGTTTGTGTGTGTCTGTCTGTGTGTCTGTGTCTGTGTGTGTGTCTGTCTGTGTGTGTGTCTCTGTGTGTGTCTTTGTGCGTGTGTCTGTGTATGTGTCTCTTTGCGTGTGTCTGTGTGTGTGTCTGTGTGTGTGTCTGTGTGTGTTTCTGTGTGTGTCTGTCTGTGTGTCTGTGTCTGTCTGCGTGTCTGTCTGTGTGTGTGTCTGTGTGTGTGTCTCTGTGCGTGTGTCTGTGTGTGTGTCTGTGTGTGTGTCTCTGTGTTTGTGTCTGTGTGTGTCTGTCGGTGTGTGTGTGTGTCTGTGTGTGTCTGTCTGTGTATGTCTGTCTGTGTGTGTGTCTGTGTGTGTGTATCTGTCTGTGTGTGTGTCTGTGTGTGTGTCTGTCTGTGTGCATGTGTCTGTGTCTGTGTATGTGTGTGTGCCTGTGTGTGTGTGTCTGTCTGTGTGTGTGTGTCTGTTTGTGTCTGTGAGTGTGTCTGTTTGTGTCTGTCTGTCTGTGTGTCTGTGTGCATGTGTCTGTGTTTGTGTCTGTGTGTGTGTCTGTGTGTGTGTCTGCGTGTGTGTCTGTGTGTGTTTCTGTCTCTGTGTGTGTGTCTGTCACTGTGTTTGTGTCTGTGTGTGTGTGTCTGTGTGTGTGTCTGTGTGCATGTGTCTGTGTGTGTGTCTGTGTGTGTGTGTCTGTGTGTGTTTCTCTGTGTTTGTCTCTGTGTGTGTCTGTCGGTGTGTGTGTGTGTCTGTGTGTGTGTCTGTCTGTGTGTGTGTCTGTGTGTGTGTCTGTGTGCGTGTGTCTGTGTGTGTGTCTGAGTGTGTGTCTGTGTGTGTGTCGGAGTGTGTGTCTGTGTGCATGTGTCTGTGTGTGTGTGTCTGTGTGTGTGTGTCTCTGTGCATGTGTCTTTGGGTGAGTGTCTGTGTGTGTCTGTCGGTGTGTGTGTGTCTGTGTCGTGTCTGTCTGTGTGTGTCTGTCTGTTTGTGTGTCTGTGTGTGTGTCTGTTGGTGTGTCTGTCTGTGTGTGTCTGTCTGTGTGTGTCTGTGTGTGTGTCTGTGTGTGTGTCTTTGTGCGTGTGTCTGTGTATGTGTCTGTGTGCGTGTGTCTGTGTGCGTGTGTCTGTGTGCGTGTGTCTGTGTGTGTCTGTCTGTGTGCGTGTGTCTCTGTGCGTGTGTCTGTGTGTGTGTCTGTGTGTGTTTCTCTGTGTTTGTGTCTGTGTGTGTCTGTCGGTGTGTGTGTGTGTCTGTGTGTGTGTCTGTCTGTGTATGTCTGTCTGTGTGTGTGTCTGTGTGTGTCTGTCTGTCTGTGTGTGTGTATCTGTCTGTGTGTGTGTGTCTGTCTGTGTGTCTGTGTCTGTGTGTGTGTCTGTCTGTGTGTGTGTCTGTGTGTGTGTCTGTGTGCGTATCTGTGTGTGTCTGTCTGTGTGTGTGTCTGTGTGTGTGTCTTTGTGCGTGTGTCTGTGTATGTGTCTGTGTGCGTGT
>NC_137289.1:120255000-120275000 GCF_054371585.1 Giraffa tippelskirchi | reverse complement strand
CTGTGTGTGTGGCTGTCTGTGTGTGTGTGTCTGTATGTGTGTCTGTCTGTGTGCATGTGTCTGTGTGCGTGTGTCTGTGTGTGTGTCTGTGTGTGTGTCTGTGTGTGTGTGTCTGTGTGTGTGTCTGTGTGCGTGTGTCTGTGTGTGTGTCTGAGTGTTTGTCTGTGTGTGTGTCTGAGTGTGTGTCTGTGTGCATGTGTCTGTGTGCGTGTGTCTGTGTGTGTGTGTCTGTGTGTGTGTCTCTGTGTGTCTGTCGGTGTGTGTGTGTCTGTCTGTGTGTCTGCGTGTGTGTCTGTGTGTGTCTGTGTGTGTGTGTCTGTGTGTGTGTGTCTGTCTGTGTGTGTGTATCTGTCTGTGTGTGTGTCTGTGTGTGTGTCTGTCTCTGTGCATGTGTCTCTGTGTGTGTCTGTCTGTGTGTGTGTCTGTCTGTTTGTGTGTCTGTGTGTGTGTCTGTTTGTGTGTCTGTCTGTGTGTGTCTGTCTGTGTGTGTGTCTGTGTGTGTGTCTGTGTGTGTGTGTCTTTGTGTGTCTGTCTGTGTGTGTCTGTGTGTGTCTATGTGTCTGTGTGTGTGTATCTGTCTGTGTGTGTGTATCTGTGTGTGTGTCTCTGTCTGGCTGTGTGTATCTGTGTCTGTCTGTATGTGTGTGTCTGTGTGTGTGTCTCTGTGTGTCTGTGTGTGTGTCTATCTGTGTGTGTGTGTCTGTGTGTGTGTCTGTGTGTGTGTCTGTCTGTGTGTGTGTCTGTGTGTTTGTCTGTGTGTGTGCATGAGTCTGTGTCTGTGTATGTGTGTGTGCCTGTGTGTGTGTGTCTGTCTGTGTGTGTGTGTCTGTTTGTGTCTGTGAGTGTGTCTGTTTGTGTCTGTCTGTCTGTGTGTCTGTGTGCATGTGTCTGTGTTTGTGTCTGTGTGTGTGTCTGTGTGTGTGTCTGCGTGTGTGTCTGTGTGTGTTTCTGTCTGTGTGTGTGTGTCTGTCACTGTGTGTGTGTCTGTGTGTGTGTCTGTGTGTGTGTCTCTGTGTTTGTCTCTGTGTGTGTCTGTCGGTGTGTGTGTGTCTGTGTGTGTGTCTGTCTGTGTATGTCTGTCTGTGTGTGTGTCTGTGTGTGTCTGTCGGTGAGTCTGTGTCTGTGTGCGTGTCTGTGAGTGTGTCTGTCTCTGTGTGTGTATATGTCTGTGTGTGTGACTGTCTGTGTGTGTCTGTGTGTGTGTCTGTGTGTGTGTCTGTCTGTGTGCGTGTCTGTGTGTGTGTCTGTCTGTGTGTGTGTATCTGTCTGTGTGTCTCTGTGTGTGTCTGTCTGTGTGGGTGTGTCTGTCTGTGTGTGTGTCTGTGTGTGTGTCTGTGTGTGTGTCTGTGTGTGTGTATCTGTCTGTGTGTGTGTCTGTGTGTGTGTCTGTGTGTGTGTCTGTGTGTGTGTATCTGTCTGTGTGTGTGTCTGTGTGTGTGTCTGTCTGTGTGCATGTGTCTGTATGTGTGTCTGTCTGTCTGTGTGTCTGTGTGTGTGTGTCTGTGTGTGTGTCTGTGTGTGTGTTTGTGTGTCTGTGTGTGTGTCTGTCTGTGTGGGTGTATCTGTCTGTGTGTGTGTCTGTGTGTGTGTCTGTCTGTGTGCATGTGTCTGTGTCTGTGTATGTGTGTGTGCCTGTGTGTGTGTGTCTGTCTGTGTGTGTGTGTCTGTTTGTGTCTGTGAGTGTGTCTGTTTGTGTCTGTCTGTCTGTGTGTCTGTGTGCATGTGTCTGTGTTTGTGTCTGTGTGTGTGTCTGTGTGTGTGTCTGCATGTGTGTCTGTGTGTGTTTCTGTCTGTGTGTGTGTGTCTGTCACTGTGTGTGTGTCTGTGTGTGTGTGTCTGTGTGTGTGTCTGTGTGCATGTGTCTGTGTGTGTGTCTGTGTGTGTGTGTCTGTGTGTGTTTCTCTGTGTTTGTGTCTGTGTGTGTCTGTCGGTGTGTGTGTGTGTCTGTGTGTGTGTCTGTCTGTGTATGTCTGTCTGTGTGTGTGCCTGTGTGTGTCTGTCTGTCTGTGTGTGTGTATCTGTCTGTGTGTGTGTGTCTGTCTGTGTGTCTGTGTCTGTGTCTGTGTCTGTCTGTGTGTGTGTCTGTGTGTGTGTCTGTGTGCGTGTCTGTGTGTGTCTGTCTGTGTGTGTGTTGTGTGTGTGTCTTTGTGCGTGTGTCTGTGTATGTGTCTGTGTGCGTGTGTCTGCGTGTGTGTCTGTGTCCGTGTGTCTGTGTGTGTCTGTCTGTGTGCGTGTGTCTGTGTGTGTGTCGAGGTGTGTTTTTCTCTCTGTGTGCGTGTTTCTGTGTGTGCGTGTCTGTGTGTGTGTGTCTGTGTGTGTGTCTGTGTGCAAGTGTCTGTGTGTGTGTCTGTGTGTGTGTGTCTGTGTGTGTGTCTGTGTGTGTCTGTCTGTCTGTGTGTGTGTATCTGTCTGTGTGTGTGTGTCTGTCTGTGTGTCTGTGTCTGTGTGTGTGTCTGTCTGTGTGTGTGTCTGTCTGCGTGTGTGTGTCTGTGTGTCTGTCTGTGTGTGTGTGTCTGTGTGTATGTGTCTGTGTGTGTGTCTGTGTGTGTGTGTCTGTGTGTGTGTCTGTGTGTGTCTGTTGGTGTGTGTGTGTCTGTGTGTGTGTCTGTGCGTGTCTGTCGGTGTGTGTGTGTCTGTGTGTGTGTCTGTGTGTGTGTGTCTGTGTGTGTGTCTGTGTATGTGTGTTTCTGTCTGTGTGTGTGTCTTTGTGCGTGTGTCTGTGTATGTGTCTGTTTGCGTGTGTCTGTGTGTGTGTCTGTGTGTGTGTCTGTGTGCGTGTCTGTCTGTGTGTGTGTCTGTGTGTGTGTCTTTTTGCGTGTGTCTGTGTATGTGTCTGTGTGCGTGTGTCTGTGTGTGTGTCTGTGTCCGTGTGTCTGTGTGTGTCTGTCTGTGTGCGTGTGTCTGTGTGTGTGTCGAGGTGTGTTTTTCTCTCTGTGTGCGTGTGTCTGTGTGTGCGTGTCTGTGTGTGTGTGTGTCTGTGTGTGTGTCAGTGTGCATGTGTCTGTGCGTGTGTCTGTGTGTGTGTTTCTGTGTGTGTGTCTGTGTGTGTCTGTCTGTCTGTGTGTGTGTATCTCTCTGGGTGTGTGTATCTGTGTCAGTGTGTGTGTCTGTGTGCATGTGTCTGTGTGTGTGTCTGTGTGTGTGTCTGTGTTTGTGTCTGTGTGTGTGTCTGTGTGTGTGTCTGTGTGTGTGCGTCTGTGTGTTTGTGTCTCTGTGTGTGTCTGTGTGTGTGTGTCTGTGTGTGTGTCTGCGTGTGTGTGTCTGTGTGTCTGTCTGTGTGTGTGTGTGTCTGTGTGTGTGTGTCTTTGTGTCTATCTGTGTGCGTTTGTCTGTGTGTTTGTGTGTGTGTGTGTGTGTGTGTCTGTGTGCGTGTGTCTGTGTTCGTGTGTCTGTGTGTGTGTCTGTGTGTGTCAGTGTCTGTGTGTGTGTCTGTCTGTGTGTGTGTCTCTGTGTGTGTCTTTGTGCGTGTGTCTGTGTATGTGTCTCTTTGCGTATGTCTGTGTGTGTGTCTGTGTGTGTCTCTGTGTGTGTCTGTCTGTGTGTCTGTGTCTGTGTGCGTGTCTGTCTGTGTGTGTGTCTGTGTGTGTGTCTTTGTGCGTGTGTCTGTGTGTGTGTCTGTGTGTGTGTCTGTGTTTGTGTCTGTGTGTGTGTCTGTGTGCGTGTGTCTGTGTGTGTCTGTGTGTGTGTCTGTGTGTGTGTCTGTCTGTGTGTGTGTCTGTGTGTGTGTGTCTGTGTGTGTGTCTGTGTGTGTGTCTGTGTGTGTGTGTCTTTGTGTGTCTGTGTGTGTGTCTATGTGTCTGTGTGTGTGTATCTGTCTGTGTGTGTGTATCTTTGTGTGTGTCTCTGTCTGGCTGTGTGTATCTGTGTCTGTGTGTCTGTCTGTGTGCATGTGTCTGTGTGTGTGTGTCTGTGTGTGTGTCTCTGTGTGTCTGTTGGTGTGTGTGTGTCTGTGTGTGTGTCTATCTGTGTGTGTCTGTCTGTGTGTGTGTCTGTGTGTGTGTCTGTCTGTGTGCATGTGTCTGTGTGTGTTTGTCTGTGTGTGTGTCTGTGTGTGTGTCTGTTTGTGTGTGTGTGTCTGTCTCTGTGTGTGTCTGTGTGTGTGTGTCTGTGTGTGTGTGTCTGTCTGTGTGTGTGTATCTGTGTGTGTGTCTCTGTCTGGGTGTGTGTATCTGTGTCTGTGTGTGTGTCTGTGTGTGTGTCTGTGTGTGTGTCTGTGTGTCTGTGTGTGTGTTTGTGTGTGTCTGTGTGTGTCTTTGTGCGTGTGTCTGTGTATGTGTCTGTGTGCGTGTGTCTGTGTGTGTGTCTGTGTGTGTGTCTGTGTGTGTTTCTGTGTGTCTGTCTGTGTGTCTGTGTGTGTGTCTGTGTGTGTGTGTCTGTGTGTGTGTCTCTGTGTTTGTCTCTGTGTGTGTCTGTCGGTGTGTGTGTGTCTGTGTGTGTGTCTGTCTGTGTATGTCTGTCTGTGTGTGTGTCTGTGTGTGTCTGTCGGTGAGTCTGTGTCTGTGTGCGTGTCTGTGAGTGTGTCTGTCTCTGTGTGTGTATATGTCTGTGTGTGTGACTGTCTGTGTGTGTCTGTGTGTGTGTCTGTGTGTGTGTCTGTCTGTGTGCGTGTCTGTGTGTGTGTCTGTCTGTGTGTGTGTATCTGTCTGTGTGTCTCTGTGTGTGTCTGTCTGTGTGGGTGTGTCTGTCTGTGTGTGTGTCTGTGTGTGTGTCTGTGTGTGTGTCTGTGTGTGTGTATCTGTCTGTGTGTGTCTGTGTGTGTGTCTGTCTGTGTGCATGTGTCTGTATGTGTGTCTGTCTGTCTGTGTGTCTGTGTGTGTGTGTCTGTGTGTGTGTCTGTGTGTGTGTTTGTGTGTCTGTGTGTGTGTCTGTCTGTGTGGGTGTATCTGTCTGTGTGTGTGTCTGTGTGTGTGTCTGTCTGTGTGCATGTGTCTGTGTCTGTGTATGTGTGTGTGCCTGTGTGTGTGTGTCTGTCTGTGTGTGTGTGTCTGTTTGTGTCTGTGAGTGTGTCTGTTTGTGTCTGTCTGTCTGTGTGTCTGTGTGCATGTGTCTGTGTTTGTGTCTGTGTGTGTGTCTGTGTGTGTGTCTGCATGTGTGTCTGTGTGTGTTTCTGTCTGTGTGTGTGTGTCTGTCACTGTGTGTGTGTCTGTGTGTGTGTGTCTGTGTGTGTGTCTGTGTGCATGTGTCTGTGTGTGTGTCTGTGTGTGTGTGTCTGTGTGTGTTTCTCTGTGTTTGTGTCTGTGTGTGTCTGTCGGTGTGTGTGTGTGTCTGTGTGTGTGTCTGTCTGTGTATGTCTGTCTGTGTGTGTGTCTGTGTGTGTCTGTCTGTCTGTGTGTGTGTATCTGTCTGTGTGTGTGTGTCTGTCTGTGTGTCTGTGTCTGTGTCTGTGTCTGTCTGTGTGTGTGTCTGTGTGTGTGTCTGTGTGCGTGTCTGTGTGTGTCTGTCTGTGTGTGTGTTGTGTGTGTGTCTTTGTGCGTGTGTCTGTGTATGTGTCTGTGTGCGTGTGTCTGCGTGTGTGTCTGTGTCCGTGTGTCTGTGTGTGTCTGTCTGTGTGCGTGTGTCTGTGTGTGTGTCGAGGTGTGTTTTTCTCTCTGTGTGCGTGTTTCTGTGTGTGCGTGTCTGTGTGTGTGTGTCTGTGTGTGTGTCTGTGTGAAAGTGTCTGTGTGTGTGTCTGTGTGTGTGTGTCTGTGTGTGTGTCTGTGTGTGTCTGTCTGTCTGTGTGTGTGTATCTGTCTGTGTGTGTGTGTCTGTCTGTGTGTCTGTGTCTGTGTGTGTGTCTGTCTGTGTGTGTGTCTGTCTGCGTGTGTGTGTCTGTGTGTCTGTCTGTGTGTGTGTGTCTGTGTGTATGTGTCTGTGTGTGTGTCTGTGTGTGTGTGTCTGTGTGTGTGTCTGTGTGTGTCTGTTGGTGTGTGTGTGTCTGTGTGTGTGTCTGTGCGTGTCTGTCGGTGTGTGTGTGTCTGTGTGTGTGTCTGTGTGTGTGTCTGTGTGTGTGTGTCTGTGTGTGTGTCTGTGTATGTGTGTTTCTGTCTGTGTGTGTGTCTTTGTGCGTGTGTCTGTGTATGTGTCTGTTTGCGTGTGTCTGTGTGTGTGTCTGTGTGTGTGTCTGTGTGTGTCTGTCTGTGTGCGTGTGTCTGTGTGTGTGTCGAGGTGTGTTTTTCTCTCTGTGTGCGTGTGTCTGTGTGTGCGTGTCTGTGTGTGTGTGTGTCTGTGTGTGTGTCTGTGTGCATGTGTCTGTGCGTGTGTCTGTGTGTGTGTTTCTGTGTGTGTGTCTGTGTGTGTCTGTCTGTCTGTGTGTGTGTATCTCTCTGGGTGTGTGTATCTGTGTCAGTGTGTGTGTCTGTGTGCATGTGTCTGTGTGTGTGTCTGTGTGTGTGTCTGTGTTTGTGTCTGTGTGTGTGTCTGTGTGTGTGTCTGTGTGTGTGCGTCTGTGTGTTTGTGTCTCTGTGTGTGTCTGTGTGTGTGTGTCTGTGTGTGTGTCTGCGTGTGTGTGTCTGTGTGTCTGTCTGTGTGTGTGTGTGTGTCTGTGTGTGTGTGTCTTTGTGTCTATCTGTGTGCGTTTGTCTGTGTGTTTGTGTGTGTGTGTGTGTGTGTGTCTGTGTGCGTGTGTCTGTGTTCGTGTGTCTGTGTGTGTGTCTGTGTGTGTCAGTGTCTGTGTGTGTGTCTGTCTGTGTGTGTGTCTCTGTGTGTGTCTTTGTGCGTGTGTCTGTGTATGTGTCTCTTTGCGTATGTCTGTGTGTGTGTCTGTGTGTGTCTCTGTGTGTGTCTGTCTGTGTGTCTGTGTCTGTGTGCGTGTCTGTCTGTGTGTGTGTCTGTGTGTGTGTCTTTGTGCGTGTGTCTGTGTGTGTGTCTGTGTGTGTGTCTGTGTTTGTGTCTGTGTGTGTGTCTGTGTGCGTGTGTCTGTGTGTGTCTGTGTGTGTGTCTGTGTGTGTGTCTGTCTGTGTGTGTGTCTGTGTGTGTGTGTCTGTGTGTGTGTCTGTGTGTGTGTCTGTGTGTGTGTGTCTTTGTGTGTCTGTGTGTGTGTCTATGTGTCTGTGTGTGTGTATCTGTCTGTGTGTGTGTATCTTTGTGTGCGTCTCTGTCTGGCTGTGTGTATCTGTGTCTGTGTGTCTGTCTGTGTGCATGTGTCTGTGTGTGTGTGTCTGTGTGTGTGTCTCTGTGTGTCTGTTGGTGTGTGTGTGTCTGTGTGTGTGTCTATCTGTGTGTGTCTGTCTGTGTGTGTGTCTGTGTGTGTGTCTGTCTGTGTGCATGTGTCTGTGTGTGTTTGTCTGTGTGTGTGTCTGTGTGTGTGTCTGTTTGTGTGTGTGTGTCTGTCTCTGTGTGTGTCTGTGTGTGTGTGTCTGTGTGTGTGTGTCTGTCTGTGTGTGTGTATCTGTGTGTGTGTCTCTGTCTGGGTGTGTGTATCTGTGTCTGTGTGTGTGTCTGTGTGTGTGTCTGTGTGTGTGTCTGTGTGTCTGTGTGTGTGTTTGTGTGTGTCTGTGTGTGTCTTTGTGCGTGTGTCTGTGTATGTGTCTGTGTGCGTGTGTCTGTGTGTGTGTCTGTGTGTGTGTCTGTGTGTGTTTCTGTGTGTCTGTCTGTGTGTCTGTGTGTGTGTCTGTCTGTGTGTGTGTCTGTCTCTGTGTTTGTGTCTGCGTGTGTGTGTCTGTGTGTGTGTGTCTGTGTGTGTCTGTGTGTGTGTGTGTCTGTGTGTGTGTCTCTGTGTTTGTGTCTGTGTGTGTCTGTCGGTGTGTGTGTGTGTCTGTGTGTGTGTCTGTGTGTGTGTCTGTGTGTGTCTGTGTGTGTGTCTGTGTGTGTGTGTCTATCTGTGTGTCTGTGTCTGTGTGTGTGTCTGTCTGTGTATGTGTCTGTGTGTGTGTCTGTGTGTGTGTGTTTGTGTGTGTCTGTCTGTGTGTCTGTGTCTGTGTGTGTGTCTGTCTGTGTGTGTGTCTCTGTGTGTGTCTTTGTGCGTGTGTCTGTGTATGTGTCTCTTTGCGTGTGTCTGTGTGTGTGTCTGTGTGTGTGTCTGTGTGTGTTTCTGTGTGTGTCTGTCTGTGTGTCTGTGTCTGTCTGCGTGTCTGTCTGTGTGTGTGTCTGTGTGTGTGTCTCTGTGCGTGTGTCTGTGTGTGTGTCTGTGTGTGTGTCTCTGTGTTTGTGTCTGTGTGTGTCTGTCGGTGTGTGTGTGTGTCTGTGTGTGTCTGTCTGTGTATGTCTGTCTGTGTGTGTGTCTGTGTGTGTGTATCTGTCTGTGTGTGTGTCTGTGTGTGTGTCTGTCTGTGTGCATGTGTCTGTGTCTGTGTATGTGTGTGTGCCTGTGTGTGTGTGTCTGTCTGTGTGTGTGTGTCTGTTTGTGTCTGTGAGTGTGTCTGTTTGTGTCTGTCTGTCTGTGTGTCTGTGTGCATGTGTCTGTGTTTGTGTCTGTGTGTGTGTCTGTGTGTGTGTCTGCGTGTGTGTCTGTGTGTGTTTCTGTCTCTGTGTGTGTGTCTGTCACTGTGTTTGTGTCTGTGTGTGTGTGTCTGTGTGTGTGTCTGTGTGCATGTGTCTGTGTGTGTGTCTGTGTGTGTGTGTCTGTGTGTGTTTCTCTGTGTTTGTGTCTGTGTGTGTCTGTCGGTGTGTGTGTGTGTCTGTGTGTGTGTCTGTCTGTGTGTGTGTCTGTGTGTGTGTCTGTGTGCGTGTGTCTGTGTGTGTGTCTGAGTGTGTGTCTGTGTGTGTGTCGGAGTGTGTGTCTGTGTGCATGTGTCTGTGTGTGTGTGTCTGTGTGTGTGTGTCTCTGTGCATGTGTCTTTGGGTGAGTGTCTGTGTGTGTCTGTCGGTGTGTGTGTGTCTGTGTCGTGTCTGTCTGTGTGTGTCTGTCTGTTTGTGTGTCTGTGTGTGTGTCTGTTGGTGTGTCTGTCTGTGTGTGTCTGTCTGTGTGTGTCTGTGTGTGTGTCTGTGTGTGTGTCTGTGTGTGTGTCTTTGTGCGTGTGTCTGTGTATGTGTCTGTGTGCGTGTGTCTGTGTGCGTGTGTCTGTGTGCGTGTGTCTGTGTGTGTCTGTCTGTGTGCGTGTGTCTCTGTGCGTGTGTCTGTGCGTGTGTCTGTGTGTGTTTCTCTGTGTTTGTGTCTGTGTGTGTCTGTCGGTGTGTGTGTGTGTCTGTGTGTGTGTCTGTCTGTGTATGTCTGTCTGTGTGTGTGTCTGTGTGTGTCTGTCTGTCTGTGTGTGTGTATCTGTCTGTGTGTGTGTGTCTGTCTGTGTGTCTGTGTCTGTGTGTGTGTCTGTCTGTGTGTGTGTCTGTGTGTGTGTCTGTGTGCGTATCTGTGTGTGTCTGTCTGTGTGTGTGTCTGTGTGTGTGTCTTTGTGCGTGTGTCTGTGTATGTGTCTGTGTGCGTGTGTCTGTGTGTGTGTCTGTGTCCGTGTGTCTGTGTGTGTCTGTGTGCGTGTGTCTGTGTGTGTGTCGAGGTGTGTTTTTCTCTCTGTGTGCGTGTGTCTGTGTGTGCGTGTCTGTGTGTGTGTGTCTGTGTGTGTGTCTGTGTGCATGTGTCTGTGTGTGTGTCTGTGTGTGTGTGTCTGTGTGTGTGTCGGTGTGTGTCTGTCTGTCTGTGTGTGTGTATCTCTCTGGGTGTGTGTATCTGTGTCAGTGTGTGTGTCTGTGTGCTTGTCTCTGTGTGTGTGTCTGTGTGTGTGTCTGTGTGTGTGTCTGCGTGTGTGTCTGCGTGTGTGTCTGTCTCTGTGTGTGTGTTTGTCACTGTGTGTGTGCCTGTGTTTGTGTCTGTGTGTGTGTCTGCGTGTGTGTGTCTGTGTGTGTGTCTGTGTGTGTGTCTTTTTTGTGTGTGTCTGTCTGTGTGTCTGTGTGTGTGTCTGTGTGTCTGTGTGTGTGTGTCCGTCTGTGTGTGTGTCTGTGTGTGTGTCTGTGTGCCTGTGTCTGTGTGTGTGTCTGTGTGTGTGTCTGTGTGTCTGTGTGTGTGTGTCCGTCTGTGTGTGTGTCTGTGTGTGTGTCTGTGTGCGTCTCTGTGTGTGTGTCTTTGTGTGTGTCTGTGTGTGTGTGTCTGTCTGTGTGTGTGTCTGTGTATGTGTCTGTGTGCGTGTGTCTGTGTGTGTGTCTGAGTGTGTGTCTGTGTGTGTGTCTGTGTGTGTGTCTGTGTGTGTGTGTCTGTGTGTGTGTCTGTGTGCGTGTGTCTGTGTGTGTGTCTGTCTGTGTAGGTCTGTCTGTGTGTGTGTCTGTGTGTGTCTGTCGGTCTGTGTGTGTGTATCTGTATGTGTGTGTGTCTGTGTGTGTGTCTGTCTGTGTGCATGTGTCTGTGTCTGTGTATGTGTGTGTGTGTGTGTGTGTCTGTGTGTGTGTGTCTGTCTGTGTGTGTGTGTCTGTTTGTGTCTGTGAGTGTGTCTGTTTGTGTGTGTCTCTCTGTGTGTCTGTGTGCATGTGTCTGTGTGTGTGTCTGTGTGTGTGTCTGTGTGTGTGTCTGTGTGTGTGTGTCTGTGTGTGTGTCTGTCTGTGTGTGTGTGTCTGTCTGTGTGTGTGTATCTGTCTGTGTGTGTGTCTGTGTGTGTGTGTCTGTCTGTGTGTGTGTATCTGTGTGTGTGTCTGTCTGTGTGTGTCTGTGGCGTGTGTCTGTGTGTGTGTGTCTGTCTGTGTGTGTGTATCTGTGTGTGTGTCTCTGTCTGGGTGTGTGTATCTGTGTCTGTGTGTGTGTCTGTGTGTGTCTCTGTGTGTGTGTCTGTGTGTCTGTGTGTGTGTCTGTGTGTGTCTGTCTGTGTGTGTGTCTGTGTGTGTGTGTCTGTCTGTGTGTGTGTCTGTGTGTGTGTCTGTGTGCGTGTGTCTGTGTGTGTGTCTGAGTGTGTGTCTGTGTGTGTGTCGGAGTGTGTGTCTGTGTGCATGTGTCTCTTTGTGTGTGTCTGTGTGTGTGTGTCTCTGTGCATGTGTCTGTGTGTGAGTGTCTGTGTGTGTCTGTCGGTGTGTGTGTGTCTGTGTTGTGTCTGTCTGTGTGTGTCTGTCTGTTTGTGTGTCTGTGTGTGTGTCTGTTTGTGTGTCTGTCTGTGTGTGTCTGTCTGTGTGTGTCTGTCTGTGTGTGTCTGTGTGTGTGTCTGTGTGTGTGTCTTTGTGCGTGTGTCTGTGTATGTGTCTGTGTGCGTGTGTCTGTGTGTGTGTGTCTGTGTGCGTGTGTCTGTGTGTGTCTGTCTGTGTGCGTGTGTCTGTGTGCGTGTGTCTGTGTGTGTGTCGAGGTGTGTGTTTCTCTCTGTGTGCGTGTGTCTGTGTGTGCGTGTCTGTGTGTGTGTGTCTGTGTGTGTGTCTGTGTGTGTCTGTCTGTCTGTGTGTGTGTATCTCTCTGGGTGTGTGTATCTGTGTCAGTGTGTGTGTCTGTGTGCATGTGTCTGTGTGTGTGTATCTGTGTCTGTGTGTGTGTCTGTGTGTGTGTCTGTGTGGTGTCTGTGTGCATGTGTCTGTGTGTATGTCTGTGTGTGTGTGTCTGTGTGTGTGTCTGTGTGTGTCTGTCTGTCTGTGTGTGTGTATCTCACTGGGTGTGTGTATCTGTGTCTGTGTGTCTGTCTGTGTGCATGTGTCTGTGTGTGTGTCTGTGTTTGTATCTGCGTGTGTGTGTCTTCTGTGTGTCTATGTGTGTGTGTCTGTGTGTGTGTCTGTGTGTGTGTCTGTGTGTGTGTCTGCGTGTGTGTGTCTGTGTGTCTGTCTGTATGTGTGTGTCTGTGTGTATGTGTCTGTGTGTGTGTCTGTGTGTGTGTGTCTGTGGGTGTGTCTGTCTGTGTGCATGTGTCTGTGTGCGTGTGTCTGTGTGTGTGTCTGTGTGTGTGTGTCTGTGTGTGTATCTGTCTGGGTGCGCGTCTGTGTGTGTGTCTGTGTGTGTGTGTCTGACTGTGTGTGTGGCTGTCTGTGTGTGTGTGTCTGTATGTGTGTCTGTCTGTGTGCATGTGTCTGTGTGCGTGTGTCTGTGTGTGTGTCTGTGTGTGTGTCTGTGTGTGTCTGTGTGTGCGTCTGTCTGTGTGCATGTGTCTGTCTGTGTGTGTGTGTCTGTGTGTGTGTCTGTGTGTGTGTGTCTGTCTGTGTGTGTGTATCTGTCTGTGTGTGCATCTGTGTGTGTGTGTGTCTCTGTGTGTGTGTCTGTGTGTGTGTCTGTGTGTGTGTCTGTGTGTGTCTGTCTGTCTGTGTGTATCTGTGTGTGTGAGTCTGTCTGTGTGTGTGTGTCTGTCTGTGTGTGTGTGTCTGTCTGTGTGTGTGTATCTGTCTGTGTGTGTGTCTGTGTGTGTGTGTCTGTCTGTGTGTGTGTATCTGTGTGTGTGTCTGTCTGTGTGTGTCTGTGTGCGTGTGTCTGTGTGTGTGTGTCTGTCTGTGTGTGTGTATCTGTGTGTGTGTCTCTGTCTGGGTGTGTGTATCTGTGTCTGTGTGTGTGTCTGTGTGTGTGTCTGTGTGTCTGTGTGTGTGTCTGTGTGTGTCTGTCTGTGTGTGTGTCTGTGTGTGTGTGTCTGTCTGTGTGTGTGTCTGTGTGTGTGTCTGTGTCCGTATGTCTGTGTGTGTGTCTGAGTGTGTGTCTGTGTGTGTGTCGGAGTGTGTGTCTGTGTGCATGTGTCTGTGTGTGTGTGTCTCTGTGTGAGTGTCTCTGTGCATGTGTCTGTGGGTGAGTGTCTGTGTGTGTCTGTCGGTGTGTGTGTGTCTGTGTTGTGTCTGTCTGTGTGTGTCTGTCTGTTTGTGTGTCTGTGTGTGTGTCTGTGTGTGTGTCTGTGTGTGTGTCTGTGTGTGTCTGTGTGTGTGTCTGTGTGTGTGTCTATCTCTGTGTCTGTGTGTGTGTCTGTCTGTGTATGTGTCTGTGCGTGTGTCTGTGTGCGTGTGTCTGTTTGCGTGTGTCTGTGTGTGTGTCTGTGTGTGTGTTTCTGTCTGTGTGCGTGTGTCTGTGTGTGTGTGTCTGTGTGTGTCTGTCTGTCTGTGTGTGTGTATCTGTGTGTGTGTCTCTGTGTGTGTCTGTCTGTGTGTGTGTGTCTGTCTGTGTGTGTGTCTGTGTGTGTGTCTGTGTGTGTGTCTGTGTGTGTGTATCTGTCTGTGTGTGTGTCTGTGTGTGTGTCGGTCTGTGTGCATGTGTCTGTATGTGTGTCTGTCTGTCTGTGTGTCTGTGTGTGTGTGTCTGTTTGTGTGTCTGTGTGTGTGTTTGTGTGTCTATGTGTGTGTCTCTCTGTGTGTGTGTCTCTGTGTGTGTCTCTGTGTGTGTCTGTCTGTGTGCATGTGTCTGTGTGTGTGTCTGTGTGTGTCTCTCTGTGTTTGTCTCTGTGTGTGTCTGTCGGTGTGTGTGTGTCTGTGTGTGTGTCTGTCTGTGTATGTCTGTCTGTGTGTGTGTCTGTGTGTGTCTGTCGGTGAGTCTGTGTCTGTGTGCGTGTCTGTGAGTGTGTCTGTCTCTGTGTGTGTATCTGTCTGTGTGTGTGACTGTCTGTGTGTGTCTGTGTGTGTGTCTGTCTGTGTGCGTGTCTGTGTGTGTGTCTGTCTGTGTGTGTGTATCTGTGTGTGTGTCTCTGTGTGTGTCTGTCTGTGTGGGTGTGTCTGTCTGTGTGTGTGTCTGTGTGTGTGTCTGTGTGTGTGTATCTGTCTGTGTGTGTGTCTGTGTGTGTGTCTGTCTGTGTGCATGTGTCTGTATGTGTGACTGTCTATCTGTGTGTCTGTGTGTGTGTGTCTGTGTGTGTGTCTGTGTGTGTGTTTGTGTGTCTGTGTGTGTCTGTCTGTGTGCATGTGTTTGTGTGTGTGTCTGTCTGTGTGTGTGTGTCTGTCTGTGTGTGTGTGTCTGTGTCTGTGAGTGTGTCTGTTTGTGTGTTTGTGTGTCTGTGTGTGTGTCTGTGTCTGTGTGTGTGTCTGTGTGTGTGTCTGTGTCTGTGCATGTGTCTCTGTGTGTGTTTGTGTGTCTCTGTGTGCGTATGTCTGTGTGTCTGTGTCTGTGTGCGTGTCTGTGTGTGTGTCTGTCTGTGTGTGTGTATCTGTCTGTGTGTGTGACTGTCTGTGTGTGTCTGTGTGTGTGTCTGTGTGTGTGTCTGTGTGTGTCTCTGTGTGTGTGTCTTTGTGTGTGTCTTTGTGTCTGTGTCTGTGTGTGTGTCTGTGTGTGTGTCTGTGTGTGTGTCTGTGTGTGTGTGTCTGTGTGTGTGTCTGTCTGTGTGTGTCTGTGTGTGTGTCTGTGTGTCTGTGTCTGTGTGTGTGTCTGTCTGTGTATGTGTCTGTGTGTGTGTCTGTGTGTGTCTGTCAGTGTGTGTGTGTCTGTGTGTGTGTCTGTCTGTGTGTGTCTGTCTGTGTGTGTCTCTGTGTGTGTCTGTTTGTGTGTCTGTGTGTGTGTCTTTGTGTCTGTGTCTGTGTGTGTGTCTGTCTGTGTGTGTCTGTGTGTGTGTCTGTGTGTCTGTGTCTGTGTGTGTGTCTGTCTGTGTATGTGTCTGTGTGTGTGTCTGTGTGTGTCTGTCAGTGTGTGTGTGTCTGTGTGTGTGTCTGTCTGTGTGTGTCTGTCTGTGTGTGTCTCTGTGTGTGTCTGATTGTGTGTCTGTCTGTGTGTGTCTGTGTGTGTGTGTGTCTGTCTGTGTGTGCGTCTGTGTGTGTGTCTCTGTGTGTGTCTGTGTGTGTGTGTCTGTGTGTGTGTCTTTGTGCGTGTGTCTGTGTGTGTGTCTGTGTGTGTGTGTCTGTCTGTGTGTGTGTCTGTGTGTGTGTCTGTGTGCGTGTGTCTGTGTGTGTGTCTGAGTGTGTGTCTGTGTGTGTGTCGGAGTGTGTGTCTGTGTGCATGTGTCTGTGTGTGTGTCTGTGTGTGTGTGCCTGTGTGTGTGTCTGTCTGTCTGTCTGTGTGTATCTCTCTGGGTGTGTGTATCTGTGTCAGTGTGTGTGTCTGTGTGTGTGTCTGTGTTTGTGTCTGTGTGTGTGTGTCTGTGTGTGTGTCTGTGTGTGTGTGTCTGTGTGTGTGTCTGCGTGTGTGTGTCTGTGTGTGTGTCTGTGTGTGTGTGTCTGTGTGTGTGCGTCTGTGTGTGTGTCTGTGTGTGTGTCTTTGTGTGTGTCTGTGTGTGTGTCTGCGTGTGTGTGTCTGTGTGTGTGTCTGTGTGTGTGTGTGTGTCTGTGTGTGTGTGTGTCTGTGTGTGTGTTTGTCTGTGTGCATGTGTCTGTGTGTGTGTCTGGTGTGTGTGTCTGTGTGTGTGTCTGTGTGTGTCTGTCAGTGTGTGTGTGTCTGTGTGTGTGTCTGTGTGTGTCTGTCGGTGTGTGTGTGTCTGTGTGTGTGTCTGTGTGTGTCTGTGTATGTGTGTGTTTCTGTCTGTGTGTGTGTCTGTGTGTGTGTCTTTGTGCGTGTCTGTGTCTGTGTGACTGTGTGTCTGTGTGAGTGTGTCTTTGTGTGTATCTGTGTGCGTTTGTCTGTGTGTTTGTCTGTGTGTGTGTGTCTGTGTGTCTGTGTGCGTGTGTCTGTGTTCGTGTGTCTGTGTGTGTGTCTGTGTGTGTTTTGTGTGTCCGTGTCTGTGTGTGTGTCTGTCTGTGTGTGTGTCTGTGTGTGTGTCTGCGTGTGTGTGTCTGTGTGTCTGTCTGTGTGTGTGTGTCTGTCTGTGTGTGTGTCTGTGTGTGTGTCTGTGTGTCTGTGTGTGTGTCTGTCTGTGTGTGTGTGTCTGTGTGTGTGTCTGTGTGTGTCTGTCTGTGTGTCTGTGTCTGTGTGTGTGTCTGTCTGTGTGTGTGTCTGTGTGTGTGTCTTTGTGCGTGTGTCTGTGTATGTGTCTGTGTGCGTGTGTCTGTGTGTGTGTCTGTGTGTGTGTCTGTGTGTGTTTCTGTGTGTCTGTCTGTGTGTCTGTGTGTGTGTCTGTCTGTGTGTGTGTGTCTGTCTGTGTGTGTGTGTCTGCGTGTGTGTGTCTGTGTGTGTGTGTCTGTGTGTGTGTGTCTGTGTGTGTGTCTGTGTGTGTGTCTGTGTGTGTCTGTGTGTGTGTCTGTGTGTGTGTCTGTGTGTGTGTGTCTATCTGTGTGTCTGTGTCTGTGTGTGTGTCTGTCTGTGTGCATGTGTCTGTGTGTGTATCTGTGTGTTTGTCTGTGTGACTGTGTGTGTGTCTGTCTGTGTGTGTGTTTCTGTCTGTGTGTGTGTTTCTGTCTGTGTGTGTGTGTCTGTGTGCGTGTGTCTGTGTGTGTGTCTGAGTGTGTGTCTGTGTGTGTGTCTGAGTGTGTGTCTGTGTGCATGTGTCTGTGTGCGTGTGTCTGTGTGTGTGTGTCTGTGTGTGTGTCTCCGTGTGTCTGTCGGTGTGTGTGTGTCTGTCTGTGTGTCTGCGTGTGTGTCTGTGTGTGTCTGTGTGTGTGTCTGTGTGTGTGTGTCTGTCTGTGTGTGTGTATCTGTCTGAGTGTGTGTCTGTGTGTGTGTCTGTCTCTGTGCATGTGTCTCTGTGTGTGTCTCTCTGTGTGTGTGTGTCTGTCTGTTTGTGTGTCTGTGTGTGTGTCTGTTTGTGTGTCTGTGTGTGTCTGTCTGTGTGTGTGTCTGTGTGTGTGTCTGTGTGTGTGTGTCCTTGTGTGTCTGTCTGTGTGTGTCTGCGTGTGTGTCTATGTGTCTGTGTGTGTGTATCTGTCTGTGTGTGTTTATCTGTGTGTGTGTCTCTGTCTGGCTGTGTGTATCTGTGTCTGTGTGTCTGTCTGTGTGTGTGTGTCTGTGTGTGTGTCTCTGTGTGTCTGTTGGTGTGTGTGTGTCTGTGTGTGTCTATCTGTGTGTGTCTGTCTGTGTGTGTGTCTGTGTGTGTGTCTGTCTGTGTGCATGTGTCTGTGTGTGTTTGTCTGTGTGTGTGTCTGTGTGTCTTTCTGTGTGTGTGTCTGTGTGTGTGTCTGTGTGTGTGTTTGTGTGTGTGTGTCTTTGTGTGTGTCTGTTTGTGTGTGTGTGTCTGTCTCTGTGTGTGTCTGTGTGTGTGTGTCTGTGTGTGTGTGTCTGTCTGTGTGTGTGTATCTGTGTGTGTGTCTCTGTCTGGGTGTGTGTATCTGTGTCTGTGTGTGTGTCTGTGTGTGTGTCTGTGTGTCTGTGTGTGTGTCTGTGTGTGTCTGTGTGTGTGTCTGTGTGTGTGTGTCTGTGTGTGTCTGTGTGTGTGTGTCTGTCTGTGCGTGTGTCTGTGTGTGTGTCTGAGTGTGTGTCTGTGTGTGTGTCGGAGTGTGTGTCTGTGTGCATGTGTCTGTGTGTGTGTGTCTGTGTGTGTGCCTGTGTGTGTCTGTGTGTGTGTGTGTCTGTCTGTGTGTGTGTCTGTGTGTGTGTCTGTGTGTGCGTCTGTGTGTGTGTCTGTGTGTGTCTGTCGGTGTGTGTGTGTCTGTGTTGTGTCTGTCTGTGTGTGTCTGTCTGTGTGTGTGTCTGTGTGTCTGTGTGCGTGTGTCTGTGTTCGTCTGTCTGTGTGTGTGTATCTCTCTGGGTGTGTGTATCTGTGTCAGTGTGTGTGTCTGTGTGCATGTGTCTGTGCGTGTGTCTGTGTGTGTGTGTCTGTGTGCATGTGTCTGTGTGTGTGTCTTTGTGTGTGTGTCTGTGTGTGTGTCTGTGTGTGTCTGTCTGTCTGTGTGTGTGTATCTCTCTGGGTGTGTGTATCTGTGTCAGTGTGTGTGTCTGTGTGCATGTGTCTGTGTGTGTGTCTGTGTGTGTGTCTGTGTTTGTGTCTGTGTGTGTGTCGGTGTGTGTGTCTGTGTGTGTGTGTCTGTGTGTGTGTCTGTGTGCATGTGTCTGTGTGTGTGTCTTTGTGCGTGTGTCTGTGTGCGTGTCTGTGTGCGTGTGTCTGTGTGTGTGTGTCTGTGTGTGTCTGTCTGTGTGTGTGTCTGTGTGTGTGTCTCTGTGTTTGTGTCTGTGTGTTTCTGTCGGTGTGTGTGTGTGTCTGTGTGTGTGTCTGTCTGTGTAGGTCTGTCTGTGTGTGTGTCTGTGTGTGTCTGTCGGTCTGTGTGTGTGTATCTGTATGTGTGTGTGTCTGTGTGTGTGTCTGTCTGTGTGCATGTGTCTGTGTCTGTGTATGTGTGTGTGTGTGTGTCTGTGTGTGTGTCTGTCTGTGTGTGTGTGTCTGTTTGTGTCTGTGAGTGTGTCTGTTTGTGTGTGTCTCTCTGTGTGTCTGTGTGCATGTGTCTGTGTGTGTGTCTGTGTGTGTGTCTGTGTGTGTGTCTGTGTGTGTGTGTCTGTGTGTGTGTCTGTCTGTGTGTGTGTGTCTGTCTGTGTGTGTGTATCTGTCTGTGTGTGTGTCTGTGTGTGTGTGTCTGTCTGTGTGTGTGTATCTGTGTGTGTGTCTGTCTGTGTGTGTCTGTGTGCGTGTGTCTGTGTGTGTGTGTCTGTCTGTGTGTGTGTATCTGGGTGTGTGTCTCTGTCTGGGTGTGTGTATCTGTGTCAGTGTGTGTGTCTGTGTTTGTGTCTGTGTCTGTGTGTGTGTCTGTGTGTGTCTGTCTGTGTGTGTGTCTGTGTGTGTGTGTCTGTCTGTGTGTGTGTCTGTGTGTGTGTCTGTGTGCGTGTGTCTTTGTGTGTGTCTGAGTGTGTGTCTGTGTGTGTGTCGGAGTGTGTGTCTGTGTGCATGTGTCTGTGTGTGTGTGTCTGTGTGTGTGTGTTTGTGTGTGTGTGTCTCTGTGCATGTGTCTGTGGGTGAGTGTCTGTGTGTGTCTGTCGGTGTGTGTGTGTCTGTGTTGTGTCTGTCTGTGTGTGTCTGTCTGTTTGTGTGTCTGTGTGTGTGTCTGTTTGTGTGTCTGTCTGTGTGTGTCTGTCTGTGTGTGTCTGTGTGTGTGTCTGTGCGTGTGTCTGTGTGTGTGTGTCTGTGTGTGTCTGTGTGTGTGTCTGTGTATGTGTCTGTGTGCGTGTGTCTGTGTGTGTGTGTCTGTGTGCGTGTGTCTGTGTGTGTCTGTCTGTGTGCGTGTGTCTGTGTGCGTGTGTCTGTGTGTGTGTCGAGGTGTGTGTTTCTCTCTGTGTGCGTGTGTCTGTGTGTGCGTGTCTGTGTGTGTGTGTCTGTGTGTGTGTCTGTGTGCATGTTTCTGTGTGTGTCTCTGTGTGTCTGTGTGTGTGTCTGTGTGTGTGTCTGTGTGTGTGTCTGCGTGTGTGTGTCTGTGTGTCTGTCTGTGTGTGTGTCTCTGACTGTGTGTGTGTCTGTGTGTGTGTCTGTGTGTGTGTCTGTGTGTGTGTGTCTGTGTGTGTGTCTGTGTGTGTGTCTGTCTGTGTGTGTGTGTCTGTGTGTGTGTGTCTGTGTGTGTGTCTGTGTGCATGTGTCTGTGTGTGTGTCTGTGTGTGTGTCTGTGTGTCTGTGTGTGTGTGTCTGTCTGTGTGTTTGTCTGTGTGTGTGTCTGTGTGTGTGTCTGTGTGTGTGTGTCTTTGTGTGTGTCTGTGTGTGTGTGTCTGTCTGTGTGTGTGTGTCTGTGTGTGTGTCTTGGTGTGTGTCTGTGTGCATGTGTCTGTGTGTGTGTCTGTGTTTGTGTCTGCGTGTGTGTGTCTGTGTGTCTGTCTGTTTGTGTGTGTCTGTATGTGCGCGTGTGTCTGTGTGTGTGTCTGTGTGTCTGTGTCTATGTGTGTGTCTGTCTGTGTATGTGTCTGTGTGTGTGTCTGTGTGTGTCTGTCAGTGTGTGTGTGTCTGTGTGTGTGTCTGTCTGTGTGTGTCTGTCTGTGTGTGTGTCTGTGTGTGTGTCTGTGTGTCTGTGTGTGTGTGTCTGTCTGTGTGTGTGTCTGTGTTTGTGTCTGCGTGTGTGTGTCTGTGTGTCAGTCTGTTTGTGTGTGTCTGTATGTGCGCGTGTGTCTGTGTGTGTGTCTGTGTGTGTGTCTGTGTGTGTGTCTGTGTGTCTGTGTCTGTGTGTGTGTCTGTCTGTGTGTGTGTGTCTGTGTGTGTGTCTGTCTGTGCCTGTGTGTGTGTCTGTCTGTGTATGTGTCTGTGTGTGTGTCTGTGTGTGTCTGTCAGTGTGTGTGTGCCTGTCTGTGTGTGTGTCTGTGTGTGTGTCTGTGTGCGTGTTTCTGTGTGTGTCTGTGTGTGTGTCTGTGTGTGTGTCTGTCTGTGTGTGTTTCTGTGTGTGTGTGTCTGTCTGTGTGTGTGTCTGTGTGTGTGTCTGTGTGTGTGTGTCTTTGTGTGTCTGTCTGTGTGTGTCTGTGTGTGTGTCTA
>NC_137289.1:120247500-120252500 GCF_054371585.1 Giraffa tippelskirchi | reverse complement strand
TCTGTGTGTGTGTCTCTGTGCGTGTGTCTGTGTGTGTGTCTGTGTGTGTGTCTCTGTGTTTGTGTCTGTGTGTGTCTGTCGGTGTGTGTGTGTGTCTGTGTGTGTGTCTGTCTGTGTATGTCTGTCTGTGTGTGTGTCTGTGTGTGTGTATCTGTCTGTGTGTGTGTCTGTGTGTGTGTCTGTCTGTGTGCATGTGTCTGTGTCTGTATATGTGTGTGTGCCTGTGTGTGTGTGTCTGTCTGTGTGTGTGTGTCTGTTTGTGTCTGTGAGTTTGTCTGTTTGTGTCTGTCTGTCTGTGTGTCTGTGTGCATGTGTCTGTGTTTGTGTCTGTGTGTGTGTCTGTGTGTGTGTCTGCGTGTGTGTCTGTGTGTGTTTCTGTCTGTGTGTGTCTGTCTGTCACTGTGTGTGTGTCTGTGTGTGTGTGTCTGCGTGTGTGTCTGTGTGCATGTGTCTGTGTGTCTGTCTGTGTGTGTGTCTGTGTGTGTGTCTGTGTGTGTGTGTCTTTGTGTGTCTGTCTGTGTGTGTCTGTGTGTGTGTCTATGTGTCTGTGTGTGTATATGTCTGTGTGTGTATATCTGTGTGTGTGTCTCTGTCTGGCTGTGTGTATCTGTGTCTGTGTGTCTGTCTGTGTGCATGTGTCTGTGTGTGTGTGTCTGTGTGTGTGTCTCTGTGTGTCTGTTGGTGTGTGTGTGTCTGTGTGTGTGTCTATCTGTGTGTGTCTGTCTGTGTGTGTGTCTGTGTGTGTGTCTGTGTGTCTGTCTCTGTGTGTGTGTCTGTGTGTGTGTCTGTGTGTGTGTCTGTTTGTGTGTGTGTGTCTGTCTCTGTGTGTGTCTGTGTGTGTGTGTCTGTCTGTGTGTGTGTATCTGTGTGTGTGTCTCTGTCTGGGTGTGTGTATCTGTGTCTGTGTGTGTGTCTGTGAGTGTGTCTGTGTGTGTCTGTGTGTGTGTCTGTGTGTGTGTGTCGGTGTGTGTCTGTGTGTGTGTCTGTGTGTGTGTCTGTGTGTGTGTCTGTGTGCGTGTGTCTGTGTGGGTGTCTGAGTGTGTGTCTGTGTGTGTGTCGGAGTGTGTGTCTGTGTGCATGTGTCTGTGTGTGTGTGTCTGTGTGTGTCTGTGTGTGTGTCTGTGTGTGTCTGTCGGTGTGTGTCTGTCTGTGTGTGTGTTTGTGTGCATGTGTCTGTGTGTGAGTGTCTGTGTGTGTGTCTGTGTCTGTGTCTGTGTCTGTGTCTGTGTGTGTCTGTCGGTGTGTGAGTGTCAGTGTTGTGTCTGTCTGTGTGTGTCTGTCTGTTTGTGTGTCTGTGTGTGTGTCTGTCTGTGTGTGTCTGTCTGTGTGTCTGTCTGTGTGTGTCTGTCTGTGTGTCTGTCTGTGTGTGTCTGTCTGTTTGTGTGTCTGTGTGTGTGTCTGTTTGTGTGTCTGTCTGTGTGTGTCTGTCTGTGTGTGTCTGTGTGTGTGTCTGTGTGTGTGTCTGTCTGTGTGCATGTGTCTGTGTGTGTGTGACTCTGTGTGTGTGTCTGTGTGTGTGTCTGTGTGTGTCTGTCGGTGTGTGTGTGTCTGTGTGTGTGTCTGTGCGTGTGTGTCTGTGTGTGTGTGTCTGTGTGTGTGTCTGTTTGTGTGTCTGTGTCTGTCTCTCTGTGTGTCTGTGTTTGTGTGTCTGTGTGTGTGTGTCTGTCTGTGTGCGTGTATCTGTGTGTGTGTCTCTGTCTGGTTGTGTGTATCTGTGTCTGTGTGTGTGTCTGTGTGTGTGTCTGTGTGTCTGTGTGTGTGTCTGTGTGTGTGTCTGTGTGTGTCGGTCTGTGTGTGTGTCTGTGTGTGTGTGTCTGTCTGTGTGTGTGTCTGTGTGTGTGTCTGTGTGCGTGTGTCTGTGGTGTGTCTGAGTGTGTGTCTGTGTGTGTGTCGGAGTGTGTGTCTGTGTGCATGTGTCTGTGTGTGTGTCTGTGTGTGTGTGTCTGTGTGTCTGTCTGTGTGTGTCTGTCTGTCTGTCTGTGTGTATCTCTCTGGGTGTGTGTATCTGTGTCAGTGTGTGTGTCTGTGTGATTGTGTCTGTGTGTGTGTCTGTGTTTGTGTCTGTGTGTGTGTGTCTGTGTGTGTGTCTGTGTGTGTGTGTCTGTGTGTGTGTCTGCGTGTGTGTGTCTGTGTGTGTGTCTGTGTGTGTGTGTCTGTGTGTGTGCGTCTGTGTGTGTGTCTGTGTGTGTGTCTGTGTGTGTGTCTGTGTGTGTGTCTGCGTGTGTGTGTCTGTGTGTGTGTCTGTGTGTGTGTGTGTGTCTGTGTGTGTGTGTGTCTGTGTGTGTGTTTGTGTGCATGTGTCTGTGTGTGTGTCTGTGTGTGTGTGTCTGTGTGTGTGTCTGTGTGTGTCTGTCAGTGTGTGTGTGTCTGGGTGTGTGTCTGTGTGTGTCTGTCGGTGTGTGTGTGTCTGTGTGTGTGTCTGTGTGTGTCTGTGTATGTGTGTGTTTCTGTCTGTGTGTGTGTCTGTGTGTGTGTCTTTGTGCGTGTCTGTGTCTGTGTGACTGTGTGTCTGTGTGCGTGTGTCTTTGTGTGTATCTGTGTGCGTTTGTCTGTGTGTTTGTCTGTGTGTGTGTCTGTGTGTCTGTGTGCGTGTGTCTGTGTTCGTGTGTCTGTGTGTGTGTCTGTGTGTGTTTTGTGTGTCCGTGTCTGTGTGTGTGTCTGTCTGTGTGTGTGTCTGTGTGTGTGTCTGCGTGTGTGTGTCTGTGTGTGTGTCTGTGTGTGTGTGTCTGTCTGTGTGTGTGTCTGTGTGTGTGTCTGTGTGTGTCTGTGTGTGTGTCTGTCTGTGTGTGTGTGTCTGTGTGTGTGTCTGTGTGTGTCTGTCTGTGTGTCTGTGTCTGTGTGTGTGTCTGTCTGTGTGTGTGTCTGTGTGTGTGTCTTTGTGCGTGTGTCTGTGTATGTGTCTGTGTGCGTGTGTCTGTGTGTGTGTCTGTGTGTGTGTCTGTGTGTGTTTCTGTGTGTCTGTCTGTGTGTCTGTGTGTGTGTCTGTCTGTGTGTGTGTCTGTGTGTGGGTCTGTGTGTGTGTGTCTTTGTGTGTGTCTGTGTGTGTGTGTCTGTCTGTGTGTGTGTGTCTGTGTGTGTGTCTTGGTGTGTGTCTGTGTGCATGTGTCTGTGTGTGTGTCTGTGTTTGTGTCTGCGTGTGTGTGTCTGTGTGTCTGTCTGTTTGTGTGTGTCTGTATGTGCGCGTGTGTCTGTGTGTGTGTCTGTGTGTCTGTGTCTGTGTGTGTGTCTGTCTGTGTGTGTGTGTCTGTGTGTGTGTCTGTCTGTGTCTGTGTGTGTGTCTGTCTGTGTATGTGTCTGTGTGTGTGTCTGTGTGTGTCTGTCAGTGTGTGTGTGTCTGTTTGTGTGTCTGTCTGTGTGTGTCTGTGTGTGTGTGTGTCTGTCTGTGTGTGTCTGTGTGTGTGTCTCTGTGTGTGTCTGTGTGTGTGTGTCTGTGTGTGTGTCTTTGTGCGTGTGTCTGTGTGTGTGTCTGTGTGCATGTGTCTGTGTGTGTGTGTCTGTGTGTGTCTGTGTGTGTGTCTGTGTGTGTCTGTCGGTGTGTGTCTGTCTGTGTGTGTGTTTGTGTGCATGTGTCTGTGTGTGAGTGTCTGTGTGTGTGTCTGTGTCTGTGTCTGTGTGTGTCTGTCGGTGTGTGAGTGTCACTGTTGTGTCTGTCTGTGTGTGTCTGTCTGTTTGTGTGTCTGTGTATGTGTCTGTCTGTGTGTGTCTGTCTGTGTGTCTGTCTGTGTGTGTCTGTCTGTGTGTCTGTCTGTGTGTGTCTGTCTGTTTGTGTGTCTGTGTGTGTGTCTGTTTGTGTGTCTGTCTGTGTGTGTCTGTCTGTGTGTGTCTGTGTGTGTGTCTGTGTGTGTGTCTGTCTGTGTGCATGTGTCTGTGTGTGTGTGACTCTGTGTGTGTGTCTGTGTGTGTGTCTGTGTGTGTCTGTCGGTGTGTGTGTGTCTGTGTGTGTGTCTGTGCGTGTGTGTCTGTGTGTGTGTGTCTGTGTGTATGTCTGTGTGTGTGTCTGTTTGTGTGTCTGTGTCTGTCTCTCTGTGTGTCTGTGTTTGTGTGTCTGTGTGTGTGTGTCTGTCTGTGTGCGTGTATCTGTGTGTGTGTCTCTGTCTGGTAGTGTGTATCTGTGTCTGTGTGTGTGTCTGTGTGTGTGTCTGTGTGTCTGTGTGTGTGTCTGTGTGTGTGTCTGTGTGTGTCGGTCTGTGTGTGTGTCTGTGTGTGTGTGTCTGTCTGTGTGTGTGTCTGTGTGTGTGTCTGTGTGCGTGTGTCTGTGTGTGTGTCTGAGTGTGTGTCTGTGTGTGTGTCGGAGTGTGTGTCTGTGTGCATGTGTCTGTTTGTGTGTCTGTGTGTGTGTGCCTGTGTGTGTGTCTGTCTGTCTGTCTGTGTGTATCTCTCTGGGTGTGTGTATCTGTGTCAGTGTGTGTGTCTGTGTGTGTGTCTGTGTGTGTGTCTGTGTGCATGTGTCTGTGTGTGTGTCTGTGTGTGTGTGTCTGTGTGTGTGTCGGTGTGTGTCTGTCTGTCTGTGTGTGTGTATCTCTCTGGGTGTGTGTATCTGTGTCAGTGTGTGTGTCTGTGTGCTTGTCTCTGTGTGTGTGTCTGTGTGTGTGTCTGTGTGTGTGTCTGCGTGTGTGTCTGCGTGTGTGTCTGTCTGTGTGTGTGTGTTTGTCACTGTGTGTGTGCCTGTGTTTGTGTCTGTGTGTGTGTCTGCGTGTGTGTGTCTGTGTGTGTGTCTGTGTGTGTGTCTTTTTTGTGTGTGTCTGTCTGTGTGTCTGTGTGTGTGTCTGTGTGTCTGTGTGTGTGTGTCCGTCTGTGTGTGTGTCTGTGTGTGTGTCTGTGTGCCTGTGTCTGTGTGTGTGTCTGTGTGTGTGTCTGTGTGTCTGTGTGTGTGTGTCCGTCTGTGTGTGTGTCTGTGTGTGTGTCTGTGTGCGTCTCTGTGTGTGTCTTTGTGTGTGTCTGTGTGTGTGTGTCTGTCTGTGTGTGTGTCTGTGTATGTGTCTGTGTGCGTGTGTCTGTGT
>NC_137289.1:120232500-120240000 GCF_054371585.1 Giraffa tippelskirchi | reverse complement strand
TGTGTGTCTGTGTGTGTCTGTGTGTGTGTGTCTATCTGTGTGTCTGTGTCTGTGTGTGTGTCTGTCTGTGTATGTGTCTGTGTGTGTGTCTGTGTGTGTGTGTCTGTGTGTGTCTGTCTGTGTGTCTGTGTCTGTGTGTGTGTCTGTCTGTGTGTGTGTCTCTGTGTGTGTCTTTGTGCGTGTGTCTGTGTATGTGTCTCTTTGCGTGTGTCTGTGTGTGTGTCTGTGTGTGTGTCTGTGTGTGTTTCTGTGTGTGTCTGTCTGTGTGTCTGTGTCTGTGTGCGTGTCTGTCTGTGTGTGTGTCTGTGTGTGTGTCTCTGTGCGTGTGTCTGTGTGTGTGTCTGTGTGTGTGTCTCTGTGTTTGTGTCTGTGTGTGTGTGTGTCTGTGTGTGTGTCTGTCTGTGTATGTCTGTCTGTGTGTGTGTCTGTGTGTGTGTATCTGTCTGTGTGTGTGTCTGTGTGTGTGTCTGTCTGTGTGCATGTGTCTGTGTCTGTGAATGTGTGTGTGCCTGTGTGTGTGTGTCTGTCTGTGTGTGTGTGTCTGTTTGTGTCAGTGAGTGTGTCTCTTTGTGTCTGTCTGTCTGTGTGTCTGTGTGCATGTGTCTGTGTTTGTGTCTGTGTGTGTGTCTGTGTGTGTGTCTGCGTGTGTGTCTGTGTGTGTTTCTGTCTGTGTGTGTGTGTCTGTCACTGTGTGTGTGTCTGTGTGTGTGTGTCTGTGTGTGTGTCTGTGTGCATGTGTCTGTGTGTGTGTCTGTGTGTGTGTGTCTGTGTGTGTTTCTCTGTGTTTGTGTCTGTGTGTGTCTGTCGGTGTGTGTGTGTGTCTGTGTGTGTGTCTGTCTGTGTGTGTGTCTGTGTGTGTCTGTCTGTCTGTGTGTGTGTATCTGTCTGTGTGTGTGTGTCTGTCTGTGTGTCTGTGTCTGTGTGTGTGTCTGTCTGTGTGTGTGTCTGTGTGTGTGTCTGTGTGCGTGTCTGTGTGTGTCTGTCTGTGTGTGTGTCTGTGTGTGTGTCTTTGTGCGTGTGTCTGTGTATGTGTCTGTGTGCGTGTGTCTGTGTGTGTGTCTGTGTCCATGTGTCTGTGTGTGTCTGTCTGTGTGCGTGTGTCTGTGTGTGTGTCGAGGTGTGTTTTTCTCTCTGTGTGCGTGTGTCTGTGTGTGCGTGTCTGTGTGTGTGTGTCTGTGTGTGTGTCTGTGTGCATCTGTCTGTGTGTGTGTCTGTGTGTGTGTGTCTGTGTGTGTGTCTGTGTGTGTCTGTCTGTCTGTGTGTGTGTATCTCTCTGGGTGTGTGTATCTGTGTCAGTGTGTGTGTCTGTGTGCATGTCTCTGTGTGTGTGTCTGTGTGTGTGTCTGTGTGTGTGTCTGCATGTGTGTCTGTCTGTGTGTCTGTGTCTGTGTGCATGTCTGTCTGTGTGTGTGTCTGTGTGTGTGTCTCTGTGCGTGTGTCTGTGTGTGTGTCTGTGTGTGTGTCTCTGTGTTTGTGTCTGTGTGTGTCTGTCGGTGTGTGTGTGTGTCTGTGTGTGTGTCTGTCTGTGTATGTCTGTCTGTGTGTGTGTCTGTGTGTGTGTATCTGTCTGTGTGTGTGTCTGTGTGTGTGTCTGTGTGCATGTGTCTGTGTCTGTGTATGTGTGTGTGCCTGTGTGTGTGTGTCTGTCTGTGGGTGTGTGTCTGTTTGTGTCTGTGAGTGTGTCTGTTTGTGTCTGTCTATCTGTGAGTCTGTGTGCATGTGTCTGTGTTTGTGTCTGTGTGTGTGTCTGTGTGTGTGTCTGCGTGTGTGTCTGTGTGTGTTTCTGTCTGTGTGTGTGTGTCTGTCACTGTGTGTGTGTCTGTGTGTGTGTGTCTGTGTGTGTGTCTGTGTGCATGTGTCTGTGTGTGTGTCTCTGTGTGTGTCTGTGTGTGTGTCTGCATGTGTGTGTCTGTGTGTCTGTCTGTGTGTGTGTGTCTGTGTGTGTTTCTCTGTGTTTGTGTCTGTGTGTGTCTGTCAGTGTGTGTGTGTGTCTGTGTGTGTGTCTGTCTGTGTATGTCTGTCTGTGTGTGTGTCTGTGTGTGTCTGTCTGTCTGTGTGTGTGTATCTGTGTGTGTGTGTCTGTCTGTGTGTCTGTGTCTGTGTGCGTGTCTGTCTGTGTGTGTGTCTGTGTGTGTGTCTTTGTGCGTGTGTCTGTGTGTGTGTCTGTGTGCGTGTGTCTGTGTGTGTGTGTCTGTGTGTGTCTGTCTGTGTGTGTGTGTCTGTGTGTGTGTCTCTGTGTTTGTGTCTGTGTGTTTCTGTCGGTGTGTGTGTGTGTCTGTGTGTGTGTCTGTCTGTGTAGGTCTGTCTTTGTGTGTGTCTGTGTGTGTCTGTCGGTCTGTGTGTGTGTATCTGTATGTGTGTGTGTCTGTGTGTGTGTCTGTCTGTGTGCATGTGTCTGTGTCTGTGTATGTGTGTGTGTGTGTGTGTCTGTGTGTGTGTCTGTCTGTGTGTGTGTCTGTTTGTGTCTGTGAGTGTGTCTGTTTGGGTGTGTCTCTCTGTGTGTCTGTGTGCATGTGTCTGTGAGTGTGTCTGTGTGTGTGTCTGTGTGTGTGTCTGTGTGTGTGTGTCTCTGTGTGTGTCTGTCTGTGTGTGTGTCTCTGTCTGTGTGTGTGTATCTGTCTGTGTGTGTGTCTGTGTGTGTGTGTCTGTCTGTGTGTGTGTATCTGTGTGTGTGTCTGTTTGTGTGTGTCTGTGTGCGTGTGTCTGTGTGTGTGTGTCTGTCTGTGTGTGTGTATCTGTGTGTGTGTCTCTGTCTGGGTGTGTGTATCTGTGTCTGTGTGTGTGTCTGTGTGTGTGTCTGTGTGTGTATCTGTGTGTGTGTCTGTGTGTGTGTGTCTGTCTGTGTGTGTGTCTCTGTGCATGTGTCTGTGGGTGAGTGTCTGTGTGTGTCTGTCGGTGTGTGTGTGTCTGTGTTGTGTCTGTCTGTGTGTGTCTGTCTGTTTGTGTGTCTGTGTGTGTGTCTGTCTGTGTGTGTCTGTCTGTGTGTGTCTGTGTGTGTGTCTGTGTGTGTGTCTGTGTGTGTGTCTTTGTGCGTGTGTCTGTGTATGTGTCTGTGTGCGTGTGTCTGTGTGTGCGTGTCTGTGTGTGTGTGTCTGTGTGTGTGTCTGTGTGCATGTTTCTGTGTGTGTCTCTGTGTGTCTGTGTGTGTGTGTCTGTCTGTGTGTGTCTGTGTGTGTGTCTGTGTGTGTGTCTGTGTGTGTGTCTGCGTGTGTGTGTCTGTGTGTCTGTCTGTGTGTGTGTGTCTTTCTGTGTGTGTGTGTCTGTGTGTGTGTCTGTGTGTGTGACTGTGTGTGTGTGTCTGTGTGTGTGTTTGTGTCTGTGTCTGTCTGTGTGTGTGTGTCTGTGTGTGTGTGTCTGTGTGTGTGTCTGTGTGCATGTTTCTGTGTGTGTGTCTGTGTGTGTGTCTGTGTGTCTGTGTGTGGGTGTCTGTCTGTGTGTGTGTCTGTGTGTGTGTCTGTGTGTGTGTCTTTGTGTGTGTCTGTGTGTGTGTGTCTGTGTGTGTGTGTCTGTCTGTGTGTGTGTCTTGGTGTGTGTCTCTGTGCATGTGTCTGTGTGTGTGTCTGTGTTTGTGTCTGCGTGTGCGTGTCTGTGTGTCTGTCTGTTGGTTTGTGTCTGTATGGGCGCGTGTGTCTGTGTGTGTGTCTGTGTGTGTGTCTGTGTGTGTGTCTTTGTGTCTGTGTCTGTGTGTGTGTCTGTCTGTGTGTGTCTGTGTGTGTGTCTGTGTGTCTGTGTCTGTGTGTGTGTCTGTCTGTGTATGTGTCTGTGTGTGTGTCTGTGTGTGTCTGTCAGTGTGTGTGTGTCTGTGTGTGTGTCTGTCTGTGTGTGTCTGTCTGTGTGTGTCTCTGTGTGTGTGTCTGTTTGTGTGTCTGTCTGTGTGTGTCTGTGTGTGTGTGTGTCTGTCTGTGTGTGCGTCTGTGTGTGTGTCTCTGTGTGTGTCTGTGTGTGTGTGTCTGTGTGTGTGTCTTTGTGCGTGTGTCTGTGTGTGTGTCTGTGTGTGTGTGTCTGTCTGTGTGTGTGTCTGTGTGTGTGTCTGTGTGCGTGTGTCTGTGTGTGTGTCTGAGTGTGTGTCTGTGTGTGTGTCGGAGTGTGTGTCTGTGTGCATGTGTCTGTGTGTGTGTCTGTGTGTGTGTGCCTGTGTGTGTGTCTGTCTGTCTGTCTGTGTGTATCTCTCTGGGTGTGTGTATCTGTGTCAGTGTGTGTGTCTGTGTGTGTGTCTGTGTTTGTGTCTGTGTGTGTGTGTCTGTGTGTGTGTCTGTGTGTGTGTGTCTGTGTGTGTGTCTGCGTGTGTGTGTCTGTGTGTGTGTCTGTGTGTGTGTGTCTGTGTGTGTGCGTCTGTGTGTGTGTCTGTGTGTGTGTCTTTGTGTGTGTCTGTGTGTGTGTCTGCGTGTGTGTGTCTGTGTGTGTGTCTGTGTGTGTGTGTGTGTCTGTGTGTGTGTGTGTCTGTGTGTGTGTTTGTCTGTGTGCATGTGTCTGTGTGTGTGTCTGGTGTGTGTGTCTGTGTGTGTGTCTGTGTGTGTCTGTCAGTGTGTGTGTGTCTGTGTGTGTGTCTGTGTGTGTCTGTCGGTGTGTGTGTGTCTGTGTGTGTGTCTGTGTGTGTCTGTGTATGTGTGTGTTTCTGTCTGTGTGTGTGTCTGTGTGTGTGTCTTTGTGCGTGTCTGTGTCTGTGTGACTGTGTGTCTGTGTGCGTGTGTCTTTGTGTGTATCTGTGTGCGTTTGTCTGTGTGTTTGTCTGTGTGTGTGTGTCTGTGTGTCTGTGTGCGTGTGTCTGTGTTCGTGTGTCTGTGTGTGTGTCTGTGTGTGTTTTGTGTGTCCGTGTCTGTGTGTGTGTCTGTCTGTGTGTGTGTCTGTGTGTGTGTCTGCGTGTGTGTGTCTGTGTGTCTGTCTGTGTGTGTGTGTCTGTCTGTGTGTGTGTCTGTGTGTGTGTCTGTGTGTCTGTGTGTGTGTCTGTCTGTGTGTGTGTGTCTGTGTGTGTGTCTGTGTGTGTCTGTCTGTGTGTCTGTGTCTGTGTGTGTGTCTGTCTGTGTGTGTGTCTGTGTGTGTGTCTTTGTGCGTGTGTCTGTGTATGTGTCTGTGTGCGTGTGTCTGTGTGTGTGTCTGTGTGTGTGTCTGTGTGTGTTTCTGTGTGTCTGTCTGTGTGTCTGTGTGTGTGTCTGTCTGTGTGTGTGTGTCTGTCTGTGTGTGTGTGTCTGCGTGTGTGTGTCTGTGTGTGTGTGTCTGTGTGTGTGTGTCTGTGTGTGTGTCTGTGTGTGTGTCTGTGTGTGTCTGTGTGTGTGTCTGTGTGTGTGTCTGTGTGTGTGTGTCTATCTGTGTGTCTGTGTCTGTGTGTGTGTCTGTCTGTGTGCATGTGTCTGTGTGTGTATCTGTGTGTTTGTCTGTGTGACTGTGTGTGTGTCTGTCTGTGTGTGTGTTTCTGTCTGTGTGTGTGTTTCTGTCTGTGTGTGTGTGTCTGTGTGCGTGTGTCTGTGTGTGTGTCTGAGTGTGTGTCTGTGTGTGTGTCTGAGTGTGTGTCTGTGTGCATGTGTCTGTGTGCGTGTGTCTGTGTGTGTGTGTCTGTGTGTGTGTCTCCGTGTGTCTGTCGGTGTGTGTGTGTCTGTCTGTGTGTCTGCGTGTGTGTCTGTGTGTGTCTGTGTGTGTGTGTCTGTGTGTGTGTGTCTGTCTGTGTGTGTGTATCTGTCTGAGTGTGTGTCTGTGTGTGTGTCTGTCTCTGTGCATGTGTCTCTGTGTGTGTCTCTCTGTGTGTGTGTGTCTGTCTGTTTGTGTGTCTGTGTGTGTGTCTGTTTGTGTGTCTGTGTGTGTCTGTCTGTGTGTGTGTCTGTGTGTGTGTCTGTGTGTGTGTGTCCTTGTGTGTCTGTCTGTGTGTGTCTGCGTGTGTGTCTATGTGTCTGTGTGTGTGTATCTGTCTGTGTGTGTTTATCTGTGTGTGTGTCTCTGTCTGGCTGTGTGTATCTGTGTCTGTGTGTCTGTCTGTGTGTGTGTGTCTGTGTGTGTGTCTCTGTGTGTCTGTTGGTGTGTGTGTGTCTGTGTGTGTCTATCTGTGTGTGTCTGTCTGTGTGTGTGTCTGTGTGTGTGTCTGTCTGTGTGCATGTGTCTGTGTGTGTTTGTCTGTGTGTGTGTCTGTGTGTCTTTCTGTGTGTGTGTCTGTGTGTGTGTCTGTGTGTGTGTTTGTGTGTGTGTGTCTTTGTGTGTGTCTGTTTGTGTGTGTGTGTCTGTCTCTGTGTGTGTCTGTGTGTGTGTGTCTGTGTGTGTGTGTCTGTCTGTGTGTGTGTATCTGTGTGTGTGTCTCTGTCTGGGTGTGTGTATCTGTGTCTGTGTGTGTGTCTGTGTGTGTGTCTGTGTGTCTGTGTGTGTGTCTGTGTGTGTCTGTGTGTGTGTCTGTGTGTGTGTGTCTGTGTGTGTCTGTGTGTGTGTGTCTGTCTGTGCGTGTGTCTGTGTGTGTGTCTGAGTGTGTGTCTGTGTGTGTGTCGGAGTGTGTGTCTGTGTGCATGTGTCTGTGTGTGTGTGTCTGTGTGTGTGCCTGTGTGTGTCTGTGTGTGTGTGTGTCTGTCTGTGTGTGTGTCTGTGTGTGTGTCTGTGTGTGCGTCTGTGTGTGTGTCTGTGTGTGTCTGTCGGTGTGTGTGTGTCTGTGTTGTGTCTGTCTGTGTGTGTCTGTCTGTGTGTGTGTCTGTGTGTCTGTGTGCGTGTGTCTGTGTTCGTCTGTCTGTGTGTGTGTATCTCTCTGGGTGTGTGTATCTGTGTCAGTGTGTGTGTCTGTGTGCATGTGTCTGTGCGTGTGTCTGTGTGTGTGTGTCTGTGTGCATGTGTCTGTGTGTGTGTCTTTGTGTGTGTGTCTGTGTGTGTGTCTGTGTGTGTCTGTCTGTCTGTGTGTGTGTATCTCTCTGGGTGTGTGTATCTGTGTCAGTGTGTGTGTCTGTGTGCATGTGTCTGTGTGTGTGTCTGTGTGTGTGTCTGTGTTTGTGTCTGTGTGTGTGTCGGTGTGTGTGTCTGTGTGTGTGTGTCTGTGTGTGTGTCTGTGTGCATGTGTCTGTGTGTGTGTCTTTGTGCGTGTGTCTGTGTGCGTGTCTGTGTGCGTGTGTCTGTGTGTGTGTGTCTGTGTGTGTCTGTCTGTGTGTGTGTCTGTGTGTGTGTCTCTGTGTTTGTGTCTGTGTGTTTCTGTCGGTGTGTGTGTGTGTCTGTGTGTGTGTCTGTCTGTGTAGGTCTGTCTGTGTGTGTGTCTGTGTGTGTCTGTCGGTCTGTGTGTGTGTATCTGTATGTGTGTGTGTCTGTGTGTGTGTCTGTCTGTGTGCATGTGTCTGTGTCTGTGTATGTGTGTGTGTGTGTGTCTGTGTGTGTGTCTGTCTGTGTGTGTGTGTCTGTTTGTGTCTGTGAGTGTGTCTGTTTGTGTGTGTCTCTCTGTGTGTCTGTGTGCATGTGTCTGTGTGTGTGTCTGTGTGTGTGTCTGTGTGTGTGTCTGTGTGTGTGTGTCTGTGTGTGTGTCTGTCTGTGTGTGTGTGTCTGTCTGTG
>NC_137289.1:120210000-120220000 GCF_054371585.1 Giraffa tippelskirchi | reverse complement strand
TGTGCGTCTGTGTGTGTGTCTGTGTGTGTGTCTGTGTGTGTGTCTGTGTGTGTGTCTGCGTGTGTGTGTCTGTGTGTGTGTCTGTGTGTGTGTGTGTGTCTGTGTGTGTGTGTCTGTGTGTGTGTTTGTCTGTGTGCATGTGTCTGTGTGTGTGTCTGTGTGTGTGTGTCTGTGTGTGTGTCTGTGTGTGTCTGTCAGTGTGTGTGTGTCTGGGTGTGTGTCTGTGTGTGTCTGTCGGTGTGTGTGTGTCTGTGTGTGTGTCTGTGTGTGTCTGTGTATGTGTGTGTTTCTGTCTGTGTGTGTGTCTGTGTGTGTGTCTTTGTGCGTGTCTGTGTCTGTGTGACTGTGTGTCTGTGTGCGTGTGTCTTTGTGTGTATCTGTGTGCGTTTGTCTGTGTGTTTGTCTGTGTGTGTGTCTGTGTGTCTGTGTGCGTGTGTCTGTGTTCGTGTGTCTGTGTGTGTGTCTGTGTGTGTTTTGTGTGTCCGTGTCTGTGTGTGTGTCTGTCTGTGTGTGTGTCTGTGTGTGTGTCTGCGTGTGTGTGTCTGTGTGTCTGTCTGTGTGTGTGTGTCTGTCTGTGTGTGTGTCTGTGTGTGTGTCTGTGTGTGTCTGTGTGTGTGTCTGTCTGTGTGTGTGTGTCTGTGTGTGTGTCTGTGTGTGTCTGTCTGTGTGTTAGTGTCTGTGTGTGTGTCTGTCTGTGTGTGTGTCTGTGTGTGTGTCTTTGTGCGTGTGTCTGTGTATGTGTCTGTGTGCGTGTGTCTGTGTGTGTGTCTGTGTGTGTGTCTGTGTGTGTTTCTGTGTGTCTGTCTGTGTGTCTGTGTGTGTGTCTGTCTGTGTGTGTGTCTGTGTGTGGGTCTGTGTGTGTGTGTCTTTGTGTGTGTCTGTGTGTGTGTGTCTGTCTGTGTGTGTGTGTCTGTGTGTGTGTCTTGGTGTGTGTCTGTGTGCATGTGTCTGTGTGTGTGTCTGTGTTTGTGTCTGCGTGTGTGTGTCTGTGTGTCTGTCTGTTTGTGTGTGTCTGTATGTGCGCGTGTGTCTGTGTGTGTGTCTGTGTGTGTGTCTGTGTGTGTGTCTGTGTGTCTGTGTCTGTGTGTGTGTCTGTCTGTGTGTGTGTGTCTGTGTGTGTGTCTGTCTGTGTCTGTGTGTGTGTCTGTCTGTGTATGTGTCTGTGTGTGTGTCTGTGTGTGTCTGTCAGTGTGTGTGTGTCTGTTTGTGTGTCTGTCTGTGTGTGTCTGTGTGTGTTTGTGTCTGTCTGTGTGTGTCTGTGTGTGTGTCTCTGTGTGTGTCTGTGTGTGTGTGTCTGTGTGTGTGTCTTTGTGCGTGTGTCTGTGTGTGTGTCTGTGTGCATGTGTCTGTGTGTGTGTGTCTGTGTGTGTCTGTGTGTGTGTCTGTGTGTGTCTGTCGGTGTGTGTCTGTCTGTGTGTGTGTTTGTGTGCATGTGTCTGTGTGTGAGTGTCTGTGTGTGTGTCTGTGTCTGTGTCTGTGTGTGTCTGTCGGTGTGTGAGTGTCAGTGTTGTGTCTGTCTGTGTGTGTCTGTCTGTTTGTGTGTCTGTGTATGTGTCTGTCTGTGTGTGTCTGTCTGTGTGTCTGTCTGTGTGTGTCTGTCTGTGTGTCTGTCTGTGTGTGTCTGTCTGTTTGTGTGTCTGTGTGTGTGTCTGTTTGTGTGTCTGTCTGTGTGTGTCTGTCTGTGTGTGTCTGTGTGTGTGTCTGTGTGTGTGTCTGTCTGTGTGCATGTGTCTGTGTGTGTGTGACTCTGTGTGTGTGTCTGTGTGTGTGTCTGTGTGTGTCTGTCGGTGTGTGTGTGTCTGTGTGTGTGTCTGTGCGTGTGTGTCTGTGTGTGTGTGTCTGTGTGTATGTCTGTGTGTGTGTCTGTTTGTGTGTCTGTGTCTGTCTCTCTGTGTGTCTGTGTTTGTGTGTCTGTGTGTGTGTGTCTGTCTGTGTGCGTGTATCTGTGTGTGTGTCTCTGTCTGGTAGTGTGTATCTGTGTCTGTGTGTGTGTCTGTGTGTGTGTCTGTGTGTCTGTGTGTGTGTCTGTGTGTGTGTCTGTGTGTGTCGGTCTGTGTGTGTGTCTGTGTGTGTGTGTCTGTCTGTGTGTGTGTCTGTGTGTGTGTCTGTGTGCGTGTGTCTGTGTGTGTGTCTGAGTGTGTGTCTGTGTGTGTGTCGGAGTGTGTGTCTGTGTGCATGTGTCTGTTTGTGTGTCTGTGTGTGTGTGCCTGTGTGTGTGTCTGTCTGTCTGTCTGTGTGTATCTCTCTGGGTGTGTGTATCTGTGTCAGTGTGTGTGTCTGTGTGTGTGTCTGTGTTTGTGTCTGTGTGTGTGTGTCTGTGTGTGTGTCTGTGTGTGTGTGTCTGTGTGTGTGTCTGCGTGTGTGTGTCTGTGTGTGTGTCTGTGTGTGTGTCTGTGTGTGTGCGTCTGTGTGTGTGTCTGTGTGTGTGTCTTTGTGTGTGTCTGTGTGTGTGTCTGCGTGTGTGTGTCTGTGTGTGTGTCTGTGTGTGTGTGTGTCTGTGTGTGTGTGTGTCTGTGTGTGTGTTTGTCTGTGTGCATGTGTCTGTGTGTGTGTCTGTGTGTGTGTGTCTGTGTGTGTGTCTGTGTGTGTCTGTCAGTGTGTGTGTGTCTGTGTGTGTGTCTGTGTGTGTCTGTCGGTGTGTGTGTGTCTGTGTGTGTGTCTGTGTGTGTCTGTGTATGTGTGTGTTTCTGTCTGTGTGTGTGTCTGTGTGTGTGTCTTTGTGCGTGTCTGTGTCTGTGTGACTGTGTGTCTCTGTGCGTGTGTCTTTGTGTGTATCTGTGTGCGTTTGTCTGTGTGTTTGTCTGTGTGTGTGTGTCTGTGTGTCTGTGTGCGTGTGTCTGTGTTCGTGTGTCTGTGTGTGTGTCTGTGTGTGTTTTGTGTGTCCGTGTCTGTGTGTGTGTCTGTCTGTGTGTGTGTCTGTGTGTGTGTCTGCGTGTGTGTGTCTGTGTGTCTGTCTGTGTGTGTGTGTCTGTCTGTGTGTGTGTCTGTGTGTGTGTCTGTGTGTCTGTGTGTGTGTCTGTCTGTGTGTGTGTGTCTGTGTGTGTGTCTGTGTGTGTCTGTCTGTGTGTCTGTGTCTGTGAGTGTGTCTGTCTGTGTGTGTGTCTGTGTGTGTGTCTTTGTGCGTGTGTCTGTGTATGTGTCTGTGTGCGTGTGTCTGTGTGTGTGTCTGTGTGTGTGTCTGTGTGTGTTTCTGTGTGTCTGTCTGTGTGTCTGTGTGTGTGTCTGTCTGTGTGTGTGTGTCTGCGTGTGTGTGTCTGTGTGTGTGTGTCTGTGTGTGTGTGTCTGTGTGTGTGTCTGTGTGTGTGTCTGTGTGTGTCTGTGTGTGTGTCTGTGTGTGTGTGTCTATCTGTGTGTCTGTGTCTGTGTGTGTGTCTGTCTGTGTGCATGTGTCTGTGTGTGTATCTGTGTGTATGTCTGTGTGACTGTGTGTGTGTCTGTCTGTGTGTGTGTTTCTGTCTGTGTGTGTGTTTCTGTCTGTGTGTGTGTGTCTGTGTGCGTGTGTCTGTGTGTGTGTCTGAGTGTGTGTCTGTGTGTGTGTCTGAGTGTGTGTCTGTGTGCATGTGTCTGTGTGCGTGTGTCTGTGTGTGTGTGTCTGTGTGTGTGTCTCCGTGTGTCTGTCGGTGTGTGTGTGTCTGTCTGTGTGTCTGCGTGTGTGTCTGTGTGTGTCTGTGTGTGTGTGTCTGTGTGTGTGTGTCTGTCTGTGTGTGTGTATCTGTCTGAGTGTGTGTCTGTGTGTGTGTCTGTCTCTGTGCATGTGTCTCTGTGTGTGTCTCTCTGTGTGTGTGTGTCTGTCTGTTTGTGTGTCTGTGTGTGTGTCTGTTTGTGTGTCTGTGTGTGTCTGTCTGTGTGTGTGTCTGTGTGTGTGTCTGTGTGTGTGTGTCCTTGTGTGTCTGTCTGTGTGTGTCTGCGTGTGTGTCTATGTGTCTGTGTGTGTGTATCTGTCTGTGTGTGTTTATCTGTGTGTGTGTCTCTGTCTGGCTGTGTGTATCTGTGTCTGTGTGTCTGTCTGTGTGTGTGTGTCTGTGTGTGTGTCTCTGTGTGTCTGTTGGTGTGTGTGTGTCTGTGTGTGTCTATCTGTGTGTGTCTGTCTGTGTGTGTGTCTGTGTGTGTGTCTGTCTGTGTGCATGTGTCTGTGTGTGTTTGTCTGTGTGTGTGTCTGTGTGTCTTTCTGTGTGTGTGTCTGTGTGTGTGTCTGTGTGTGTGTTTGTGTGTGTGTGTCTTTTTGTGTGTCTGTTTGTGTGTGTGTGTCTGTCTCTGTGTGTGTCTGTGTGTGTGTGTCTGTGTGTGTGTGTCTGTCTGTGTGTGTGTATCTGTGTGTGTGTCTCTGTCTGGGTGTGTGTATCTGTGTCTGTGTGTGTGTCTGTGTGTGTGTCTGTGTGTCTGTGTGTGTGTCTGTGTGTGTCTGTGTGTGTGTCTGTGTGTGTGTGTCTGTGTGTGTCTGTGTGTGTGTGTCTGTCTGTGCGTGTGTCTGTGTGTGTGTCTGAGTGTGTGTCTGTGTGTGTGTCGGAGTGTGTGTCTGTGTGCATGTGTCTGTGTGTGTGTGTCTGTGTGTGTGCCTGTGTGTGTCTGTGTGTGTGTGTGTCTGTCTGTGTGTGTGTCTGTGTGTGTGTCTGTGTGTGCGTCTGTGTGTGTGTCTGTGTGTGTCTGTCGGTGTGTGTGTGTCTGTGTTGTGTCTGTCTGTGTGTGTCTGTCTGTGTGTGTGTCTGTGTGTCTGTGTGCGTGTGTCTGTGTTCGTCTGTCTGTGTGTGTGTATCTCTCTGGGTGTGTGTATCTGTGTCAGTGTGTGTGTCTGTGTGCATGTGTCTGTGCGTGTGTCTGTGTGTGTGTGTCTGTGTGCATGTGTCTGTGTGTGTGTCTTTGTGTGTGTGTCTGTGTGTGTGTCTGTGTGTGTCTGTCTGTCTGTGTGTGTGTATCTCTCTGGGTGTGTGTATCTGTGTCAGTGTGTGTGTCTGTGTGCATGTGTCTGTGTGTGTGTCTGTGTGTGTGTCTGTGTTTGTGTCTGTGTGTGTGTCGGTGTGTGTGTCTGTGTGTGTGTGTCTGTGTGTGTGTCTGTGTGCATGTGTCTGTGTGTGTGTCTTTGTGCGTGTGTCTGTGTGCGTGTCTGTGTGCGTGTGTCTGTGTGTGTGTGTCTGTGTGTGTCTGTCTGTGTGTGTGTCTGTGTGTGTGTCTCTGTGTTTGTGTCTGTGTGTTTCTGTCGGTGTGTGTGTGTGTCTGTGTGTGTGTCTGTCTGTGTAGGTCTGTCTGTGTGTGTGTCTGTGTGTGTCTGTCGGTCTGTGTGTGTGTATCTGTATGTGTGTGTGTCTGTGTGTGTGTCTGTCTGTGTGCATGTGTCTGTGTCTGTGTATGTGTGTGTGTGTGTGTCTGTGTGTGTGTCTGTCTGTGTGTGTGTGTCTGTTTGTGTCTGTGAGTGTGTCTGTTTGTGTGTGTCTCTCTGTGTGTCTGTGTGCATGTGTCTGTGTGTGTGTCTGTGTGTGTGTCTGTGTGTGTGTCTGTGTGTGTGTGTCTGTGTGTGTGTCTGTCTGTGTGTGTGTGTCTGTCTGTGTGTGTGTATCTGTCTGTGTGTGTGTCTGTGTGTGTGTGTCTGTCTGTGTGTGTGTATCTGTGTGTGTGTCTGTCTGTGTGTGTCTGTGTGCGTGTGTCTGTGTGTGTGTGTCTGTCTGTGTGTGTGTATCTGGGTGTGTGTCTCTGTCTGGGTGTGTGTATCTGTGTCAGTGTGTGTGTCTGTGTTTGTGTCTGTGTCTGTGTGTGTGTCTGTGTGTGTCTGTCTGTGTGTGTGTCTGTGTGTGTGTGTCTGTCTGTGTGTGTCTGTGTGTGTGTCTGTGTGCGTGTGTCTTTGTGTGTGTCTGAGTGTGTGTCTGTGTGTGTGTCGGAGTGTGTGTCTGTGTGCATGTGTCTGTGTGTGTGTGTCTGTGTGTGTGTGTTTGTGTGTGTGTGTCTCTGTGCATGTGTCTGTGGGTGAGTGTCTGTGTGTGTCTGTCGGTGTGTGTGAGTCTGTGTTGTGTCTGTCTGTGTGTGTCTGTCTGTTTGTGTGTCTGTGTGTGTGTCTGTGTGTGTCTGTCGGTCTGTGTGTGTGTATCTGTATGTGTGTGTGTCTGTGTGTGTGTCTGTCTGTGTGCATGTGTCTGTGTCTGTGTATGTGTGTGTGTGTGTGTCTGTGTGTGTGTCTGTCTGTGTGTGTGTGTCTGTTTGTGTCTGTGAGTGTGTCTGTTTGTGTGTGTCTCTCTGTGTGTCTGTGTGCATGTGTCTGTGTGTGTGTCTGTGTGTGTGTCTGTGTGTGTGTCTGTGTGTGTGTGTCTGTGTGTGTGTCTGTCTGTGTGTGTGTGTCTGTCTGTGTGTGTGTATCTGTCTGTGTGTGTGTCTGTGTGTGTGTGTCTGTCTGTGTGTGTGTATCTGTGTGTGTGTCTGTCTGTGTGTGTCTGTGTGCGTGTGTCTGTGTGTGTGTGTCTGTCTGTGTGTGTGTATCTGGGTGTGTGTCTCTGTCTGGGTGTGTGTATCTGTGTCAGTGTGTGTGTCTGTGTTTGTGTGTGTGTCTGTGTGTGTGTCTGTGTGTGTTTCTGTGTGTGTCTGTCTGTGTGTCTGTGTCTGTGTGCGTGTCTGTCTGTGTGTGTGTCTGTGTGTGTGTCTTTGTGCATGTGTCTGTGTGTGTGTCTGTGTGTGTGTCTGTGTGTCTGTGTGTGTGTGTCTGTCTGTGTGTGTGTCTGTGTGTGTGTCTGTGTGTGTGTCTGTGTGTGTGTCTTTGTGTGTGTCTGTGTGTGTGTGTCTGTCTGTGTGTGTGTGTCTGTGTGTGTGTCTTGGTGTGTGTCTGTGTGCATGTGTCTGTGTGTGTGTCTGTGTTTGTGTCTGCGTGTGTGTGTCTGTGTGTCTGTCTGTTTGTGTGTGTCTGTATGTGCGCGTGTGTCTGTGTGTGTGTCTGTGTGTCTGTGTCTATGTGTGTGTCTGTCTGTGTATGTGTCTGTGTGTGTGTCTGTGTGTGTCTGTCAGTGTGTGTGTGTCTGTGTGTGTGTCTGTCTGTGTGTGTCTGTCTGTGTGTGTGTCTGTGTGTGTGTCTGTGTGTCTGTGTGTGCGTGTCTGTCTGTGTGTGTGTCTGTGTGTGTGTCTTTGTGCATGTGTCTGTGTGTGTGTCTGTGTGTGTGTCTGTGTGTCTGTGTGTGTGTGTCTGTCTGTGTGTGTGTCTGTGTGTGTGTCTGTGTGTGTGTCTGTGTGTGTGTGTCTTTGTGTGTGTCTGTGTGTGTGTGTCTGTCTGTGTGTGTGTGTCTGTGTGTGTGTCTTGGTGTGTGTCTGTGTGTGTGTCTGTGTTTGTGTCTGCGTGTGTGTGTCTGTGTGTCTGTCTGTTTGTGTGTGTCTGTATGTGCGCGTGTGTCTGTGTGTGTGTCTGTGTGTGTGTCTGTGTGTGTGTCTGTGTGTCTGTGTCTGTGTGTGTGTCTGTCTGTGTGTGTGTGTCTGTGTGTGTGTCTGTCTGTGTCTGTGTGTGTGTCTGTCTGTGTATGTGTCTGTGTGTGTGTCTGTGTGTGTCTGTCAGTGTGTGTGTGTCTGTCTGTGTGTGTGTCTGTGTGTGTGTCTGTGTGCGTGTTTCTGTGTGTGTCTGTGTGTGTGTCTGTGTGTGTGTCTGTCTGTGTGTGTTTCTGTGTGTGTGTGTCTGTCTGTGTGTGTGTCTGTGTGTGTGTCTGTGTGTGTGTGTCTTTGTGTGTCTGTCTGTGTGTGTCTGTGTGTGTGTCTATGTGTCTGTGTGTGTGTATCTGTCTGTGTGTGTGTATCTGTGTGTGTGTCTCTGTCTGGCTGTGTGTATCTGTGTCTGTGTGTCTGTCTGTGTGCATGTGTCTGTGTGTGTGTGTCTGTGTGTGTGTCTGTGTGTCTGTGTCTGTGTGTGTGTCTGTCTGTGTGTGTGTGTCTGTGTGTGTGTCTGTCTGTGTCTGTGTGTGTGTCTATCTGTGTGTGTCTGTCTGTGTGTGTGTCTGTGTGTGTGTCTGTCTGTGTGCATGTGTCTGTGTGTGTTTGTCTGTGTGTGTGTCTGTGTGTCTTTCTGTGTGTGTGTCTGTGTGTGTGTCTGTGTGTGTGTCTGTGTGTGTGTGTCTGTGTGTGTGTCTGTGTGTGTGTCTGTTTGTGTGTGTGTGTCTGTCTCTGTGTGTGTCTGTGTGTGTGTGTCTGTGTGTGTGTGTCTGTCTGTGTGTGTGTATCTGTGTGTGTGTCTCTGTCTGGGTGTGTGTATCTGTGTCTGTGTGTGTGTCTGTGTGTGTGTCTGTGTGTGTCTGTGTGTGTGTCTGTGTGTGTGTGTCGGTGTGTGTCTGTGTGTGTGTCTGTCTGTGTGTGTGTCTGTGTGTGTGTCTGTGTGCGTGTGTCTGTGTGTGTGTCTGAGTGTGTGTCTGTGTGTGTGTCGGAGTGTGTGTCTGTGTGCATGTGTCTGTGTGTGTGTGTCTGTGTGTGTCTGTGTGTGTGTCTGTGTGTGTCTGTCGGTGTGTGTCTGTCTGTGTGTGTGTCTGTGTGCATGTGTCTGTGTGTGAGTGTCTGTGTGTGTGTCTGTGTCTGTGTCTGTGTGTGTCTGTCGGTGTGTGAGTGTCAGTGTTGTGTCTGTCTGTGTGTGTCTGTCTGTTTGTGTGTCTGTGTGTGTGTCTGTCTGTGTGTGTCTGTCTGTGTGTCTGTCTGTGTGTGTCTGTCTGTGTGTCTGTCTGTGTGTGTCTGTCTGTTTGTGTGTCTGTGTGTGTGTCTGTTTGTGTGTCTGTCTGTGTGTGTCTGTCTGTGTGTGTCTGTGTGTGTGTCTGTGTGTGTGTCTGTCTGTGTGCGTGTGTCTGTGTGTGTGTGTCTCTGTGTGTGTGTCTGTGTGTGTGTCTGTGTGTGTCTGTCGGTGTGTGTGTGTCTGTGTGTGTGTCTGTGTGTGTGTGTCTGTGTGTGTGTCTGTGTGTGTGTCTGTTTGTGTGTCTGTGTCTGTCTCTCTGTGTGTCTGTGTGTGTGTGTCTGTGTGTGTGTGTCTGTCTGTGTGCGTGTATCTGTGTGTGTGTCTCTGTCTGGTTGTGTGTATCTGTGTCTGTGTGTGTGTCTGTGTGTGTGTCTGTGTGTCTGTGTGTGTGTCTGTGTGTGTGTCTGTGTGTGTCGGTCTGTGTGTGTGTCTGTGTGTGTGTGTCTGTCTGTGTGTGTGTCTGTGTGTGTGTCTGTGTGGGTGTGTCTGTGTGTGTGTCTGAGTGTGTGTCTGTGTGTGTGTCGGAGTGTGTGTCTGTGTGCATGTGTCTGTGTGTGTGTCTGTGTGTGTGTGTCTGTGTGTCTGTCTGTGTGTGTCTGTCTGTCTGTCTGTGTGTATCTCTCTGGGTGTGTGTATCTGTGTCAGTGTGTGTGTCTGTGTGCATGTGTCTGTGTGTGTGTCTGTGTTTGTGTCTGTGTGTGTGTGTCTGTGTGTGTGTCTGTGTGTGTGTGTCTGTGTGTGTGTCTGCGTGTGTGTGTCTGTGTGTGTGTCTGTGTGTGTGTGTCTGTGTGTGTGCGTCTGTGTGTGTGTCTGTGTGTGTGTCTGTGTGTGTGTCTGTGTGTGTGTCTGCGTGTGTGAGTCTGTGTGTGTGTCTGTGTGTGTGTGTGTGTCTGTGTGTGTGTGTCTGTGTGTGTGTTTGTCTGTGTGCATGTGTCTGTGTGTGTGTCTGTGTGTGTGTGTCTGTGTGTGTGTCTGTGTGTGTCTGTCAGTGTGTGTGTGTCTGTGTGTGTGTCTGTGTGTGTCTGTCGGTGTGTGTGTGTCTGTGTGTGTGTCTGTGTGTGTCTGTGTATGTGTGTGTTTCTGTCTGTGTGTGTGTCTGTGTGTGTGTCTTTGTGCGTGTCTGTGTCTGTGTGACTGTGTGTCTGTGTGCGTGTGTCTTTGTGTGTATCTGTGTGCGTTTGTCTGTGTGTTTGTCTGTGTGTGTGTGTGTGTGTGTCTGTGTGCGTGTGTCTGTGTTCGTGTGTCTGTGTGTGTGTCTGTGTGTGTTTTGTGTGTCCGTGTCTGTGTGTGTGTCTGTCTGTGTATGTGTCTGTGTGTGTGTCTGTGTGT
>NC_137289.1:120205000-120207500 GCF_054371585.1 Giraffa tippelskirchi | reverse complement strand
TGTCTGTCTGTGTGTGTGTCTGTGTGTGTGTCTGTGTGTGTGTGTCCTTGTGTGTCTGTCTGTGTGTGTCTGCGTGTGTGTCTATGTGTCTGTGTGTGTGTATCTGTCTGTGTGTGTTTATCTGTGTGTGTGTCTCTGTCTGGCTGTGTGTATCTGTGTCTGTGTGTCTGTCTGTGTGTGTGTGTCTGTGTGTGTGTCTCTGTGTGTCTGTTGGTGTGTGTGTGTCTGTGTGTGTCTATCTGTGTGTGTCTGTCTGTGTGTGTGTCTGTGTGTGTGTCTGTCTGTGTGCATGTGTCTGTGTGTGTTTGTCTGTGTGTGTGTCTGTGTGTCTTTCTGTGTGTGTGTCTGTGTGTGTGTCTGTGTGTGTGTTTGTGTGTGTGTGTCTTTGTGTGTGTCTGTTTGTGTGTGTGTGTCTGTCTCTGTGTGTGTCTGTGTGTGTGTGTCTGTGTGTGTGTGTCTGTCTGTGTGTGTGTATCTGTGTGTGTGTCTCTGTCTGGGTGTGTGTATCTGTGTCTGTGTGTGTGTCTGTGTGTGTGTCTGTGTGTCTGTGTGTGTGTCTGTGTGTGTCTGTGTGTGTGTCTGTGTGTGTGTGTCTGTGTGTGTCTGTGTGTGTGTGTCTGTCTGTGCGTGTGTCTGTGTGTGTGTCGGAGTGTGTGTCTGTGTGCATGTGTCTGTGTGTGTGTGTCTGTGTGTGTGCCTGTGTGTGTCTGTGTGTGTGTGTGTCTGTCTGTGTGTGTGTCTGTGTGTGTGTCTGTGTGTGCGTCTGTGTGTGTGTCTGTGTGTGTCTGTCGGTGTGTGTGTGTCTGTGTTGTGTCTGTCTGTGTGTGTCTGTCTGTGTGTGTGTCTGTGTGTCTGTGTGCGTGTGTCTGTGTTCGTCTGTCTGTGTGTGTGTATCTCTCTGGGTGTGTGTATCTGTGTCAGTGTGTGTGTCTGTGTGCATGTGTCTGTGCGTGTGTCTGTGTGTGTGTGTCTGTGTGCATGTGTCTGTGTGTGTGTCTTTGTGTGTGTGTCTGTGTGTGTGTCTGTGTGTGTCTGTCTGTCTGTGTGTGTGTATCTCTCTGGGTGTGTGTATCTGTGTCAGTGTGTGTGTCTGTGTGCATGTGTCTGTGTGTGTGTCTGTGTGTGTGTCTGTGTTTGTGTCTGTGTGTGTGTCGGTGTGTGTGTCTGTGTGTGTGTGTCTGTGTGTGTGTCTGTGTGCATGTGTCTGTGTGTGTGTCTTTGTGCGTGTGTCTGTGTGCGTGTCTGTGTGCGTGTGTCTGTGTGTGTGTGTCTGTGTGTGTCTGTCTGTGTGTGTGTCTGTGTGTGTGTCTCTGTGTTTGTGTCTGTGTGTTTCTGTCGGTGTGTGTGTGTGTCTGTGTGTGTGTCTGTCTGTGTAGGTCTGTCTGTGTGTGTGTCTGTGTGTGTCTGTCGGTCTGTGTGTGTGTATCTGTATGTGTGTGTGTCTGTGTGTGTGTCTGTCTGTGTGCATGTGTCTGTGTCTGTGTATGTGTGTGTGTGTGTGTCTGTGTGTGTGTCTGTCTGTGTGTGTGTGTCTGTTTGTGTCTGTGAGTGTGTCTGTTTGTGTGTGTCTCTCTGTGTGTCTGTGTGCATGTGTCTGTGTGTGTGTCTGTGTGTGTGTCTGTGTGTGTGTCTGTGTGTGTGTGTCTGTGTGTGTGTCTGTCTGTGTGTGTGTGTCTGTCTGTGTGTGTGTATCTGTCTGTGTGTGTGTCTGTGTGTGTGTGTCTGTCTGTGTGTGTGTATCTGTGTGTGTGTCTGTCTGTGTGTGTCTGTGTGCGTGTGTCTGTGTGTGTGTGTCTGTCTGTGTGTGTGTATCTGGGTGTGTGTCTCTGTCTGGGTGTGTGTATCTGTGTCAGTGTGTGTGTCTGTGTTTGTGTCTGTGTCTGTGTGTGTGTCTGTGTGTGTCTGTCTGTGTGTGTGTCTGTGTGTGTGTGTCTGTCTGTGTGTGTGTCTGTGTGTGTGTCTGTGTGCGTGTGTCTTTGTGTGTGTCTGAGTGTGTGTCTGTGTGTGTGTCGGAGTGTGTGTCTGTGTGCATGTGTCTGTGTGTGTGTGTCTGTGTGTGTGTGTTTGTGTGTGTGTGTCTCTGTGCATGTGTCTGTGGGTGAGTGTCTGTGTGTGTCTGTCGGTGTGTGTGAGTCTGTGTTGTGTCTGTCTGTGTGTGTCTGTCTGTTTGTGTGTCTGTGTGTGTGTCTGTGTGTGTCTGTCGGTCTGTGTGTGTGTATCTGTATGTGTGTGTGTCTGTGTGTGTGTCTGTCTGTGTGCATGTGTCTGTGTCTGTGTATGTGTGTGTGTGTGTGTCTGTGTGTGTGTCTGTCTGTGTGTGTGTGTCTGTTTGTGTCTGTGAGTGTGTCTGTTTGTGTGTGTCTCTCTGTGTGTCTGTGTGCATGTGTCTGTGTGTGTGTCTGTGTGTGTGTCTGTGTGTGTGTCTGTGTGTGTGTGTCTGTGTGTGTGTCTGTCTGTGTGTGTGTCTGTCTGTGTGTGTGTATCTGTCTGTGTGTGTGTC
>NC_137289.1:120160000-120202500 GCF_054371585.1 Giraffa tippelskirchi | reverse complement strand
GTGTCTGTGTGTGTGTGTCTGTGTGTGTGTCTGTGTGTGTGTCTGTTTGTGTGTCTGTGTCTGTCTCTCTGTGTGTCTGTGTGTGTGTGTCTGTGTGTGTGTGTCTGTCTGTGTGCGTGTATCTGTGTGTGTGTCTCTGTCTGGTTGTGTGTATCTGTGTCTGTGTGTGTGTCTGTGTGTGTGTCTGTGTGTCTGTGTGTGTGTCTGTGTGTGTGTCTGTGTGTGTCGGTCTGTGTGTGTGTCTGTGTGTGTGTGTCTGTCTGTGTGTGTGTCTGTGTGTGTGTCTGTGTGGGTGTGTCTGTGTGTGTGTCTGAGTGTGTGTCTGTGTGTGTGTCGGAGTGTGTGTCTGTGTGCATGTGTCTGTGTGTGTGTCTGTGTGTGTGTGTCTGTGTGTCTGTCTGTGTGTGTCTGTCTGTCTGTCTGTGTGTATCTCTCTGGGTGTGTGTATCTGTGTCAGTGTGTGTGTCTGTGTGCATGTGTCTGTGTGTGTGTCTGTGTTTGTGTCTGTGTGTGTGTGTCTGTGTGTGTGTCTGTGTGTGTGTGTCTGTGTGTGTGTCTGCGTGTGTGTGTCTGTGTGTGTGTCTGTGTGTGTGTGTCTGTGTGTGTGCGTCTGTGTGTGTGTCTGTGTGTGTGTCTGTGTGTGTGTCTGTGTGTGTGTCTGCGTGTGTGAGTCTGTGTGTGTGTCTGTGTGTGTGTGTGTGTCTGTGTGTGTGTGTCTGTGTGTGTGTTTTTCTGTGTGCATGTGTCTGTGTGTGTGTCTGTGTGTGTGTGTCTGTGTGTGTGTCTGTGTGTGTCTGTCAGTGTGTGTGTGTCTGTGTGTGTGTCTGTGTGTGTCTGTCGGTGTGTGTGTGTCTGTGTGTGTGTCTGTGTGTGTCTGTGTATGTGTGTGTTTCTGTCTGTGTGTGTGTCTTTGTGTGTGTCTTTGTGCGTGTCTGTGTCTGTGTGACTGTGTGTCTGTGTGCGTGTGTCTTTGTGTGTATCTGTGTGCGTTTGTCTGTGTGTTTGTCTGTGTGTGTGTGTCTGTGTGTCTGTGTGCGTGTGTCTGTGTTCGTGTGTCTGTGTGTGTGTCTGTGTGTGTTTTGTGTGTCCGTGTCTGTGTGTGTGTCTGTCTGTGTATGTGTCTGTGTGTGTGTCTGTGTGTGTGTGTCTGTGTGTGTGTGTCTGTGTGTCTGTGTCTGTGTGTGTGTCTGTCTGTGTGTGTGTCTCTGTGTGTGTCTTTGTGCGTGTGTCTGTGTATGTGTCTCTTTGCGTGTGTCTGTGTGTGTGTCTGTGTGTGTGTCTGTGTGTGTTTCTGTGTGTGTCTGTCTGTGTGTCTGTGTCTGTGTGCGTGTCTGTCTGTGTGTGTCTCTGTGTGTGTGTCTCTGTGCGTGTGTCTGTGTGTGTGTCTGTGTTTGTGTCTCTGTGTTTGTGTCTGTGTGTGTCTGTCGGTGTGTGTGTGTGTCTGTGTGTGTGTCTGTCTGTGTATGTCTGTCTGTGTGTGTGTCTGTGTGTGTGTATCTGTCTGTGTGTGTGTCTGTGTGTGTGTCTGTCTGTGTGCATGTGTCTGTGTCTGTATATGTGTGTGTGCCTGTGTGTGTGTGTCTGTCTGTGTGTGTGTGTCTGTTTGTGTCTGTGAGTTTGTCTGTTTGTGTCTGTCTGTCTGTGTGTCTGTGTGCATGTGTCTGTGTTTGTGTCTGTGTGTGTGTCTGTGTGTGTGTCTGCGTGTGTGTCTGTGTGTGTTTCTGTCTGTGTGTGTCTGTCTGTCACTGTGTGTGTGTCTGTGTGTGTGTGTCTGCGTGTGTGTCTGTGTGCATGTGTCTGTGTGTCTGTCTGTGTGTGTGTCTGTGTGTGTGTCTGTGTGTGTGTGTCTTTGTGTGTCTGTCTGTGTGTGTCTGTGTGTGTGTCTATGTGTCTGTGTGTGTATATGTCTGTGTGTGTGTATCTGTGTGTGTGTCTCTGTCTGGCTGTGTGTATCTGTGTCTGTGTGTCTGTCTGTGTGCATGTGTCTGTGTGTGTGTGTCTGTGTGTGTGTCTCTGTGTGTCTGTTGGTGTGTGTGTGTCTGTGTGTGTGTCTATCTGTGTGTGTCTGTCTGTGTGTGTGTCTGTGTGTGTGTCTGTGTGTGTGTCTCTGTGTGTGTGTCTGTGTGTGTGTCTGTGTGTGTGTCTGTTTGTGTGTGTGTGTCTGTCTCTGTGTGTGTCTGTGTGTGTGTATCTGTGTGTGTGTCTCTGTCTGGGTGTGTGTATCTGTGTCTGTGTGTGTGTCTGCGTGTGTGTGTCTGTGTGTGTGTCTGTGTGTGTGTGTGTCTGTGTGTGTGTGTGTCTGTGTGTGTGTTTGTCTGTGTGCATGTGTCTGTGTGTGTGTCTGTGTGTGTGTGTCTGTGTGTGTGTCTGTGTGTGTCTGTCAGTGTGTGTGTGTCTGTGTGTGTGTCTGTGTGTGTCTGTCGGTGTGTGTGTGTCTGTGTGTGTGTCTGTGTGTGTCTGTGTATGTGTGTGTTTCTGTCTGTGTGTGTGTCTGTGTGTGTGTCTTTGTGCGTGTCTGTGTCTGTGTGACTGTGTGTCTGTGTGCGTGTGTCTTTGTGTGTATCTGTGTGCGTTTGTCTGTGTGTTTGTCTGTGTGTGTGTGTCTGTGTGTCTGTGTGCGTGTGTGTGTGTTCGTGTGTCTGTGTGTGTGTCTGTGTGTGTTTTGTGTGTCCGTGTCTGTGTGTGTGTCTGTCTGTGTGTGTGTCTGTGTGTGTGTCTGCGTGTGTGTGTCTGTGTGTCTGTCTGTGTGTGTGTGTCTGTCTGTGTGTGTGTCTGTGTGTGTGTCTGTGTGTCTGTGTGTGTGTCTGTCTGTGTGTGTGTGTCTGTGTGTGTGTCTGTGTGTGTCTGTCTGTGTGTCTGTGTCTGTGTGTGTGTCTGTCTGTGTGTGTGTCTGTGTGTGTGTCTTTGTGCGTGTGTCTGTGTATGTGTCTGTGTGCGTGTGTCTGTGTGTGTGTCTGTGTGTGTGTCTGTGTGTGTTTCTGTGTGTCTGTCTGTGTGTCTGTGTGTGTGTCTGTCTGTGTGTGTGTGTCTGTCTGTGTGTGTGTGTCTGCGTGTGTGTGTCTGTGTGTGTGTGTCTGTGTGTGTGTGTCTGTGTGTGTGTCTGTGTGTGTCTGTGTGTGTGTCTGTGTGTGTGTGTCTATCTGTGTGTCTGTGTCTGTGTGTGTGTCTGTCTGTGTGCATGTGTCTGTGTGTGTATCTGTGTGTATGTCTGTGTGACTGTGTGTGTGTCTGTCTGTGTGTGTGTTTCTGTCTGTGTGTGTGTTTCTGTCTGTGTGTGTGTGTCTGTGTGCGTGTGTCTGTGTGTGTGTCTGAGTGTGTGTCTGTGTGTGTGTCTGAGTGTGTGTCTGTGTGCATGTGTCTGTGTGCGTGTGTCTGTGTGTGTGTGTCTGTGTGTGTGTCTCCGTGTGTCTGTCGGTGTGTGTGTGTCTGTCTGTGTGTCTGCGTGTGTGTCTGTGTGTGTCTGTGTGTGTGTGTCTGTGTGTGTGTGTCTGTCTGTGTGTGTGTATCTGTCTGAGTGTGTGTCTGTGTGTGTGTCTGTCTCTGTGCATGTGTCTCTGTGTGTGTCTCTCTGTGTGTGTGTGTCTGTCTGTTTGTGTGTCTGTGTGTGTGTCTGTTTGTGTGTCTGTGTGTGTCTGTCTGTGTGTGTGTCTGTGTGTGTGTCTGTGTGTGTGTGTCCTTGTGTGTCTGTCTGTGTGTGTCTGCGTGTGTGTCTATGTGTCTGTGTGTGTGTATCTGTCTGTGTGTGTTTATCTGTGTGTGTGTCTCTGTCTGGCTGTGTGTATCTGTGTCTGTGTGTCTGTCTGTGTGTGTGTGTCTGTGTGTGTGTCTCTGTGTGTCTGTTGGTGTGTGTGTGTCTGTGTGTGTCTATCTGTGTGTGTCTGTCTGTGTGTGTGTCTGTGTGTGTGTCTGTCTGTGTGCATGTGTCTGTGTGTGTTTGTCTGTGTGTGTGTCTGTGTGTCTTTCTGTGTGTGTGTCTGTGTGTGTGTCTGTGTGTGTGTTTGTGTGTGTGTGTCTTTGTGTGTGTCTGTTTGTGTGTGTGTGTCTGTCTCTGTGTGTGTCTGTGTGTGTGTGTCTGTGTGTGTGTGTCTGTCTGTGTGTGTGTATCTGTGTGTGTGTCTCTGTCTGGGTGTGTGTATCTGTGTCTGTGTGTGTGTCTGTGTGTGTGTCTGTGTGTCTGTGTGTGTGTCTGTGTGTGTCTGTGTGTGTGTCTGTGTGTGTGTGTCTGTGTGTGTCTGTGTGTGTGTGTCTGTCTGTGCGTGTGTCTGTGTGTGTGTCGGAGTGTGTGTCTGTGTGCATGTGTCTGTGTGTGTGTGTCTGTGTGTGTGCCTGTGTGTGTCTGTGTGTGTGTGTGTCTGTCTGTGTGTGTGTCTGTGTGTGTGTCTGTGTGTGCGTCTGTGTGTGTGTCTGTGTGTGTCTGTCGGTGTGTGTGTGTCTGTGTTGTGTCTGTCTGTGTGTGTCTGTCTGTGTGTGTGTCTGTGTGTCTGTGTGCGTGTGTCTGTGTTCGTCTGTCTGTGTGTGTGTATCTCTCTGGGTGTGTGTATCTGTGTCAGTGTGTGTGTCTGTGTGCATGTGTCTGTGCGTGTGTCTGTGTGTGTGTGTCTGTGTGCATGTGTCTGTGTGTGTGTCTTTGTGTGTGTGTCTGTGTGTGTGTCTGTGTGTGTCTGTCTGTCTGTGTGTGTGTATCTCTCTGGGTGTGTGTATCTGTGTCAGTGTGTGTGTCTGTGTGCATGTGTCTGTGTGTGTGTCTGTGTGTGTGTCTGTGTTTGTGTCTGTGTGTGTGTCGGTGTGTGTGTCTGTGTGTGTGTGTCTGTGTGTGTGTCTGTGTGCATGTGTCTGTGTGTGTGTCTTTGTGCGTGTGTCTGTGTGCGTGTCTGTGTGCGTGTGTCTGTGTGTGTGTGTCTGTGTGTGTCTGTCTGTGTGTGTGTCTGTGTGTGTGTCTCTGTGTTTGTGTCTGTGTGTTTCTGTCGGTGTGTGTGTGTGTCTGTGTGTGTGTCTGTCTGTGTAGGTCTGTCTGTGTGTGTGTCTGTGTGTGTCTGTCGGTCTGTGTGTGTGTATCTGTATGTGTGTGTGTCTGTGTGTGTGTCTGTCTGTGTGCATGTGTCTGTGTCTGTGTATGTGTGTGTGTGTGTGTCTGTGTGTGTGTCTGTCTGTGTGTGTGTGTCTGTTTGTGTCTGTGAGTGTGTCTGTTTGTGTGTGTCTCTCTGTGTGTCTGTGTGCATGTGTCTGTGTGTGTGTCTGTGTGTGTGTCTGTGTGTGTGTCTGTGTGTGTGTGTCTGTGTGTGTGTCTGTCTGTGTGTGTGTGTCTGTCTGTGTGTGTGTATCTGTCTGTGTGTGTGTCTGTGTGTGTGTGTCTGTCTGTGTGTGTGTATCTGTGTGTGTGTCTGTCTGTGTGTGTCTGTGTGCGTGTGTCTGTGTGTGTGTGTCTGTCTGTGTGTGTGTATCTGGGTGTGTGTCTCTGTCTGGGTGTGTGTATCTGTGTCAGTGTGTGTGTCTGTGTTTGTGTCTGTGTCTGTGTGTGTGTCTGTGTGTGTCTGTCTGTGTGTGTGTCTGTGTGTGTGTGTCTGTCTGTGTGTGTGTCTGTGTGTGTGTCTGTGTGCGTGTGTCTTTGTGTGTGTCTGAGTGTGTGTCTGTGTGTGTGTCGGAGTGTGTGTCTGTGTGCATGTGTCTGTGTGTGTGTGTCTGTGTGTGTGTGTTTGTGTGTGTGTGTCTCTGTGCATGTGTCTGTGGGTGAGTGTCTGTGTGTGTCTGTCGGTGTGTGTGAGTCTGTGTTGTGTCTGTCTGTGTGTGTCTGTCTGTTTGTGTGTCTGTGTGTGTGTCTGTGTGTGTCTGTCGGTCTGTGTGTGTGTATCTGTATGTGTGTGTGTCTGTGTGTGTGTCTGTCTGTGTGCATGTGTCTGTGTCTGTGTATGTGTGTGTGTGTGTGTCTGTGTGTGTGTCTGTCTGTGTGTGTGTGTCTGTTTGTGTCTGTGAGTGTGTCTGTTTGTGTGTGTCTCTCTGTGTGTCTGTGTGCATGTGTCTGTGTGTGTGTCTGTGTGTGTGTCTGTGTGTGTGTCTGTGTGTGTGTGTCTGTGTGTGTGTCTGTCTGTGTGTGTGTGTCTGTCTGTGTGTGTGTATCTGTCTGTGTGTGTGTCTGTGTGTGTGTGTCTGTCTGTGTGTGTGTATCTGTGTGTGTGTCTGTCTGTGTGTGTCTGTGTGCGTGTGTCTGTGTGTGTGTGTCTGTCTGTGTGTGTGTATCTGGGTGTGTGTCTCTGTCTGGGTGTGTGTATCTGTGTCAGTGTGTGTGTCTGTGTTTGTGTGTGTGTCTGTGTGTGTGTCTGTGTGTGTTTCTGTGTGTGTCTGTCTGTGTGTCTGTGTCTGTTTGCGTGTCTGTCTGTGTGTGTGTCTGTGTGTGTGTCTTTGTGCATGTGTCTGTGTGTGTGTCTGTGTGTGTGTCTGTGTGTCTGTGTGTGTGTGTCTGTCTGTGTGTGTGTCTGTGTGTGTGTCTGTGTGTGTGTCTGTGTGTGTGTCTTTGTGTGTGTCTGTGTGTGTGTGTCTGTCTGTGTGTGTGTGTCTGTGTGTGTGTCTTGGTGTGTGTCTGTGTGCATGTGTCTGTGTGTGTGTCTGTGTTTGTGTCTGCGTGTGTGTGTCTGTGTGTCTGTCTGTTTGTGTGTGTCTGTATGTGCGCGTGTGTCTGTGTGTGTGTCTGTGTGTCTGTGTCTATGTGTGTGTCTGTCTGTGTATGTGTCTGTGTGTGTGTCTGTGTGTGTCTGTCAGTGTGTGTGTGTCTGTGTGTGTGTCTGTCTGTGTGTGTCTGTCTGTGTGTGTGTCTGTGTGTGTGTCTGTGTGTCTGTGTGTGTGTGTCTGTCTGTGTGTGTGTCTGTGTGTGTGTCTGTGTGTGTGTGTCTTTGTGTGTGTCTGTGTGTGTGTGTCTGTCTGTGTGTGTGTGTCTGTGTGTGTGTCTTGGTGTGTGTCTGTGTGTGTGTCTGTGTTTGTGTCTGCGTGTGTGTGTCTGTGTGTCTGTCTGTTTGTGTGTGTCTGTATGTGCGCGTGTGTCTGTGTGTGTGTCTGTGTGTGTGTCTGTGTGTGTGTCTGTGTGTCTGTGTCTGTGTGTGTGTCTGTCTGTGTGTGTGTGTCTGTGTGTGTGTCTGTCTGTGTCTGTGTGTGTGTCTGTCTGTGTATGTGTCTGTGTGTGTGTCTGTGTGTGTCTGTCAGTGTGTGTGTGTCTGTCTGTGTGTGTGTCTGTGTGTGTGTCTGTGTGCGTGTTTCTGTGTGTGTCTGTGTGTGTGTCTGTGTGTGTGTCTGTCTGTGTGTGTTTCTGTGTGTGTGTGTCTGTCTGTGTGTGTGTCTGTGTGTGTGTCTGTGTGTGTGTGTCTTTGTGTGTCTGTCTGTGTGTGTCTGTGTGTGTGTCTATGTGTCTGTGTGTGTGTATCTGTCTGTGTGTGTGTATCTGTGTGTGTGTCTCTGTCTGGCTGTGTGTATCTGTGTCTGTGTGTCTGTCTGTGTGCATGTGTCTGTGTGTGTGTGTCTGTGTGTGTGTCTGTGTGTCTGTGTCTGTGTGTGTGTCTGTCTGTGTGTGTGTGTCTGTGTGTGTGTCTGTCTGTGTCTGTGTGTGTGTCTATCTGTGTGTGTCTGTCTGTGTGTGTGTCTGTGTGTGTGTCTGTCTGTGTGCATGTGTCTGTGTGTGTTTGTCTGTGTGTGTGTCTGTGTGTCTTTCTGTGTGTGTGTCTGTGTGTGTGTCTGTGTGTGTGTCTGTGTGTGTGTGTCTGTGTGTGTGTCTGTGTGTGTGTCTGTTTGTGTGTGTGTGTCTGTCTCTGTGTGTGTCTGTGTGTGTGTGTCTGTGTGTGTGTGTCTGTGTGTGTGTGTGTATCTGTGTGTGTGTCTCTGTCTGGGTGTGTGTATCTGTGTCTGTGTGTGTGTCTGTGTGTGTGTCTGTGTGTGTCTGTGTGTGTGTCTGTGTGTGTGTGTCGGTGTGTGTCTGTGTGTGTGTCTGTCTGTGTGTGTGTCTGTGTGTGTGTCTGTGTGCGTGTGTCTGTGTGTGTGTCTGAGTGTGTGTCTGTGTGTGTGTCGGAGTGTGTGTCTGTGTGCATGTGTCTGTGTGTGTGTGTCTGTGTGTGTCTGTGTGTGTGTCTGTGTGTGTCTGTCGGTGTGTGTCTGTCTGTGTGTGTGTCTGTGTGCATGTGTCTGTGTGTGAGTGTCTGTGTGTGTGTCTGTGTCTGTGTCTGTGTGTGTCTGTCGGTGTGTGAGTGTCAGTGTTGTGTCTGTCTGTGTGTGTCTGTCTGTTTGTGTGTCTGTGTGTGTGTCTGTCTGTGTGTGTCTGTCTGTGTGTCTGTCTGTGTGTGTCTGTCTGTGTGTCTGTCTGTGTGTGTCTGTCTGTTTGTGTGTCTGTGTGTGTGTCTGTTTGTGTGTCTGTCTGTGTGTGTCTGTCTGTGTGTGTCTGTGTGTGTGTCTGTGTGTGTGTCTGTCTGTGTGCGTGTGTCTGTGTGTGTGTGTCTCTGTGTGTGTGTCTGTGTGTGTGTCTGTGTGTGTCTGTCGGTGTGTGTGTGTCTGTGTGTGTGTCTGTGTGTGTGTGTCTGTGTGTGTGTCTGTGTGTGTGTCTGTTTGTGTGTCTGTGTCTGTCTCTCTGTGTGTCTGTGTGTGTGTGTCTGTGTGTGTGTGTCTGTCTGTGTGCGTGTATCTGTGTGTGTGTCTCTGTCTGGTTGTGTGTATCTGTGTCTGTGTGTGTGTCTGTGTGTGTGTCTGTGTGTCTGTGTGTGTGTCTGTGTGTGTGTCTGTGTGTGTCGGTCTGTGTGTGTGTCTGTGTGTGTGTGTCTGTCTGTGTGTGTGTCTGTGTGTGTGTCTGTGTGGGTGTGTCTGTGTGTGTGTCTGAGTGTGTGTCTGTGTGTGTGTCGGAGTGTGTGTCTGTGTGCATGTGTCTGTGTGTGTGTCTGTGTGTGTGTGTCTGTGTGTCTGTCTGTGTGTGTCTGTCTGTCTGTCTGTGTGTATCTCTCTGGGTGTGTGTATCTGTGTCAGTGTGTGTGTCTGTGTGCATGTGTCTGTGTGTGTGTCTGTGTTTGTGTCTGTGTGTGTGTGTCTGTGTGTGTGTCTGTGTGTGTGTGTCTGTGTGTGTGTCTGCGTGTGTGTGTCTGTGTGTGTGTCTGTGTGTGTGTGTCTGTGTGTGTGCGTCTGTGTGTGTGTCTGTGTGTGTGTCTGTGTGTGTGTCTGTGTGTGTGTCTGCGTGTGTGAGTCTGTGTGTGTGTCTGTGTGTGTGTGTGTGTCTGTGTGTGTGTGTCTGTGTGTGTGTTTGTCTGTGTGCATGTGTCTGTGTGTGTGTCTGTGTGTGTGTGTCTGTGTGTGTGTCTGTGTGTGTCTGTCAGTGTGTGTGTGTCTGTGTGTGTGTCTGTGTGTGTCTGTCGGTGTGTGTGTGTCTGTGTGTGTGTCTGTGTGTGTCTGTGTATGTGTGTGTTTCTGTCTGTGTGTGTGTCTGTGTGTGTGTCTTTGTGCGTGTCTGTGTCTGTGTGACTGTGTGTCTGTGTGCGTGTGTCTTTGTGTGTATCTGTGTGCGTTTGTCTGTGTGTTTGTCTGTGTGTGTGTGTCTGTGTGTCTGTGTGCGTGTGTCTGTGTTCGTGTGTCTGTGTGTGTGTCTGTGTGTGTTTTGTGTGTCCGTGTCTGTGTGTGTGTCTGTCTGTGTATGTGTCTGTGTGTGTGTCTGTGTGTGTGTGTCTGTGTGTGTCTGTCTGTGTGTCTGTGTCTGTGTGTGTGTCTGTCTGTGTGTGTGTCTCTGTGTGTGTCTTTGTGCGTGTGTCTGTGTATGTGTCTCTTTGCGTGTGTCTGTGTGTGTGTCTGTGTGTGTGTCTGTGTGTGTGTCTGTCTGTGTGTCTGTGTCTGTGTGCGTGTCTGTCTGTGTGTGTCTCTGTGTGTGTGTCTCTGTGCGTGTGTCTGTGTGTGTGTCTGTGTTTGTGTCTCTGTGTTTGTGTCTGTGTGTGTCTGTCGGTGTGTGTGTGTGTCTGTGTGTGTGTCTGTCTGTGTATGTCTGTCTGTGTGTGTGTCTGTGTGTGTGTATCTGTCTGTGTGTGTGTCTGTGTGTGTGTCTGTCTGTGTGCATGTGTCTGTGTCTGTATATGTGTGTGTGCCTGTGTGTGTGTGTCTGTTTGTGTCTGTGAGTTTGTCTGTTTGTGTCTGTCTGTCTGTGTGTCTGTGTGCATGTGTCTGTGTTTGTGTCTGTGTGTGTGTCTGTGTGTGTGTCTGCGTGTGTGTCTGTGTGTGTTTCTGTCTGTGTGTGTCTGTCTGTCACTGTGTGTGTGTCTGTGTGTGTGTGTCTGCGTGTGTGTCTGTGTGCATGTGTCTGTGTGTCTGTCTGTGTGTGTGTCTGTGTGTGTGTCTGTGTGTGTGTGTCTTTGTGTGTCTGTCTGTGTGTGTCTGTGTGTGTGTCTATGTGTCTGTGTGTGTATATGTCTGTGTGTGTGTATCTGTGTGTGTGTCTCTGTCTGGCTGTGTGTATCTGTGTCTGTGTGTCTGTCTGTGTGCATGTGTCTGTGTGTGTGTGTCTGTGTGTGTGTCTCTGTGTGTCTGTTGGTGTGTGTGTGTCTGTGTGTGTGTCTATCTGTGTGTGTCTGTCTGTGTGTGTGTCTGTGTGTGTGTCTGTGTGTGTGTCTCTGTGTGTGTGTCTGTGTGTGTGTCTGTGTGTGTGTCTGTTTGTGTGTGTGTGTCTGTCTCTGTGTGTGTCTGTGTGTGTGTGTCTGTGTGTGTGTGTCTGTCTGTGTGTGTGTATCTGTGTGTGTGTCTCTGTCTGGGTGTGTGTATCTGTGTCTGTGTGTGTGTCTGTGAGTGTGTCTGTGTGTGTCTGTGTGTGTGTCTGTGTGTGTGTGTCGGTGTGTGTCTGTGTGTGTGTCTGTCTGTGTGTGTGTCTGTGTGTGTGTCTGTGTGCGTGTGTCTGTGTGTGTGTCTGAGTGTGTGTCTGTGTGTGTGTCGGAGTGTGTGTCTGTGTGCATGTGTCTGTGTGTGTGTGTCTGTGTGTGTCTGTGTGTGTGTCTGTGTGTGTCTGTCGGTGTGTGTCTGTCTGTGTGTGTGTTTGTGTGCATGTGTCTGTGTGTGAGTGTCTGTGTGTGTGTCTGTGTCTGTGTCTGTGTGTGTCTGTCGGTGTGTGAGTGTCAGTGTTGTGTCTGTCTGTGTGTGTCTGTCTGTTTGTGTGTCTGTGTGTGTGTCTGTCTGTGTGTGTCTGTCTGTGTGTCTGTCTGTGTGTGTCTGTCTGTGTGTCTGTCTGTGTGTGTCTGTCTGTGTGTGTCTGTGTGTGTGTCTGTGTGTGTGTTTGTCTGTGTGCATGTGTCTGTGTGTGTGTCTGTGTGTGTGTGTCTGTGTGTGTGTCTGTGTGTGTCTGTCAGTGTGTGTGTGTCTGTGTGTGTGTCTGTGTGTGTCTGTCGGTGTGTGTGTGTCTGTGTGTGTGTCTGTGTGTGTCTGTGTATGTGTGTGTTTCTGTCTGTGTGTGTGTCTGTGTGTGTGTCTGAGTGTGTGTCTGTGTGTGTGTCGGAGTGTGTGTCTGTGTGCATGTGTCTGTGTGTGTGTGTCTGTCTGTGTCTGTGTGTGTGTCTGTCTGTGTATGTGTCTGTGTGTGTGTCTGTGTGTGTCTGTCAGTGTGTGTGTGTCTGTCTGTGTGTGTGTCTGTGTGTGTGTCTGTGTGCGTGTTTCTGTGTGTGTCTGTGTGTGTGTCTGTGTGTGTGTCTGTCTGTGTGTGTTTCTGTGTGTGTGTGTCTGTCTGTGTGTGTGTCTGTGTGTGTGTCTGTGTGTGTGTGTCTTTGTGTGTCTGTCTGTGTGTGTCTGTGTGTGTGTCTATGTGTCTGTGTGTGTGTATCTGTCTGTGTGTGTGTATCTGTGTGTGTGTCTCTGTCTGGCTGTGTGTATCTGTGTCTGTGTGTCTGTCTGTGTGCATGTGTCTGTGTGTGTGTGTCTGTGTGTGTGTCTGTGTGTCTGTGTCTGTGTGTGTGTCTGTGTTTGTGTCTGCGTGTGTGTGTCTGTGTGTCTGTCTGTTTGTGTGTGTCTGTATGTGCGCGTGTGTCTGTGTGTGTGTCTGTGTGTGTGTCTGTGTGTGTGTCTGTGTGTCTGTGTCTGTGTGTGTGTCTGTCTGTGTGTGTCTGTCTGTGTGTGTGTGTCTGTGTGTGTGTCTGTCTGTGTCTGTGTGTGTGTCTATCTGTGTGTGTCTGTCTGTGTGTGTGTCTGTGTGTGTGTCTGTCTGTGTGCATGTGTCTGTGTGTGTTTGTCTGTGTGTGTGTCTGTGTGTCTTTCTGTGTGTGTGTCTGTGTGTGTGTGTCTGTGTGTGTGTCTGTGTGTGTGTCTGTTTGTGTGTGTGTGTCTGTCTCTGTGTGTGTCTGTGTGTGTGTGTCTGTGTGTGTGTGTCTGTCTGTGTGTGTGTATCTGTGTGTGTGTCTCTGTCTGGGTGTGTGTATCTGTGTCTGTGTGTGTGTCTGTGTGTGTGTCTGTGTGTGTCTGTGTGTGTGTCTGTGTGTGTGTGTCGGTGTGTGTCTGTGTGTGTGTCTGTCTGTGTGTGTGTCTGTGTGTGTGTCTGTGTGCGTGTGTCTGTGTGTGTGTCTGAGTGTGTGTCTGTGTGTGTGTCGGAGTGTGTGTCTGTGTGCATGTGTCTGTGTGTGTGTGTCTGTGTGTGTCTGTGTGTGTGTCTGTGTGTGTCTGTCGGTGTGTGTCTGTCTGTGTGTGTGTCTGTGTGCATGTGTCTGTGTGTGAGTGTCTGTGTGTGTGTCTGTGTCTGTGTCTGTGTGTGTCTGTCGGTGTGTGAGTGTCAGTGTTGTGTCTGTCTGTGTGTGTCTGTCTGTTTGTGTGTCTGTGTGTGTGTCTGTCTGTGTGTGTCTGTCTGTGTGTCTGTCTGTGTGTGTCTGTCTGTGTGTCTGTCTGTGTGTGTCTGTCTGTTTGTGTGTCTGTGTGTGTGTCTGTTTGTGTGTCTGTCTGTGTGTGTCTGTCTGTGTGTGTCTGTGTGTGTGTCTGTGTGTGTGTCTGTCTGTGTGCGTGTGTCGGTGTGTGTGTGTCTCTGTGTGTGTGTCTGTGTGTGTGTCTGTGTGTGTCTGTCGGTGTGTGTGTGTCTGTGTGTGTGTCTGTGTGTGTGTGTCTGTGTGTGTGTCTGTGTGTGTGTCTGTTTGTGTGTCTGTGTCTGTCTCTCTGTGTGTCTGTGTGTGTGTGTCTGTGTGTGTGTGTCTGTCTGTGTGCGTGTATCTGTGTGTGTGTCTCTGTCTGGTTGTGTGTATCTGTGTCTGTGTGTGTGTCTGTGTGTGTGTCTGTGTGTCTGTGTGTGTGTCTGTGTGTGTGTCTGTGTGTGTCGGTCTGTGTGTGTGTCTGTGTGTGTGTGTCTGTCTGTGTGTGTGTCTGTGTGTGTGTCTGTGTGGGTGTGTCTGTGTGTGTGTCTGAGTGTGTGTCTGTGTGTGTGTCGGAGTGTGTGTCTGTGTGCATGTGTCTATGTGTGTGTCTGTGTGTGTGTGTCTGTGTGTCTGTCTGTGTGTGTCTGTCTGTCTGTCTGTGTGTATCTCTCTGGGTGTGTGTATCTGTGTCAGTGTGTGTGTCTGTGTGCATGTGTCTGTGTGTGTGTCTGTGTTTGTGTCTGTGTGTGTGTGTCTGTGTGTGTGTCTGTGTGTGTGTGTCTGTGTGTGTGTCTGCGTGTGTGTGTCTGTGTGTGTGTCTGTGTGTGTGTGTCTGTGTGTGTGCGTCTGTGTGTGTGTCTGTGTGTGTGTCTGTGTGTGTGTCTGTGTGTGTGTCTGCGTGTGTGAGTCTGTGTGTGTGTCTGTGTGTGTGTGTGTGTCTGTGTGTGTGTGTCTGTGTGTGTGTTTGTCTGTGTGCATGTGTCTGTGTGTGTGTCTGTGTGTGTGTGTCTGTGTGTGTGTCTGTGTGTGTCTGTCAGTGTGTGTGTGTCTGTGTGTGTGTCTGTGTGTGTCTGTCGGTGTGTGTGTGTCTGTGTGTGTGTCTGTGTGTGTCTGTGTATGTGTGTGTTTCTGTCTGTGTGTGTGTCTGTGTGTGTGTCTTTGTGCGTGTCTGTGTCTGTGTGACTGTGTGTCTGTGTGCGTGTGTCTTTGTGTGTATCTGTGTGCGTTTGTCTGTGTTTGTCTGTGTGTGTGTGTCTGTGTGTCTGTGTGCGTGTGTCTGTGTTCGTGTGTCTGTGTGTGTGTCTGTGTGTGTTTTGTGTGTCCGTGTCTGTGTGTGTGTCTGTCTGTGTATGTGTCTGTGTGTGTGTCTGTGTGTGTGTGTCTGTGTGTGTCTGTCTGTGTGTCTGTGTCTGTGTGTGTGTCTGTCTGTGTGTGTGTCTCTGTGTGTGTCTTTGTGCGTGTGTCTGTGTATGTGTCTCTTTGCGTGTGTCTGTGTGTGTGTCTGTGTGTGTGTCTGTGTGTGTTTCTGTGTGTGTCTGTCTGTGTGTCTGTGTCTGTGTGCGTGTCTGTCTGTGTGTGTCTCTGTGTGTGTGTCTCTGTGCGTGTGTCTGTGTGTGTGTCTGTGTTTGTGTCTCTGTGTTTGTGTCTGTGTGTGTCTGTCGGTGTGTGTGTGTGTCTGTGTGTGTGTCTGTCTGTGTATGTCTGTCTGTGTGTGTGTCTGTGTGTGTGTATCTGTCTGTGTGTGTGTCTGTGTGTGTGTCTGTCTGTGTGCATGTGTCTGTGTCTGTATATGTGTGTGTGCCTGTGTGTGTGTGTCTGTCTGTGTGTGTGTGTCTGTTTGTGTCTGTGAGTTTGTCTGTTTGTGTCTGTCTGTCTGTGTGTCTGTGTGCATGTGTCTGTGTTTGTGTCTGTGTGTGTGTCTGTGTGTGTGTCTGCGTGTGTGTCTGTGTGTGTTTCTGTCTGTGTGTGTCTGTCTGTCACTGTGTGTGTGTCTGTGTGTGTGTGTCTGCGTGTGTGTCTGTGTGCATGTGTCTGTGTGTCTGTCTGTGTGTGTGTCTGTGTGTGTGTCTGTGTGTGTGTGTCTTTGTGTGTCTGTCTGTGTGTGTCTGTGTGTGTGTCTATGTGTCTGTGTGTGTATATGTCTGTGTGTGTGTATCTGTGTGTGTGTCTCTGTCTGGCTGTGTGTATCTGTGTCTGTGTGTCTGTCTGTGTGCATGTGTCTGTGTGTGTGTGTCTGTGTGTGTGTCTCTGTGTGTCTGTTGGTGTGTGTGTGTCTGTGTGTGTGTCTATCTGTGTGTGTCTGTCTGTGTGTGTGTCTGTGTGTGTGTCTGTGTGTGTGTCTCTGTGTGTGTGTCTGTGTGTGTGTCTGTGTGTGTGTCTGTTTGTGTGTGTGTGTCTGTCTCTGTGTGTGTCTGTGTGTGTGTGTCTGTGTGTGTGTGTCTGTCTGTGTGTGTGTATCTGTGTGTGTGTCTCTGTCTGGGTGTGTGTATCTGTGTCTGTGTGTGTGTCTGTGAGTGTGTCTGTGTGTGTCTGTGTGTGTGTCTGTGTGTGTGTGTCGGTGTGTGTCTGTGTGTGTGTCTGTCTGTGTGTGTGTCTGTGTGTGTGTCTGTGTGCGTGTGTCTGTGTGTGTGTCTGAGTGTGTGTCTGTGTGTGTGTCGGAGTTTGTGTCTGTGTGCATGTGTCTGTGTGTGTGTGTCTGTGTGTGTCTGTGTGTGTGTCTGTGTGTGTCTGTCGGTGTGTGTCTGTCTGTGTGTGTGTTTGTGTGCATGTGTCTGTGTGTGAGTGTCTGTGTGTGTGTCTGTGTCTGTGTCTGTGTGTGTCTGTCGGTGTGTGAGTGTCAGTGTTGTGTCTGTCTGTGTGTGTCTGTCTGTTTGTGTGTCTGTGTGTGTGTCTGTCTGTGTGTGTCTGTCTGTGTGTCTGTCTGTGTGTGTCTGTCTGTGTGTCTGTCTGTGTGTGTCTGTCTGTTTGTGTGTCTGTGTGTGTGTCTGTTTGTGTGTCTGTCTGTGTGTGTCTGTCTGTGTGTGTCTGTGTGTGTGTCTGTGTGTGTGTCTGTCTGTGTGCATGTGTCTGTGTGTGTGTGACTCTGTGTGTGTGTCTGTGTGTGTGTCTGTGTGTGTCTGTCGGTGTGTGTGTGTCTGTGTGTGTATTTCTGTGCGTGTGTGTCTGTGTGTGTGTGTCTGTGTGTGTGTCTGTGTGTGTGTCTGTTTGTGTGTCTGTGTCTGTCTCTCTGTGTGTCTGTGTTTGTGTGTCTGTGTGTGTGTGTCTGTCTGTGTGCGTGTATCTGTGTGTGTGTCTCTGTCTGGTTGTGTGTATCTGTGTCTGTGTGTGTGTCTGTGTGTGTGTCTGTGTGTCTGTGTGTGTGTCTGTGTGTGTGTCTGTGTGTGTCGGTCTGTGTGTGTGTCTGTGTGTGTGTGTCTGTCTGTGTGTGTGTCTGTGTGTGTGTCTGTGTGCGTGTGTCTGTGTGTGTGTCTGAGTGTGTGTCTGTGTGTGTGTCGGAGTGTGTGTCTGTGTGCATGTGTCTGTGTGTGTGTCTGTGTGTGTGTGTCTGTGTGTCTGTCTGTGTGTGTCTGTCTGTCTGTCTGTGTGTATCTCTCTGGGTGTGTGTATCTGTGTCAGTGTGTGTGTCTGTGTGCATGTGTCTGTGTGTGTGTCTGTGTTTGTGTCTGTGTGTGTGTGTCTGTGTGTGTGTCTGTGTGTGTGTGTGTCTGTGTGTGTGTGTGTCTGTGTGTGTGTTTGTCTGTGTGCATGTGTCTGTGTGTGTGTCTGTGTGTGTGTGTCTGTGTGTGTGTGTCTGTGTGTGTGTCTGTGTGTGTCTGTCAGTGTGTGTGTGTCTGGGTGTGTGTCTGTGTGTGTCTGTCGGTGTGTGTGTGTCTGTGTGTGTGTCTGTGTGTGTCTGTGTATGTGTGTGTTTCTGTCTGTGTGTGTGTCTGTGTGTGTGTCTTTGTGCGTGTCTGTGTCTGTGTGACTGTGTGTCTTTGTGCGTGTGACTTTGTGTGTATCTGTGTGCGTTTGTCTGTGTGTTTGTCTGTGTGTGTGTGTCTGTGTGTCTGTGTGCGTGTGTCTGTGTTCGTGTGTCTGTGTGTGTGTCTGTGTGTGTTTTGTGTGTCCGTGTCTGTGTGTGTGTCTGTCTGTGTGTGTGTCTGTGTGTGTGTCTGCGTGTGTGTGTCTGTGTGTCTGTCTGTGTGTGTGTGTCTGTCTGTGTGTGTGTCTGTGTGTGTGTCTGTGTGTGTCTGTGTGTGTGTCTGTCTGTGTGTGTGTGTCTGTGTGTGTGTCTGTGTGTGTCTGTCTGTGTGTCTGTGTCTGTGTGTGTGTCTGTCTGTGTGTGTGTCTGTGTGTGTGTCTTTGTGCGTGTGTCTGTGTATGTGTCTGTGTGCGTGTGTCTGTGTGTGTGTCTGTGTGGGTGTCTGTGTGTGTTTCTGTGTGTCTGTCTGTGTGTCTGTGTGTGTGTCTGTCTGTGTGTGTGTCTGTGTGTGTGTCTGTGTGTGTGTGTCTTTGTGTGTGTCTGTGTGTGTGTGTCTGTCTGTGTGTGTGTGTCTGTGTGTGTGTCTTGGTGTGTGTCTGTGTGCATGTGTCTGTGTGTGTGTCTGTGTTTGTGTCTGCGTGTGTGTGTCTGTGTGTCTGTCTGTTTGTGTGTGTCTGTATGTGCGCGTGTGTCTGTGTGTGTGTCTGTGTGTGTGTCTGTGTGTGTGTCTGTGTGTCTGTGTCTGTGTGTGTGTCTGTCTGTGTGTGTGTGTCTGTGTGTGTGTCTGTCTGTGTCTGTGTGTGTGTCTGTCTGTGTATGTGTCTGTGTGTGTGTCTGTGTGTGTCTGTCAGTGTGTGTGTGTCTGTTTGTGTGTCTGTCTGTGTGTGTCTGTGTGTGTGTGTGTCTGTCTGTGTGTGTCTGTGTGTGTGTCTCTGTGTGTGTCTGTGTGTGTGTGTCTGTGTGTGTGTCTTTGTGCGTGTGTCTGTGTGTGTGTCTGTGTGCGTGTGTCTGTGTGTGTGTCTGTATGTGTGTGTCTGTGTGTGTCTGTGTGAGTGTCTGTGTGTGTCTGTGTGTGTGTCTGTCTGTGTGTGTGTCTGTTGTGTGTATCTGTGTGTGTGTCTGTATGTGTGCATGTGTCTGTGTGTGTGTGTCTGTGTGTGTGTCTGTGTGTGTCTGTCGGTGTGTGTGTGTCTGTGTGTGTGTCTGTCTGTGTGTGTGTGTCTGTGTGTGTGTATCTGTGTGTGTGTCTGTCTGTGTGCATGTGTCTGTGTGTGTGTGTCTGTGTGTGTGTCTGTGTGTGTGTGTCTGACTGTGTGTGTCTGTCAGTGTGTGTGTGTCTGGGTGTGTGTCTGTGTGTGTCTGTCGGTGTGTGTGTGTCTGTGTGTGTGTCTGTGTGTGTCTGTGTATGTGTGTGTTTCTGTCTGTGTGTGTGTCTGTGTGTGTGTCTTTGTGCGTGTCTGTGTCTGTGTGACTGTGTGTCTGTGTGCGTGTGTCTTTGTGTGTATCTGTGTGCGTTTGTCTGTGTGTTTGTCTGTGTGTGTGTGTCTGTGTGTCTGTGTGCGTGTGTCTGTGTTCGTGTGTCTGTGTGTGTGTCTGTGTGTGTTTTGTGTGTCCGTGTCTGTGTGTGTGTCTGTCTGTGTGTGTGTCTGTGTGTGTGTCTGCGTGTGTGTGTCTGTGTGTCTGTCTGTGTGTGTGTGTCTGTCTGTGTGTGTGTCTGTGTGTGTGTCTGTGTGTGTCTGTGTGTGTGTCTGTCTGTGTGTGTGTGTCTGTGTGTGTGTCTGTGTGTGTCTGTCTGTGTGTCTGTGTCTGTGTGTGTGTCTGTCTGTGTGTGTGTCTGTGTGTGTGTCTTTGTGCGTGTGTCTGTGTATGTGTCTGTGTGCGTGTGTCTGTGTGTGTGTCTGTGTGGGTGTCTGTGTGTGTTTCTGTGTGTCTGTCTGTGTGTCTGTGTGTGTGTCTGTCTGTGTGTGTGTCTGTGTGTGTGTCTGCGTGTGTGTGTCTGTGTGTCTGTCTGTGTGTGTGTGTCTGTCTGTGTGTGTGTCTGTGTGTGTCTGTGTGTGTGTCTGTGTGTGTGTCTGTGTGTGTGTGTCTGTGTGTGTGTCTGTGTGTGTGTCTGTGTGTGTGTCTGTGTGCATGTGTCTGTGTGTGTGTCTGTGTGTGTGTCTGTGTGTCTGTGTCTGTGTCTGTCTGTGTGTGTGTCTCTGTGTGTCTGTGTGTGTGTCTGTGTGTGTGTGTCTTTGTGTGTGTCTGTGTGTGTGTGTCTGTCTGTGTGTGTGTGTCTGTGTGTGTTTCTTGGTGTGTGTCTGTGTGCATGTGTCTGTGTGTGTGTCTGTGTTTGTGTCTGCGTGTGTGTGTCTGTGTGTCTGTCTGTTTGTGTGTGTCTGTATGTGTGCGTGTGTCTGTGTGTGTGTCTGTGTGTGTGTCTGTGTGTGTGTCTGTGTGTCTGTGTCTGTGTGTGTGTCTGTTTGTGTGTGTGTGTCTGTGTGTGTGTCTGTGTGTCTGTGTCTGTGTGTGTCTCTGTCTGTGTATGTGTCTGTGTGTGTCTGTGTGTGTCTGTCAGTGTGTGTGTGTCTGTGTGTGTGTCTGTCAGTGTGTGACTGTCTGTGTGTTTCTCTGTGTGTGTGTTTGTGTGTCTGACTGTGTGTGTCTGTGTGTGTGTGTGTCTGTCTGTGTGTGTGTCTGTGTGTGTCTGTGTGTGTGTGTCTGTGTGTGTGTCTTTGTGCGTGTGTCTGTGTGTGTGTCTGTGTGCGTGTGTCTGTGTGTGTGTCTGTATGTGTGTGTCTGTGTGTGTCTGTGTGAGTGTCTGTGTGCGTGTGTCTGTGTGTGTGTCTGTGTGTATCTGTCTGTGTGTGTGTATCTGTGTGTGTGTCTCTGTGTGTGTCTGTCTGTGTGGGTGTGTCTGTCTGTGTGTGTGTCTGTGTGTGTGTCTGTGTGTGTGTCTGTGTGTGTGTATCTGTCTGTGTGTGTGTCTGTCTGTGTGCATGTGTCTGTATGTGTGTCTGTCTGTCTGTGTGTCTGTGTGTGTGTGTCTGTGTGTGTGTCTGTGTGTGTGTTTGTGTGTCTGTGTGTGTGTCTGTCTGTGTGTGTCTGTGTGTGTCTGTCTGTGTGCGTGTGTCTGTGTGTGTGTCTGTGTGTGTGTCTGTGTGTGTGTGTGTCTGTGTGTGTGTCTGTGTGTGTGTGTCTGTGTGTGTGTCTGTGTGTGTGTCTGTCTGTGTGTGTGTCTGTGTGTGTCTCTGTCTGTGTGTGTGTGTCTGTGTGTGTGTCGGTGTGCGTGTCTGTGTGTGTGTCTGTGTGCGTGTGTCTGTGTGTGTGTGTCTGTGTGTTTGTGTCTGTGTGTGTCTGTGTGCGTGTGTCTGTGTGCGTGTGTCTGTGTGTGTGTCTGTGTGTGTTTCTGTCTGTGTGCGTGTGTCTGTGTGTGTGTCTCTCTGTGTGCGTGTGTCTGTGTGCGTGTGTCTGTGTGTGTGTGTCTGTGTGTGTGTCTGTGTGTGTCTGTGTGTGTGTCTGTCTGTGTGTGTGTCTGTTGTGTGTATCTGTGTGTGTGTCTGTATGTGTGCATGTGTCTGTGTGTGTGTGTCTGTGTGTGTGTCTGTGTGTGTCTGTCGGTGTGTGTGTGTCTGTGTGTGTGTCTGTCTGTGTGTGTGTGTCTGTGTGTGTGTATCTGTGTGTGTGTCTGTCTGTGTGCATGTGTCTGTGTGTGTGTGTCTGTGTGTGTGTCTGTGTGTGTGTGTCTGACTGTGTGTGTCTGTCTGTTTGTGTGTGTCTGTGTGCGTGTGTCTGTGTGTGTGTGTCTGTGTGCGTGTGTCTGTCTGTGTGTGTGTCTGTGTGTGTCTCTGTGTGTGTGTGTCTGTGTGTGTTTCTGTCTGTGTGCGTGTGTCTGTGTGTGTGTGTCTGTGTGTGTGTGTCTGTGTGTGTGTGTCTGTGTGTGTGTCTGTGTGCATGTGTCTGTATGTGTGTGTCTGTGTGTGTGTCTGTGTGTGTGTGTCTGTGTGTGTGTCTCTCTGTGTGTGTGTGTCTGTCTGTGTGTGTGACTGTGTGTGTGTCTGTCTGTGTGCATGTGGCTGTGTGGGTGTGCCTGTGTGTGTGTCTGTGTGTGTGTGTCTGTCTCTGTGCATGTGTCTGTGTGGGTGTGTCTGTGCGTGTGTCTGTGTGTGTGTGTCTGTGTGTGTGTCTGTCTGTGTGCGTGTGTCTGTGTGTGTCTGTCTGTGTGTGTGTATCTGGGTGTGTGTGTCTGTCTTTGTGTGTGTCTGTGTGTGTGTCTGTCTGTGTGCGTGTGTCTGTGTGTGTCTGTCTGTGTGTGTGTATCTGGGTGTGTGTGTGTCTGTGTGTGTGTGTCTGTGTGTGTGTCTGTGTGTGTCTGTCTGTCTGTGTGTGTGTATCTGTCTGTGTGTGTGTCTGTGTGTGTGTCTGTGTGTCTGTGTGTGTGTCTGTGTGTGTGTCTTTGTGCGTGTGTCTGTGTGTGTGTCTGTGTGCGTGTGTCTGTGTGTGTGTCTGTATGTGTGTGTCTGTGTGTGTCTGTGTGAGTGTCTGTGTGCGTGTGTCTGTGTGTGTGTCTGTGTGTATCTGTCTGTGTGTGTGTATCTGTGTGTGTGTCTCTGTGTGTGTCTGTCTGTGTGGGTGTGTCTGTCTGTGTGTGTGTCTGTGTGTGTGTCTGTGTGTGTGTCTGTGTGTGTGTATCTGTCTGTGTGTGTGTCTGTCTGTGTGCATGTGTCTGTATGTGTGTCTGTCTGTCTGTGTGTCTGTGTGTGTGTGTCTGTGTGTGTGTCTGTGTGTGTGTTTGTGTGTCTGTGTGTGTGTCTGTCTGTGTGTGTCTGTGTGTGTCTGTCTGTGTGCGTGTGTCTGTGTGTGTGTCTGTGTGTGTGTCTGTGTGTGTGTGTGTCTGTGTGTGTGTCTGTGTGTGTGTGTCTGTGTGTGTGTCTGTGTGTGTGTCTGTCTGTGTGTGTGTCTGTGTGTGTCTCTGTCTGTGTGTGTGTGTCTGTGTGTGTGTCGGTGTGCGTGTCTGTGTGTGTGTCTGTGTGCGTGTGTCTGTGTGTGTGTGTCTGTGTGTTTGTGTCTGTGTGTGTCTGTGTGCGTGTGTCTGTGTGCGTGTGTCTGTGTGTGTGTCTGTGTGTGTTTCTGTCTGTGTGCGTGTGTCTGTGTGTGTGTCTCTCTGTGTGCGTGTGTCTGTGTGCGTGTGTCTGTGTGTGTGTGTCTGTGTGTGTGTCTGTGTTTGTCTGTGTGTGTGTCTGTCTGTGTGTGTGTCTGTTGTGTGTATCTGTGTGTGTCTGTATGTGTGCATGTGTCTGTGTGTGTGTGTCTGTGTGTGTGTCTGTGTGTGTCTGTCGGTGTGTGTGTGTCTGTGTGTGTGTCTGTCTGTGTGTGTGTGTCTGTGTGTGTGTATCTGTGTGTGTGTCTGTCTGTGTGCATGTGTCTGTGTGTGTGTGTCTGTGTGTGTGTCTGTGTGTGTGTGTCTGACTGTGTGTGTCTGTCTGTTTGTGTGTGTCTGTGTGCGTGTGTCTGTGTGTGTGTGTCTGTGTGCGTGTGTCTGTCTGTGTGTGTGTCTGTGTGTGTCTCTGTGTGTGTGTGTCTGTGTGTGTTTCTGTCTGTGTGCGTGTGTCTGTGTGTGTGTGTCTGTGTGTGTGTGTCTGTGTGTGTGTGTCTGTGTGTGTGTCTGTGTGCATGTGTCTGTATGTGTGTGTCTGTGTGTGTGTCTGTGTGTGTGTGTCTGTGTGTGTGTCTCTCTGTGTGTGTGTGTCTGTCTGTGTGTGTGACTGTGTGTGTGTCTGTCTGTGTGCATGTGGCTGTGTGGGTGTGCCTGTGTGTGTGTCTGTGTGTGTGTGTCTGTCTCTGTGCATGTGTCTGTGTGGGTGTGTCTGTGCGTGTGTCTGTGTGTGTGTGTCTTTGTGTGTGTCTGTCTGTGTGCGTGTGTCTGTGTGTGTCTGTCTGTGTGTGTGTATCTGGGTGTGTGTGTCTGTCTTTGTGTGTGTCTGTGTGTGTGTCTGTCTGTGTGCGTGTGTCTGTGTGTGTCTGTCTGTGTGTGTGTATCTGGGTGTGTGTGTGTCTGTGTGTGTGTGTCTGTGTGTGTGTCTGTGTGTGTCTGTCTGTCTGTGTGTGTGTCTGTCTGTGTGCATGTGTCTGTGTGTGTATCTGTGTGTTTGTCTGTGTGACTGTGTGTGTGTCTGTCTGTGTGTGTGTTTCTGTCTGTGTGTGTGTTTCTGTCTGTGTGTGTGTCTGTCTGTGTGCGTGTGTCTGTGTGTGTCTGTCTGTGTGTGTGTATCTGGGTGTGTGTGTGTCTGTGTGTGTGTCTGTGTGTCTGTGTGTGTGTCTGTGCGTGTGTCTGTGTGTGTCTGTCTGTGTGTGTCTGTCTGTGTGTGTGTCTGTGTGTGTGTCTGTGTGTGTGTCTGTGTGTGTGTGTCTGTGTGTGTGTCTGTGTGCGTGTGTCTGTGTGTCTGTGTGTGGCTGTGTGTGTGTCTGTGTGTGTGTGTCTGTGTGTGTGTCTGTCTGTGTGTGTGTCTGTGTGTGTGTGTCTGTGTGTGTGTCTGTGTGTGTGTCTGTGTGTGTGTGTCTGTGTGTGTGTCTGTCTCTGTGTGTGTGTGTGTCTGTGTGTGTGTATCTGCCTGTGTGTGTGTCTGTGTGTGTGTGTCTGTGTGTGTCTCTGTCTGTGTATGTCTGTCTGTGTGTGTGTCTGTGTGTGTGTCTGTCTGTGTGTGTGTCTGTCTGTGTGTGTGTGTCTGTGTGTGTCTGTCTGTGTGTGTGTCTGTCTCTGTGTGTGTGTGTGTCTGTGTGTGTGTATCTGCCTGTGTGTGTGTCTGTGTGTGTGTGTCTGTGTGTGTCTCTGTCTGTGTATGTCTGTCTGTGTGTGTGTCTGTGTGTGTGTCTGTCTGTGTGTGTGTCTGTGTGTGTGTCTGTGTGTGTGTGTCTGTGTGTGTGTCTGTGTGTGTGTCTGTGTGTGTGTCTGTGTGTGTGTCTGTGTGCATGTGTCTGTGTGTGTGTCTGTGTGTGTGTCTGTGTGTCTGTGTGTGTGTCTGTCTGTGTGTGTGTCTGTGTGTGTCTGTGTGTGTGTCTGTGTGTGTGTGTCTTTGTGTGTGTCTGTGTGTGTGTGTCTGTCTGTGTGTGTGTGTCTGTGTGTGTGTCTTGGTGTGTGTCTGTGTGCATGTGTCTGTGTGTGTGTCTGTGTTTGTGTCTGCGTGTGTGTGTCTGTGTGTCTGTCTGTTTGTGTGTGTCTGTATGTGTGCGTGTGTCTGTGTGTGTGTCTGTGTGTGTGTCTGTGTGTGTGTCTGTGTGTCTGTGTCTGTGTGTGTGTCTGTTTGTGTGTGTGTGTCTGTGTGTGTGTCTGTGTGTCTGTGTCTGTGTGTGTCTCTGTCTGTGTATGTGTCTGTGTGTGTCTGTGTGTGTCTGTCAGTGTGTGTGTGTCTGTGTGTGTGTCTGTCAGTGTGTGACTGTCTGTGTGTTTCTCTGTGTGTGTGTCTGTTTGTGTGTCTGACTGTGTGTGTCTGTGTGTGTGTGTGTCTGTCTGTGTGTGTGTCTGTGTGTGTCTGTGTGTGTGTGTCTGTGTGTGTGTCTTTGTGCGTGTGTCTGTGTGTGTGTCTGTGTGCGTGTGTCTGTGTGTGTGTCTGTATGTGTGTGTCTGTGTGTGTCTGTGTGAGTGTCTGTGTGCGTGTGTCTGTGTGTGTCTCTGTGTGTATCTGTCTGTGTGTGTGTCTGTGTGTTTGTCTGTCTGTGTGTGTGTCTGTGTGTGTCTGTCGGTGTGTGTGAGTCTGTGTTGTGTCTGTCTGTGTGTGTCTGTCTGTTTGTGTGTCTGTGTGTGTGTCTGTGTGTGTCTGTCGGTCTGTGTGTGTGTATCTGTATGTGTGTGTGTCTGTGTGTGTGTCTGTCTGTGTGCATGTGTCTGTGTCTGTGTATGTGTGTGTGTGTGTGTCTGTGTGTGTGTCTGTCTGTGTGTGTGTGTCTGTTTGTGTCTGTGAGTGTGTCTGTTTGTGTGTGTCTCTCTGTGTGTCTGTGTGCATGTGTCTGTGTGTGTGTCTGTGTGTGTGTCTGTGTGTGTGTCTGTGTGTGTGTGTCTGTGTGTGTGTCTGTCTGTGTGTGTGTGTCTGTCTGTGTGTGTGTATCTGTCTGTGTGTGTGTCTGTGTGTGTGTGTCTGTCTGTGTGTGTGTATCTGTGTGTGTGTCTGTCTGTGTGTGTCTGTGTGCGTGTGTCTGTGTGTGTGTGTCTGTCTGTGTGTGTGTATCTGGGTGTGTGTCTCTGTCTGGGTGTGTGTATCTGTGTCAGTGTGTGTGTCTGTGTTTGTGTGTGTGTCTGTGTGTGTGTCTGTGTGTGTTTCTGTGTGTGTCTGTCTGTGTGTCTGTGTCTGTGTGCGTGTCTGTCTGTGTGTGTGTCTGTGTGTGTGTCTTTGTGCATGTGTCTGTGTGTGTGTCTGTGTGTGTGTCTGTGTGTCTGTGTGTGTGTGTCTGTCTGTGTGTGTGTCTGTGTGTGTGTCTGTGTGTGTGTCTGTGTGTGTGTCTTTGTGTGTGTCTGTGTGTGTGTGTCTGTCTGTGTGTGTTTGTCTGTGTGTGTGTCTTGGTGTGTGTCTGTGTGCATGTGTCTGTGTGTGTGTCTGTGTTTGTGTCTGCGTGTGTGTGTCTGTGTGTCTGTCTGTTTGTGTGTGTCTGTATGTGCGCGTGTGTCTGTGTGTGTGTCTGTGTGTCTGTGTCTATGTGTGTGTCTGTCTGTGTATGTGTCTGTGTGTGTGTCTGTGTGTGTCTGTCAGTGTGTGTGTGTCTGTGTGTGTGTCTGTCTGTGTGTGTCTGTCTGTGTGTGTGTCTGTGTGTGTGTCTGTGTGTCTGTGTGTGTGTGTCTGTCTGTGTGTGTGTCTGTGTGTGTGTCTGTGTGTGTGTGTCTTTGTGTGTGTCTGTGTGTGTGTGTCTGTCTGTGTGTGTGTGTCTGTGTGTGTGTCTTGGTGTGTGTCTGTGTGTGTGTCTGTGTTTGTGTCTGCGTGTGTGTGTCTGTGTGTCTGTCTGTTTGTGTGTGTCTGTATGTGCGCGTGTGTCTGTGTGTGTGTCTGTGTGTGTGTCTGTGTGTGTGTCTGTGTGTCTGTGTCTGTGTGTGTGTCTGTCTGTGTGTGTGTGTCTGTGTGTGTGTCTGTCTGTGTCTGTGTGTGTGTCTGTCTGTGTATGTGTCTGTGTGTGTGTCTGTGTGTGTCTGTCAGTGTGTGTGTGTCTGTCTGTGTGTGTGTCTGTGTGTGTGTCTGTGTGCGTGTTTCTGTGTGTGTCTGTGTGTGTGTCTGTGTGTGTGTCTGTCTGTGTGTGTTTCTGTGTGTGTGTGTCTGTCTGTGTGTGTGTCTGTGTGTGTGTCTGTGTGTGTGTGTCTTTGTGTGTCTGTCTGTGTGTGTCTGTGTGTGTGTCTATGTGTCTGTGTGTGTGTATCTGTCTGTGTGTGTGTATCTGTGTGTGTGTCTCTGTCTGGCTGTGTGTATCTGTGTCTGTGTGTCTGTCTGTGTGCATGTGTCTGTGTGTGTGTGTCTGTGTGTGTGTCTGTGTGTCTGTGTCTGTGTGTGTGTCTGTCTGTGTGTGTGTGTCTGTGTGTGTGTCTGTCTGTGTCTGTGTGTGTGTCTATCTGTGTGTGTCTGTCTGTGTGTGTGTCTGTGTGTGTGTCTGTCTGTGTGCATGTGTCTGTGTGTGTTTGTCTGTGTGTGTGTCTGTGTGTCTTTCTGTGTGTGTGTCTGTGTGTGTGTGTCTGTGTGTGTGTCTGTGTGTGTGTCTGTTTGTGTGTGTGTGTCTGTCTCTGTGTGTGTCTGTGTGTGTGTGTCTGTGTGTGTGTGTCTGTCTGTGTGTGTGTATCTGTGTGTGTGTCTCTGTCTGGGTGTGTGTATCTGTGTCTGTGTGTGTGTCTGTGTGTGTGTCTGTGTGTGTCTGTGTGTGTGTCTGTGTGTGTGTGTCGGTGTGTGTCTGTGTGTGTGTCTGTCTGTGTGTGTGTCTGTGTGTGTGTCTGTGTGCGTGTGTCTGTGTGTGTGTCTGAGTGTGTGTCTGTGTGTGTGTCGGAGTGTGTGTCTGTGTGCATGTGTCTGTGTGTGTGTGTCTGTGTGTGTCTGTGTGTGTGTCTGTGTGTGTCTGTCGGTGTGTGTCTGTCTGTGTGTGTGTCTGTGTGCATGTGTCTGTGTGTGAGTGTCTGTGTGTGTGTCTGTGTCTGTGTCTGTGTGTGTCTGTCGGTGTGTGAGTGTCAGTGTTGTGTCTGTCTGTGTGTGTCTGTCTGTTTGTGTGTCTGTGTGTGTGTCTGTCTGTGTGTGTCTGTCTGTGTGTCTGTCTGTGTGTGTCTGTCTGTGTGTCTGTCTGTGTGTGTCTGTCTGTTTGTGTGTCTGTGTGTGTGTCTGTTTGTGTGTCTGTCTGTGTGTGTCTGTCTGTGTGTGTCTGTGTGTGTGTCTGTGTGTGTGTCTGTCTGTGTGCGTGTGTCTGTGTGTGTGTGTCTCTGTGTCTGTGTCTGTGTGTGTGTCTGTGTGTGTCTGTCGGTGTGTGTGTGTCTGTGTGTGTGTCTGTGTGTGTGTGTCTGTGTGTGTGTCTGTGTGTGTGTCTGTTTGTGTGTCTGTGTCTGTCTCTCTGTGTGTCTGTGTGTGTGTGTCTGTGTGTGTGTGTCTGTCTGTGTGCGTGTATCTGTGTGTGTGTCTCTGTCTGGTTGTGTGTATCTGTGTCTGTGTGTGTGTCTGTGTGTGTGTCTGTGTGTCTGTGTGTGTGTCTGTGTGTGTGTCTGTGTGTGTCGGTCTGTGTGTGTGTCTGTGTGTGTGTGTCTGTCTGTGTGTGTGTCTGTGTGTGTGTCTGTGTGGGTGTGTCTGTGTGTGTGTCTGAGTGTGTGTCTGTGTGTGTGTCGGAGTGTGTGTCTGTGTGCATGTGTCTATGTGTGTGTCTGTGTGTGTGTGTCTGTGTGTCTGTCTGTGTGTGTCTGTCTGTCTGTCTGTGTGTATCTCTCTGGGTGTGTGTATCTGTGTCAGTGTGTGTGTCTGTGTGCATGTGTCTGTGTGTGTGTCTGTGTTTGTGTCTGTGTGTGTGTGTCTGTGTGTGTGTCTGTGTGTGTGTGTCTGTGTGTGTGTCTGCGTGTGTGTGTCTGTGTGTGTGTCTGTGTGTGTGTGTCTGTGTGTGTGCGTCTGTGTGTGTGTCTGTGTGTGTGTCTGTGTGTGTGTCTGTGTGTGTGTCTGCGTGTGTGAGTCTGTGTGTGTGTCTGTGTGTGTGTGTGTCTGTGTGTGTGTGTCTGTGTGTGTGTTTGTCTGTGTGCATGTGTCTGTGTGTGTGTCTGTGTGTGTGTGTCTGTGTGTGTGTCTGTGTGTGTCTGTCAGTGTGTGTGTGTCTGTGTGTGTGTCTGTGTGTGTCTGTCGGTGTGTGTGTGTCTGTGTGTGTGTCTGTGTGTGTCTGTGTATGTGTGTGTTTCTGTCTGTGTGTGTGTCTGTGTGTGTGTCTTTGTGCGTGTCTGTGTCTGTGTGACTGTGTGTCTGTGTGCGTGTGTCTTTGTGTGTATCTGTGTGCGTTTGTCTGTGTTTGTCTGTGTGTGTGTGTCTGTGTGTCTGTGTGCGTGTGTCTGTGTTCGTGTGTCTGTGTGTGTGTCTGTGTGTGTTTTGTGTGTCCGTGTCTGTGTGTGTGTCTGTCTGTGTATGTGTCTGTGTGTGTGTCTGTGTGTGTGTGTCTGTGTGTGTCTGTCTGTGTGTCTGTGTCTGTGTGTGTGTCTGTCTGTGTGTGTGTCTCTGTGTGTGTCTTTGTGCGTGTGTCTGTGTATGTGTCTCTTTGCGTGTGTCTGTGTGTGTGTCTGTGTGTGTGTCTGTGTGTGTTTCTGTGTGTGTCTGTCTGTGTGTCTGTGTCTGTGTGCGTGTCTGTCTGTGTGTGTCTCTGTGTGTGTGTCTCTATGCGTGTGTCTGTGTGTGTGTCTGTGTTTGTGTCTCTGTGTTTGTGTCTGTGTGTGTCTGTCGGTGTGTGTGTGTGTCTGTGTGTGTGTCTGTCTGTGTATGTCTGTCTGTGTGTGTGTCTGTGTGTGTGTATCTGTCTGTGTGTGTGTCTGTGTGTGTGTCTGTCTGTGTGCATGTGTCTGTGTCTGTATATGTGTGTGTGCCTGTGTGTGTGTGTCTGTCTGTGTGTGTGTGTCTGTTTGTGTCTGTGAGTTTGTCTGTTTGTGTCTGTCTGTCTGTGTGTCTGTGTGCATGTGTCTGTGTTTGTGTCTGTGTGTGTGTCTGTGTGTGTGTCTGCGTGTGTGTCTGTGTGTGTTTCTGTCTGTGTGTGTCTGTCTGTCACTGTGTGTGTGTCTGTGTGTGTGTGTCTGCGTGTGTGTCTGTGTGCATGTGTCTGTGTGTCTGTCTGTGTGTGTGTCTGTGTGTGTGTCTGTGTGTGTGTGTCTTTGTGTGTCTGTCTGTGTGTGTCTGTGTGTGTGTCTATGTGTCTGTGTGTGTATATGTCTGTGTGTGTGTATCTGTGTGTGTGTCTCTGTCTGGCTGTGTGTATCTGTGTCTGTGTGTCTGTCTGTGTGCATGTGTCTGTGTGTGTGTGTCTGTGTGTGTGTCTCTGTGTGTCTGTTGGTGTGTGTGTGTCTGTGTGTGTGTCTATCTGTGTGTGTCTGTCTGTGTGTGTGTCTGTGTGTGTGTCTGTGTGTGTGTCTCTGTGTGTGTGTCTGTGTGTGTGTCTGTGTGTGTGTCTGTTTGTGTGTGTGTGTCTGTCTCTGTGTGTGTCTGTGTGTGTGTGTCTGTGTGTGTGTGTCTGTCTGTGTGTGTGTATCTGTGTGTGTGTCTCTGTCTGGGTGTGTGTATCTGTGTCTGTGTGTGTGTCTGTGAGTGTGTCTGTGTGTGTCTGTGTGTGTGTCTGTGTGTGTGTCGGTGTGTGTCTGTGTGTGTGTCTGTCTGTGTGTGTGTCTGTGTGTGTGTCTGTGTGCGTGTGTCTGTGTGTGTGTCTGAGTGTGTGTCTGTGTGTGTGTCGGAGTGTGTGTCTGTGTGCATGTGTCTGTGTGTGTGTGTCTGTGTGTGTCTGTGTGTGTGTCTGTGTGTGTCTGTCGGTGTGTGTCTGTCTGTGTGTGTGTTTGTGTGCATGTGTCTGTGTGTGAGTGTCTGTGTGTGTGTCTGTGTCTGTGTCTGTGTGTGTCTGTCGGTGTGTGAGTGTCAGTGTTGTGTCTGTCTGTGTGTGTCTGTCTGTTTGTGTGTCTGTGTGTGTGTCTGTCTGTGTGTCTGTCTGTGTGTGTCTGTCTGTGTGTCTGTCTGTGTGTGTCTGTCTGTTTGTGTGTCTGTGTGTGTGTCTGTTTGTGTGTCTGTCTGTGTGTGTCTGTCTGTGTGTGTCTGTGTGTGTGTCTGTGTGTGTGTCTGTCTGTGTGCATGTGTCTGTGTGTGTGTGACTCTGTGTGTGTGTCTGTGTGTGTGTCTGTGTGTGTCTGTCGGTGTGTGTGTGTCTGTGTGTGTGTCTGTGCGTGTGTGTCTGTGCGTGTGTGTCTGTGTGTGTGTCTGTGTGTGTGTCTGTTTGTGTGTCTGTGTCTGTCTCTCTGTGTGTCTGTGTTTGTGTGTCTGTGTGTGTGTGTCTGTCTGTGTGCGTGTATCTGTGTGTGTGTCTCTGTCTGGTTGTGTGTATCTGTGTCTGTGTGTGTGTCTGTGTGTGTGTCTGTGTGTCTGTGTGTGTGTCTGTGTGTGTGTCTGTGTGTGTCGGTCTGTGTGTGTGTCTGTGTGTGTGTGTCTGTCTGTGTGTGTGTCTGTGTGTGTGTCTGTGTGCGTGTGTCTGTGTGTGTGTCTGAGTGTGTGTCTGTGTGTGTGTCGGAGTGTGTGTCTGTGTGCATGTGTCTGTGTGTGTGTGTCTGTGTGTCTGTCTGTGTGTGTCTGTCTGTCTGTCTGTGTGTATCTCTCTGGGTGTGTGTATCTGTGTCAGTGTGTGTGTCTGTGTGCATGTGTCTGTGTGTGTGTCTGTGTTTGTGTCTGTGTGTGTGTGTCTGTGTGTGTGTCTGTGTGTGTGTGTCTGTTTGTGTGTCTGCGTGTGTGTGTCTGGGTGTGTGTCTGTGTGTGTGTGTCTGTGTGTGTGTGTCTGTGTGTGTGTCTGTGTGTGTGTCTGTGTGTGTGTCTGTGTGTGTGTCTGCGTGTGTGTGTCTGTGTGTGTGTCTGTGTGTGTGTGTGTCTGTGTGTGTGTGTGTCTGTGTGTGTGTTTGTCTGTGTGCATGTGTCTGTGTGTGTGTCTGTGTGTGTGTGTCTGTGTGTGTGTGTCTGTGTGTGTGTCTGTGTGTGTCTGTCAGTGTGTGTGTGTCTGGGTGTGTGTCTGTGTGTGTCTGTCGGTGTGTGTGTGTCTGTGTGTGTGTCTGTGTGTGTCTGTGTATGTGTGTGTTTCTGTCTGTGTGTGTGTCTGTGTGTGTGTCTTTGTGCGTGTCTGTGTCTGTGTGACTGTGTGTCTGTGTGCGTGTGTCTTTGTGTGTATCTGTGTGCGTTTGTCTGTGTGTTTGTCTGTGTGTGTGTGTCTGTGTGTCTGTGTGCGTGTGTCTGTGTTCGTGTGTCTGTGTGTGTGTCTGTGTGTGTTTTGTGTGTCCGTGTCTGTGTGTGTGTCTGTCTGTGTGTGTGTCTGTGTGTGTGTCTGCGTGTGTGTGTCTGTGTGTCTGTCTGTGTGTGTGTGTCTGTCTGTGTGTGTGTCTGTGTGTGTGTCTGTGTGTGTCTGTGTGTGTGTCTGTCTGTGTGTGTGTGTCTGTGTGTGTGTCTGTGTGTGTCTGTCTGTGTGTCTGTGTCTGTGTGTGTGTCTGTCTGTGTGTGTGTCTGTGTGTGTGTCTTTGTGCGTGTGTCTGTGTATGTGTCTGTGTGCGTGTGTCTGTGTGTGTGTCTTGGTGTGTGTCTGTGTGCATGTGTCTGTGTGTGTGTCTGTGTTTGTGTCTGCGTGTGTGTATCTGCGTGTCTGTCTGTTTGTGTGTGTCTGTATGTGCGCGTGTGTCTGTGTGTGTGTCTGTGTGTGTGTCTGTGTGTGTGTCTGTGTGTCTGTGTCTGTGTGTGTGTCTGTCTGTGTGTGTGTGTCTGTGTGTGTGTCTGTCTGTGTCTGTGTGTGTGTCTGTCTGTGTATGTGTCTGTGTGTGTGTCTGTGTGTGTCTGTCAGTGTGTGTGTGTCTGTTTGTGTGTCTGTCTGTGTGTGTCTGTGTGTGTGTGTGTCTGTCTGTGTGTGTCTGTGTGTGTGTCTCTGTGTGTGTCTGTGTGTGTGTGTCTGTGTGTGTGTCTTTGTGCGTGTGTCTGTGTGTGTGTCTGTGTGCGTGTGTCTGTGTGTGTGTCTGTATGTGTGTGTCTGTGTGTGTCTGTGTGAGTGTCTGTGTGTGTCTGTGTGTGTGTCTGTCTGTGTGTGTGTCTGTTGTGTGTATCTGTGTGTGTGTCTGTATGTGTGCATGTGTCTGTGTGTGTGTGTCTGTGTGTGTGTCTGTGTGTGTCTGTCGGTGTGTGTGTGTCTGTGTGTGTGTCTGTCTGTGTGTGTGTGTCTGTGTGTGTGTATCTGTGTGTGTGTCTGTCTGTGTGCATGTGTCTGTGTGTGTGTGTCTGTGTGTGTGTCTGTGTGTGTGTGTCTGACTGTGTGTGTCTGTCAGTGTGTGTGTGTCTGGGTGTGTGTCTGTGTGTGTCTGTCAGTGTGTGTGTGTCTGTGTGTGTGTCTGTGTGTGTCTGTGTATGTGTGTGTTTCTGTCTGTGTGTGTGTCTGTGTGTGTGTCTTTGTGCGTGTCTGTGTCTGTGTGACTGTGTGTCTGTGTGCGTGTGTCTTTGTGTGTATCTGTGTGCGTTTGTCTGTGTGTTTGTCTGTGTGTGTGTGTCTGTGTGTCTGTGTGCGTGTGTCTGTGTTCGTGTGTCTGTGTGTGTGTCTGTGTGTGTTTTGTGTGTCCGTGTCTGTGTGTGTGTCTGTCTGTGTGTGTGTCTGTGTGTGTGTCTGCGTGTGTGTGTCTGTGTGTCTGTCTGTGTGTGTGTGTCTGTCTGTGTGTGTGTCTGTGTGTGTGTCTGTGTGTGTCTGTGTGTGTGTCTGTCTGTGTGTGTGTGTCTGTGTGTGTGTCTGTGTGTGTCTGTCTGTGTGTCTGTGTCTGTGTGTGTGTCTGTCTGTGTGTGTGTCTGTGTGTGTGTCTTTGTGCGTGTGTCTGTGTATGTGTCTGTGTGCGTGTGTCTGTGTGTGTGTCTGTGTGGGTGTCTGTGTGTGTTTCTGTGTGTCTGTCTGTGTGTCTGTGTGTGTGTCTGTCTGTGTGTGTGTCTGTGTGTGTGTCTGCGTGTGTGTGTCTGTGTGTCTGTCTGTGTGTGTGTGTCTGTCTGTGTGTGTGTCTGTGTGTGTCTGTGTGTGTGTCTGTGTGTGTGTCTGTGTGTGTGTGTCTGTGTGTGTGTCTGTGTGTGTGTCTGTGTGTGTGTCTGTGTGCATGTGTCTGTGTGTGTGTCTGTGTGTGTGTCTGTGTGTCTGTGTCTGTGTCTGTCTGTGTGTGTGTCTCTGTGTGTCTGTGTGTGTGTCTGTGTGTGTGTGTCTTTGTGTGTGTCTGTGTGTGTGTGTCTGTCTGTGTGTCTGTGTCTGTGTGTGTGTCTTGGTGTGTGTCTGTGTGCATGTGTCTGTGTGTGTGTCTGTGTTTGTGTCTGCGTGTGTGTGTCTGTGTGTCTGTCTGTTTGTGTGTGTCTGTATGTGTGCGTGTGTCTGTGTGTGTGTCTGTGTGTGTGTCTGTGTGTGTGTCTGTGTGTCTGTGTCTGTGTGTGTGTCTGTTTGTGTGTGTGTGTCTGTGTGTGTGTCTGTGTGTCTGTGTCTGTGTGTGTCTCTGTCTGTGTATGTGTCTGTGTGTGTCTGTGTGTGTCTGTCAGTGTGTGTGTGTCTGTGTGTGTGTCTGTCAGTGTGTGACTGTCTGTGTGTTTCTCTGTGTGTGTGTCTGTTTGTGTGTCTGACTGTGTGTGTCTGTGTGTGTGTGTGTCTGTCTGTGTGTGTGTCTGTGTGTGTCTGTGTGTGTGTGTCTGTGTGTGTGTCTTTGTGCGTGTGTCTGTGTGTGTGTCTGTGTGCGTGTGTCTGTGTGTGTGTCTGTATGTGTGTGTCTGTGTGTGTCTGTGTGAGTGTCTGTGTGCGTGTGTCTGTGTGTGTGTCTGTGTGTATCTGTCTGTGTGTGTGTATCTGTGTGTGTGTCTCTGTGTGTGTCTGTCTGTGTGGGTGTGTCTGTCTGTGTGTGTGTCTGTGTGTGTGTCTGTGTGTGTGTCTGTGTGTGTGTATCTGTCTGTGTGTGTGTCTGTCTGTGTGCATGTGTCTGTATGTGTGTCTGTCTGTCTGTGTGTCTGTGTGTGTGTGTCTGTGTGTGTGTCTGTGTGTGTGTTTGTGTGTCTGTGTGTGTGTCTGTCTGTGTGTGTCTGTGTGTGTCTGTCTGTGTGCGTGTGTCTGTGTGTGTGTCTGTGTGTGTGTCTGTGTGTGTGTGTGTCTGTGTGTGTGTCTGTGTGTGTGTGTCTGTGTGTGTGTCTGTGTGTGTGTCTGTCTGTGTGTGTGTCTGTGTGTGTCTCTGTCTGTGTGTGTGTGTCTGTGTGTGTGTCGGTGTGCGTGTCTGTGTGTGTGTCTGTGTGCGTGTGTCTGTGTGTGTGTGTCTGTGTGTTTGTGTCTGTGTGTGTCTGTGTGCGTGTGTCTGTGTGCGTGTGTCTGTGTGTGTGTCTGTGTGTGTTTCTGTCTGTGTGCGTGTGTCTGTGTGTGTGTCTCTCTGTGTGCGTGTGTCTGTGTGCGTGTGTCTGTGTGTGTGTGTCTGTGTGTGTGTCTGTGTGTGTCTGTGTGTGTGTCTGTCTGTGTGTGTGTCTGTTGTGTGTATCTGTGTGTGTGTCTGTATGTGTGCATGTGTCTGTGTGTGTGTGTCTGTGTGTGTGTCTGTGTGTGTCTGTCGGTGTGTGTGTGTCTGTGTGTGTGTCTGTCTGTGTGTGTGTGTCTGTGTGTGTGTATCTGTGTGTGTGTCTGTCTGTGTGCATGTGTCTGTGTGTGTGTGTCTGTGTGTGTGTCTGTGTGTGTGTGTCTGACTGTGTGTGTCTGTCTGTTTGTGTGTGTCTGTGTGCGTGTGTCTGTGTGTGTGTGTCTGTGTGCGTGTGTCTGTCTGTGTGTGTGTCTGTGTGTGTCTCTGTGTGTGTGTGTCTGTGTGTGTTTCTGTCTGTGTGCGTGTGTCTGTGTGTGTGTGTCTGTGTGTGTGTGTCTGTGTGTGTGTGTCTGTGTGTGTGTCTGTGTGCATGTGTCTGTATGTGTGTGTCTGTGTGTGTGTCTGTGTGTGTGTGTCTGTGTGTGTGTCTCTCTGTGTGTGTGTGTCTGTCTGTGTGTGTGACTGTGTGTGTGTCTGTCTGTGTGCATGTGGCTGTGTGGGTGTGCCTGTGTGTGTGTCTGTGTGTGTGTGTCTGTCTCTGTGCATGTGTCTGTGTGGGTGTGTCTGTGCGTGTGTCTGTGTGTGTGTGTCTGTGTGTGTGTCTGTCTGTGTGCGTGTGTCTGTGTGTGTCTGTCTGTGTGTGTGTATCTGGGTGTGTGTGTCTGTCTTTGTGTGTGTCTGTGTGTGTGTCTGTCTGTGTGCGTGTGTCTGTGTGTGTCTGTCTGTGTGTGTGTATCTGGGTGTGTGTGTGTCTGTGTGTGTGTGTCTGTGTGTGTGTCTGTGTGTGTCTGTCTGTCTGTGTGTGTGTATCTGTCTGTGTGTGTGTCTGTGTGTGTGTCTGTGTGTCTGTGTGTGTGTCTGTGTGTGTGTCTTTGTGCGTGTGTCTGTGTGTGTGTCTGTGTGCGTGTGTCTGTGTGTGTGTCTGTATGTGTGTGTCTGTGTGTGTCTGTGTGAGTGTCTGTGTGCGTGTGTCTGTGTGTGTGTCTGTGTGTATCTGTCTGTGTGTGTGTATCTGTGTGTGTGTCTCTGTGTGTGTCTGTCTGTGTGGGTGTGTCTGTCTGTGTGTGTGTCTGTGTGTGTGTCTGTGTGTGTGTCTGTGTGTGTGTATCTGTCTGTGTGTGTGTCTGTCTGTGTGCATGTGTCTGTATGTGTGTCTGTCTGTCTGTGTGTCTGTGTGTGTGTGTCTGTGTGTGTGTCTGTGTGTGTGTTTGTGTGTCTGTGTGTGTGTCTGTCTGTGTGTGTCTGTGTGTGTCTGTCTGTGTGCGTGTGTCTGTGTGTGTGTCTGTGTGTGTGTCTGTGTGTGTGTGTGTCTGTGTGTGTGTCTGTGTGTGTGTGTCTGTGTGTGTGTCTGTGTGTGTGTCTGTCTGTGTGTGTGTCTGTGTGTGTCTCTGTCTGTGTGTGTGTGTCTGTGTGTGTGTCGGTGTGCGTGTCTGTGTGTGTGTCTGTGTGCGTGTGTCTGTGTGTGTGTGTCTGTGTGTTTGTGTCTGTGTGTGTCTGTGTGCGTGTGTCTGTGTGCGTGTGTCTGTGTGTGTGTCTGTGTGTGTTTCTGTCTGTGTGCGTGTGTCTGTGTGTGTGTCTCTCTGTGTGCGTGTGTCTGTGTGCGTGTGTCTGTGTGTGTGTGTCTGTGTGTGTGTCTGTGTGTGTCTGTGTGTGTGTCTGTCTGTGTGTGTGTCTGTTGTGTGTATCTGTGTGTGTGTCTGTATGTGTGCATGTGTCTGTGTGTGTGTGTCTGTGTGTGTGTCTGTGTGTGTCTGTCGGTGTGTGTGTGTCTGTGTGTGTGTCTGTCTGTGTGTGTGTGTCTGTGTGTGTGTATCTGTGTGTGTGTCTGTCTGTGTGCATGTGTCTGTGTGTGTGTGTCTGTGTGTGTGTCTGTGTGTGTGTGTCTGACTGTGTGTGTCTGTCTGTTTGTGTGTGTCTGAGTGCGTGTGTCTGTGTGTGTGTGTCTGTGTGCGTGTGTCTGTCTGTGTGTGTGTCTGTGTGTGTCTCTGTGTGTGTGTGTCTGTGTGTGTTTCTGTCTGTGTGCGTGTGTCTGTGTGTGTGTGTCTGTGTGTGTGTGTCTGTGTGTGTGTGTCTGTGTGTGTGTCTGTGTGCATGTGTCTGTATGTGTGTGTCTGTGTGTGTGTCTGTGTGTGTGTGTCTGTGTGTGTGTCTCTCTGTGTGTGTGTGTCTGTCTGTGTGTGTGACTGTGTGTGTGTCTGTCTGTGTGCATGTGGCTGTGTGGGTGTGCCTGTGTGTGTGTCTGTGTGTGTGTGTCTGTCTCTGTGCATGTGTCTGTGTGGGTGTGTCTGTGCGTGTGTCTGTGTGTGTGTGTCTGTGTGTGTGTCTGTCTGTGTGCGTGTGTCTGTGTGTGTCTGTCTGTGTGTGTGTATCTGGGTGTGTGTGTCTGTCTTTGTGTGTGTCTGTGTGTGTGTCTGTCTGTGTGCGTGTGTCTGTGTGTGTCTGTCTGTGTGTGTGTATCTGGGTGTGTGTGTGTCTGTGTGTGTGTGTCTGTGTGTGTGTCTGTGTGTGTCTGTCTGTCTGTGTGTGTGTATCTGTCTGTGTGTGTGTCTGTGTGTGTGTCTGTGTGTCTGTGTGTGTGTCTGTGCGTGTGTCTGTGTGTGTCTGTCTGTGTGTGTCTGTCTGTGTGTGTGTCTGTGTGTGTGTCTGTGTGTGTGTCTGTGTGTGTGTGTCTGTGTGTGTGTCTGTGTGCGTGTGTCTGTGTGTCTGTGTGTGTCTGTGTGTGTGTCTGTGTGTGTGTGTCTGTGTGTGTGTCTGTCTGTGTGTGTGTGTCTGTGTGTGTGTGTCTGTGTGTGTGTCTGTGTGTGTGTCTGTGTGTGTGTGTCTGTGTGTGTGTCTGTCTCTGTGTGTGTGTGTGTCTGTGTGTGTGTATCTGCCTGTGTGTGTGTCTGTGTGTGTGTGTCTGTGTGTGTCTCTGTCTGTGTATGTCTGTCTGTGTGTGTGTCTGTGTGTGTGTCTGTCTGTGTGTGTGTCTGTCTGTGTGTGTGTGTCTGTGTGTGTCTGTCTGTGTGTGTGTCTGTCTCTGTGTGTGTGTGTGTCTGTGTGTGTGTATCTGCCTGTGTGTGTGTCTGTGTGTGTGTGTCTGTGTGTGTCTCTGTCTGTGTATGTCTGTCTGTGTGTGTGTCTGTGTGTGTGTATGTCTGTGTGTGTGTCTGTGTGTGTGTCTGTGTGTGTGTGTCTGTGTGTGTGTCTGTGTGTGTGTCTGTGTGTGTGTCTGTGTGTGTGTCTGTGTGCATGTGTCTGTGTGTGTGTCTGTGTGTGTGTCTGTGTGTCTGTGTGTGTGTCTGTCTGTGTGTGTGTCTGTGTGTGTCTGTGTGTGTGTCTGTGTGTGTGTGTCTTTGTGTGTGTCTGTGTGTGTGTGTCTGTCTGTGTGTGTGTGTCTGTGTGTGTGTCTTGGTGTGTGTCTGTGTGCATGTGTCTGTGTGTGTCTCTGTGTTTGTGTCTGCGTGTGTGTGTCTGTGTGTCTGTCTGTTTGTGTGTGTCTGTATGTGTGCGTGTGTCTGTGTGTGTGTCTGTGTGTGTGTCTGTGTGTGTGTCTGTGTGTCTGTGTCTGTGTGTGTGTCTGTTTGTGTGTGTGTGTCTGTGTGTGTGTCTGTGTGTCTGTGTCTGTGTGTGTCTCTGTCTGTGTATGTGTCTGTGTGTGTCTGTGTGTGTCTGTCAGTGTGTGTGTGTCTGTGTGTGTGTCTGTCAGTGTGTGACTGTCTGTGTGTTTCTCTGTGTGTGTGTCTGTTTGTGTGTCTGACTGTGTGTGTCTGTGTGTGTGTGTGTCTGTCTGTGTGTGTGTCTGTGTGTGTCTGTGTGTGTGTGTCTGTGTGTGTGTCTTTGTGCGTGTGTCTGTGTGTGTGTCTGTGTGCGTGTGTCTGTGTGTGTGTCTGTATGTGTGTGTCTGTGTGTGTCTGTGTGAGTGTCTGTGTGCGTGTGTCTGTGTGTGTGTCTGTGTGTATCTGTCTGTGTGTGTGTATCTGTGTGTGTGTCTCTGTGTGTGTCTGTCTGTGTGGGTGTGTCTGTCTGTGTGTGTGTCTGTGTGTGTGTCTGTGTGTGTGTCTGTGTGTGTGTCTGCGTGTGTGTGTCTGTGTGTCTGTCTGTGTGTGTGTGTCTGTCTGTGTGTGTGTCTGTGTGTGTGTCTGTGTGTGTCTGTGTGTGTGTCTGTCTGTGTGTGTGTGTCTGTGTGTGTGTCTGTGTGTGTCTGTCTGTGTGTCTGTGTCTGTGTGTGTGTCTGTCTGTGTGTGTGTCTGTGTGTGTGTCTTTGTGCGTGTGTCTGTGTATGTGTCTGTGTGCGTGTGTCTGTGTGTGTGTCTGTGTGGGTGTCTGTGTGTGTTTCTGTGTGTCTGTCTGTGTGTCTGTGTGTGTGTCTGTCTGTGTGTGTGTCTGTGTGTGTGTCTGTGTGTGTGTGTCTTTGTGTGTGTCTGTGTGTGTGTGTCTGTCTGTGTGTGTGTGTCTGTGTGTGTGTCTTGGTGTGTGTCTGTGTGCATGTGTCTGTGTGTGTGTCTGTGTTTGTGTCTGCGTGTGTGTGTCTGTGTGTCTGTCTGTTTGTGTGTGTCTGTATGTGCGCGTGTGTCTGTGTGTGTGTCTGTGTGTGTGTCTGTGTGTGTGTCTGTGTGTCTGTGTCTGTGTGTGTGTCTGTCTGTGTGTGTGTGTCTGTGTGTGTGTCTGTCTGTGTCTGTGTGTGTGTCTGTCTGTGTATGTGTCTGTGTGTGTGTCTGTGTGTGTCTGTCAGTGTGTGTGTGTCTGTTTGTGTGTCTGTCTGTGTGTGTCTGTGTGTGTGTGTGTCTGTCTGTGTGTGTCTGTGTGTGTGTCTCTGTGTGTGTCTGTGTGTGTGTGTCTGTGTGTGTGTCTTTGTGCGTGTGTCTGTGTGTGTGTCTGTGTGCGTGTGTCTGTGTGTGTGTCTGTATGTGTGTGTCTGTGTGTGTCTGTGTGAGTGTCTGTGTGTGTCTGTGTGTGTGTCTGTCTGTGTGTGTGTCTGTTGTGTGTATCTGTGTGTGTGTCTGTATGTGTGCATGTGTCTGTGTGTGTGTGTCTGTGTGTGTGTCTGTGTGTGTCTGTCGGTGTGTGTGTGTCTGTGTGTGTGTCTGTCTGTGTGTGTGTGTCTGTGTGTGTGTATCTGTGTGTGTGTCTGTCTGTGTGCATGTGTCTGTGTGTGTGTGTCTGTGTGTGTGTCTGTGTGTGTGTGTCTGACTGTGTGTATCTGTCAGTGTGTGTGTGTCTGGGTGTGTGTCTGTGTGTGTCTGTCGGTGTGTGTGTGTCTGTGTGTGTGTCTGTGTGTGTCTGTGTATGTGTGTGTTTCTGTCTGTGTGTGTGTCTGTGTGTGTGTCTTTGTGCGTGTCTGTGTCTGTGTGACTGTGTGTCTGTGTGCGTGTGTCTTTGTGTGTATCTGTGTGCGTTTGTCTGTGTGTTTGTCTGTGTGTGTTTCTGTGTGTCTGTGTGCGTGTGTCTGTGTTCGTGTGTCTGTGTGTGTGTCTGTGTGTGTTTTGTGTGTCCGTGTCTGTGTGTGTGTCTGTCTGTGTGTGTGTTTGTGTGTGTGTCTGCGTGTGTGTGTCTGTGTGTCTGTCTGTGTGTGTGTGTCTGTCTGTGTGTGTGTCTGTGTGTGTGTCTGTGTGTGTCTGTGTGTGTGTCTGTCTGTGTGTGTGTGTCTGTGTGTGTATCTGTGTGTGTCTGTCTGTGTGTCTGTGTCTGTGTGTGTGTCTGTCTGTGTGTGTGTCTGTGTGTGTGTCTTTGTGCGTGTGTCTGTGTATGTGTCTGTGTGCGTGTGTCTGTGTGTGTGTCTGTGTGGGTGTCTGTGTGTGTTTCTGTGTGTCTGTCTGTGTGTCTGTGTGTGTGTCTGTCTGTGTGTGTGTCTGTGTGTGTGTCTGCGTGTGTGTGTCTGTGTGTCTGTCTGTGTGTGTGTGTCTGTCTGTGTGTGTGTCTGTGTGTGTCTGTGTGTGTGTCTGTGTGTGTGTCTGTGTGTCTGTGTCTGTGTGTGTGTCTGTTTGTGTGTGTGTGTCTGTGTGTGTGTCTGTGTGTCTGTGTCTGTGTGTGTCTCTGTCTGTGTATGTGTCTGTGTGTGTCTGTGTGTGTCTGTCAGTGTGTGTCTGACTGTGTGTGTGGCTGTCTGTGTGTGTGTGTCTGTATGTGTGTCTGTCTGTGTGGATGTGTCTGTGTGCGTGTGTCTGTGTGTGTGTCTGTGTGTGTCTGTGTGTGCGTCTGTCTGTGTGCATGTGTCTGTCTGTGTGTGTGTGTCTGTGTGTGTGTCTGTGTGTGTGTGTCTGTCTGTGTGTGTGTATCTGTCTGTGTGTGCATCTGTGTGTGTGTGTCTCAGTGTGTGTGTGTCTGTGTGTGTGTCTGTGTGTGTCTGTCTGTCTGTGTGTATCTGTGTGTGTGAGTCTGTCTGTGTGTGTGTATCTGTGTGTGTGTGTGTCTGTCTGTGTGTGTGTATCTGAGTGTGTGAGTCTGTCTGTGTGTGTGTATCTGTGTGTGTGTGTGTCTGTCTGTGTGTGTGTGTCTGTGTGTGTGTCTGTGTGTGTCTGTGTTTGTGTCTGTCTGTGTGTGTGTGTCTGTATGTGTGTCTGTCTGTGTGCATGTGTCTGTGTGTGTGTGTCTGTGTGTGTGTGTCTGTGTGTGTGTCTGTCTGTGTGTGTGTCTGTGTGTGTGTCTGTGTGTGTGTCTTTGTGCGTGTGTCTGTGTGTGTGTCTGTGTGTGTTTCTGTGTGTCTGTCTGTGTGTCTGTGTGTGTGTCTGTGTGTGTGACTGTCTCTGTGTTTGTGTCTGCGTGTGTGTGTCTGTGTGTGTGTGTCTGTGTGTGTCTGTCTGTGTGTGTGTGTCTGTGTGTGTGTCTCTGTGTTTGTGTCTGTGTGTGTCTGTCGGTGTGTGTGTGTGTCTGTGTGTGTGTCTGTGTGTGTGTCTGTGTGTGTCTGTGTGTGTGTCTGTGTGTGTGTGTCTATCTGTGTGTCTGTGTCTGTGTGTGTGTCTGTCTGTGTATGTGTCTGTGTGTGTGTCTGTGTGTGTGTGTCTGTCTGTGTGTGTGTCTGTGTGTGTGTCTGTGTGCATGTGTCTGTGTGTGTGTCTGTGTGTGTGTGTCTGTGTGTTTGTGTCTGTGTGTGTGTCTGTGTGCGTGTTTCTGTGTGTGTCTGTGTGTGTGTCTGTGTGTGTGTCTGTGTGTGTGTGTCTGTGTGTGTGTCTGTCTGTGTGTGTTTCTGTGTGTGTGTCTGTGTGTGTGTGTCTTTGTGTGTCTGTCTGTGTGTGTCTGTGTGTGTGTCTATGTGTCTGTGTGTGTGTATCTGTCTGTGTGTGTGTATCTGTGTGTGTGTCTCTGTCTGGCTGTGTGTATCTGTGTCTGTGTGTGTGTTTCTGTGTGTGTCTGTCTGTGTGTGTGTGTCTGTGTATGTGTCTCTGTGTTTGTGTCTGTGTGTTTCTGTCGGTGTGTGTGTGTGTCTGTGTGTGTGTCTGTCTGTGTAGGTCTGTCTGTGTGTGTGTCTGTGTGTGTCTGTCGGTCTGTGTGTGTGTATCTGTATGTGTGTGTGTCTGTGTGTGTGTCTGTCTGTGTGCATGTGTCTGTGTCTGTGTATGTGTGTGTGTGTGTGTGTCTGCGTGTGTGTGTCTGTCTGTGTGTGTGTGTCTGTTTGTGTCTGTGAGTGTGTCTGTTTGTGTGTGTCTCTCTGTGTGTCTGTGTGCATGTGTCTGTGTGTGTGTGTCTGTCTGTGTGTGTGTATCTGTGTGTGTGTCTGTCTGTGTGTGTCTGTGTGCGTGTGTCTGTCTGTGTGTGTCTGTCTGTGTGTGTGTATCTCTGTGTGTGTCTCTGTCTTGGTGTGTGTATCTGTGTCTGTGTGTGTGTCTGTGTGTGTGTCTGTGTCTGTGTGTGTGTCTGTGTGTGTCTGTCTGTGTGTGTGTCTGTGTGTGTGTGTCTGTCTGTGTGTGTGTCTGTGTGTGTGTCTGTGTGTGTGTCTGTGTGCGTGTGTCTGTGTGTGTGTCTGAGTGTGTGTCTGTGTGTGTGTCGGAGTGTGTGTCTGTGTGCATGTGTCTGT
>NC_137289.1:120147500-120152500 GCF_054371585.1 Giraffa tippelskirchi | reverse complement strand
GTCTGTGTGTGTGTCTGTGTGTGTCTGTCTGTCTGTCTGTGTGTATCTCTCTGGGTGTGTGTATCTGTGTCAGTGTGTGTGTCTGTGTGCATGTGTCTGTGTGTGTCTGTGTTTGTGTCTGTGTGTGTGTGTCTGTGTGTGTGTCTGTGTGTGTGTGTCTGTGTGTGTGTCTGCGTGTGTGTGTCTGTGTGTGTGTCTGTGTGTGTGTGTCTGTGTGTGTGCGTCTGTGTGTGTGTCTGTGTGTGTGTCTGTGTGTGTGTCTGTGTGTGTGTCTGCGTGTGTGTGTCTGTGTGTGTGTCTGTGTGTGTGTGTGTGTTTGTGTGTGTGTGTGTCTGTGTGTGTTTGTCTGTGTGCATGTGTCTGTGTGTGTGTCTGTGTGTGTGTGTCTGTGTGTGTGTCTGTGTGTGTCTGTCAGTGTGTGTGTGTCTGTGTGTGTGTCTGTGTGTGTCTGTCGGTGTGTGTGTGTCTGTGTGTGTGTCTGTGTGTGTCTGTGTATGTGTGTGTTTCTGTCTGTGTGTGTGTCTGTGTGTGTGTCTTTGTGCGTGTCTGTGTCTGTGTGACTGTGTGTCTGTGTGCGTGTGTCTTTGTGTGTATCTGTGCGCGTGTGTCTGTGTGTGTGTCTGTGTGTGTGTCTGTGTGTCTGTGTCTGTGTGTGTGTCTGTCTGTGTGTGTGTGTCTGTGTGTGTGTCTGTGTGTCTGTGTCTGTGTGTGTGTCTGTCTGTGTATGTGTCTGTGTGTGTGTCTGTGTGTGTCTGTCAGTGTGTGTGTGTCTGTGTGTGTGTCTGTCTGTGTGTGTCTGTCTGTGTGTGTCTCTGTGTGTGTGTCTGTTTGTGTGTCTGTCTGTGTGTGTCTGTGTGTGTGTGTGTCTGTCTGTGTGTGTGTCTGTGTGTGTGTCTGTGTGTGTCTGTGTGTGTGTCTGTCTGTGTGTGTGTCTGTCTCTGTGTTTGTGTCTGCGTGTGTGTGTCTGTGTGTGTGTGTCTGTGTGTGTCTGTGTGTGTGTGTGTGTCTGTGTGTGTGTCTCTGTGTTTGTGTCTGTGTGTGTCTGTCGGTGTGTGTGTGTGTCTGTGTGTGTGTCTGTGTGTGTGTCTGTGTGTGTCTGTGTGTGTGTCTGTGTGTGTGTGTCTGTGTGTGTGTCTGTCTGTGTGTGTGTGTCTGTCTGTGTGTGTGTATCTGTCTGTGTGTGTGTCTCTGTGTGTGTGTCTCTCTGTGTGTGTGTATCTGTGTGTGTCTGTCTGTGTGTGTCTGTGTGCGTGTGTCTGTGTGTGTGTGTCTGTCTGTGTGTGTGTATCTGTGTGTGTGTCTCTGTCTGGGTGTGTGTATCTCTGTCTGTGTGTGTGTCTGTGTGTGTGTCTGTGTGTGTGTCTGTGTGTCTGTGTGTGTGTCTGTGTGTGTGTCTGTGTGTGTCTGTCTGTGTGTGTGTCTGTATGTGTTTGTCTGTCTGTGTGTGTGTCTGTGTGTGTGTCTGTGTGCGTGTGTCTGTGTGTGTGTCTGAGGGTGTGTCTGTGTGTGTGTCGGAGTTTGTGTCTGTGTGCATGTGTCTGTGTGTGTGTGTCTGTGTGTGTGTGTCTCTGTGCATGTGTCTGTGGGTGAGTGACTGTGTGTGTCTGTCGGTGTGTGTGTGTCTGTGTTGTGTCTGTCTGTGTGTGTCTGTCTGTTTGTGTGTCTGTGTGTGTGTCTGTTTGTGTGTCTGTCTGTGTGTGTCTGTCTGTGTGTGTCTGTGTGTGTGTCTGTGTGTGTGTCTGTGTGTGTGTCTTTGTGCGTGTGTCTGTGTATGTGTCTGTGTGCGTGTGTCTGTGTGTGTGTGTCTGTGTGCGTGTGTCTGTGTGTGTCTGTCTGTGTGCGTGTGTCTGTGTGCGTGTGTCTGTGTGCCTGTGTCTGTGTGTGTGTCGAGGTGTGTGTTTCTCTCTGTGTGCGTGTGTCTGTGTGTGCGTGTCTGTGTGTGTGTGTCTGTGTGTGTGTCTGTGTGCATGTTTCTGTGTCTGTCTCTGTGTGTCTGTGTGTGTGTGTCTGTTTGTGTGTGTGTCTGTGTGTGTGTCTGTGTGTGTGTCTGTGTGTGTGTCTGCGTGTGTGTGTCTGTGTGTCTGTCTGTGTGTGTGTGTCTGTGTGTGTGTGTCTGTCTGTGTGTGTGTATCTGTGTGTGTGTCTCTGTCTGGGTGTGTATCTGTGTCTGTGTGTGTGTCTGTGTGTCTGTGTGTGTGTCTGTGTGTGTCTGTGTGTGTGTCTGTGTGTGTCGGTGTGTGTCTGTGTGTGTGTCTGTCTGTGTGTGTGTCTGTGTGTGTGTCTGTGTGCGTGTGTCTGTGTGTGTGTCTGAGTGTGTGTCTGTGTGTGTGTCGGAGTGTGTGTCTGTGTGCATGTGTCTGTGTGTGTGTGTCTGTGTGTGTCTGTGTGTGTGTCTGTGTGTGTCTGTCGGTGTGTGTGTGTCTGTGTGTGTGTCTGTGTGCATGTGTCTGTGTGTGAGTGTCTGTGTGTGTGTCTGTGTCTGTGTCTGTGTGTGTCTGTCGGTGTGTGTGTGTCTGTGTTGTGTCTGTCTGTGTGTGTCTGTCTGTTTGTGTGTCTGTGTGTGTGTCTGTCTGTGTGTGTCTGTCTGTGTGTCTGTCTGTGTGTGTCTGTCTGTGTGTCTGTCTGTGTGTGTCTGTCTGTTTGTGTGTCTGTGTGTGTGTCTGTTTGTGTGTCTGTCTGTGTGTGTCTGTGTGTGTGTCTGTGTGTGTGTCGGAGTGTGTGTCTGCGTGCATGTGTCTGTGTGTGTGTCTGTGTGTTTCTGTGTGTGTGTCTGTGTGTGTCTGTCGGTGTGTGTGTGTCTGTGTGTGTGTCTGTGTGCATGTGTCTGTGTGTGAGTGTCTGTGTGTGTGTCTGTGTCTGTGTGTGTCTGTCTGTGTGCGTGTGTCTGTGTTCGTGTGTCTGTGTGTGTGTCTGTGTGTGTGTCTGTGTGTGTTTCTGTCTGTGTGCGTGTGTCTGTGTGTGTGTCTGTGTGCATGTGTCTGTGTGTGTGTCTCTGTGTGTGTCTGTGTGTCTGTGTGTGTGTGTGTGTCTGTGTGTGTGTCTGTGTGTGTGTCTTTGTGTGCGTGTCTGTGTGTGTGTCTGTCTGTGTGTGTGTGTCTGTGTGTGTGTGTTTGTGTGTGTGTCTGTGTGCGTGTGTCTGTGTGTGTGTCTGTGTGTGTGTCTGTGTGTCTGTGTGTGTGTGTCTGTCTGTGTGTGTGTCTGTGTGTGTGTCTGTGTGTGTCTGTGTGTGTCTGTGTGTGTGTCTGTGTGTGTGTGTCTATCTGTGTGTCTGTGTCTGTGTGTGTGTCTGTCTGTGTATGTGTCTGTGTGTGTGTGTCTGTGTGTGTCTGTCTGTGTGTGTGTCTGTGTGCATGTGTCTGTGTGTGTGTCTTTGTGCGTGTGTCTGTGTGTGTGTCTGTGTGCGTGTGTCTGTGTGTGTGTGTCTGTGTGTGTGTGTCTGTGTGTGTGTGTCTGTGTGTGTGTCTCTGTGTTTGTGTCTGTGTGTTTCTGTCGGTGTGTGTGTGTGTCTGTGTGTGTGTCTGTCTGTGTAGGTCTGTCTGTGTGTGTGTCTGTGTGTGTCTGTCGGACTGTGTGTGTGTATCTGTATGTGTGTGTGTCTGTGTGTGTGTCTGTCTGTGTTCATGTGTCTGTGTCTGTGTATGTGTGTGTGTGTGTGTGTCTGTGTGTGTGTCTGTGTGCGTGTGTCTGTGTGTGTCTGTGTGTGTGTCTGTGTGTGTGTCTGTCTGTGTGTGTGTCTGTGTGTGTGTCTGTGTGTGTGTCTATGTGTCTGTGTGTGTGTATCTGTCTGTGTGTGTGTATCTGTGTGTGTGTCTCTGTCTGGCTGTGTGTATCTGTGTCTGTGTGTCTGTCTGTGTGTGTGTCTGTGTGTGTGTATCTGTCTGTGTGTGTGTCTGTCTGTGTGCATGTGTCTGTATGTGTGTCTGTCTGTCTGTGTGTCTGTGTGTGTGTGTCTGTCTGTGTGTCTGTGTGTGTGTGTCTGTGTGTGTGTCTGTGTGCATGTGTCTGTGTGTGTGTCTATCTGTGTGTGTCTGTCTGTGTGTGTGGCTGTGTGTGTGTCTGTCTGTGTGCATGTGTCTGTGTGTGTTTGTCTGTGTGTGTGTCTGTGTGTCTTTCTGTGTGTGTGTCTGTGTGTGTGTCTGTGTGTGTGTCTGTGTGTGTGTGTCTGTGTGTGTGTCTGTGTGTGTGTCTGTTTGTGTGTGTGTGTCTGTCTCTGTGTGTGTCTGTGTGTGTGTGTCTTTGTGCGTGTGTCTGTGTATGTGTCTGTGTGCGTGTGTCTGTGTGTGTGTCTGTGTGTGTGTCTGTGTGTGTTTCTGTGTGTCTGTCTGTGTGTCTGTGTGTGTGTGTCTGTGTGTGTGTCTGTGTGTGTGTCTGTGTGTGTCTGTGTGTGTGTCTGTGTGTGTGTCTGTGTGTGTGTGTCTATCTGTGTGTCTGTGTCTGTGTGTGTGTCTGTCTGTGTGCATGTGTCTGTGTGTGTATTTGTGTGTTTGTCTGTGTGACTGTGTGTGTGTCTGTCTGTGTGTGTGTTTCTGTCTGTGTGTGTGTTTCTGTCTGTGTGTGTGTGTCTGTGTGCGTGTGTCTGTGTGTGTGTCTGAGTGTGTGTCTGTGTGTGTGTCTGAGTGTGTGTCTGTGTGCATGTGTCTGTGTGCGTGTGTCTGTGTGTGTGTGTCTGTGTGTGTGTCTCCGTGTGTCTGTCGGTGTGTGTGTGTCTGTCTGTGTGTCTGCGTGTGTGTCTGTGTGTGTCTGTGTGTGTGTGTCTGTGTGTGTGTGTCTGTCTGTGTGTGTGTATCTGTCTGTGTGTGTGTCTGTGTGTGTGTCTGTCTCTGTGCATGTGTCTCTGTGTGTGTCTCTCTGTGTGTGTGTGTCTGTCTGTTTGTGTGTCTGTGTGTGTGTCTGTTTGTGTGTCTGTGTGTGTCTGTCTGTGTGTGTGTCTGTGTGTGTGTCTGTGTGTGTGTGTCTTTGTGTGTCTGTCTGTGTGTGTCTGCGTGTGTGTCTATGTGTCT
>NC_137289.1:120117500-120125000 GCF_054371585.1 Giraffa tippelskirchi | reverse complement strand
TGTCTGCCTGTGTGTGCGTCTGTGTGTGTGCGTCTCTGTGCGTGTGTCTGTGTGTGTGTCTGTGTGCATGTGTCTGTGTGTAAGTCTGTGTGTGTATCTGTGTGTGTCTGTGTGTGTGTGTCTGTCTCTGTGCATGTGTCTGTGTGTGTGTCTTTGTGTGTGTCGGTGTGTCTGTGTTTGTGGGTCTGTCTGTGTGTGTCTGTGTGTGTCTGTGTGTGTGTCTGTGTGTGTGTGTCTGTGTGTGTGTCTGTGTGTGTGTGTCTGTGTGTGTGTGTCTGTCTGTGTGTGTGTTTGTCTGTGTGTCTCTGTGTGTGTGTCTGTTTGTGTGTCTGTGTGTGTGTGTCTGTGTGTGTGTGTCTGTCTGTGTGTGTGTCTGTGTGTGTGTCTCTGTGTGTGTCTGTGTGTGTGTCTGTTTGTGTGTCTGTGTGTGTGTGTGTGTCTGTGTGTGTGTCTGTGTGTGTGTCTGTGTGTGTCTGTCTGTGTGTCTGTCTATGTGTGTGTCTGTGTGTGTGTCTTTGTGCGTGTGTCTGTGTATGTGTCTGTGTGCGTGTGTCTGTGTGTGTGTCTTTGTGCGTGTGTCTGTGTGTGTCTGTCTGTGTGCGTGTGTCTGTTTGCGTGTGTCTGTGTGTGTGTCTGTGTGTGTGTTTCTGTCTGTGTGCGTGTGTCTGTGTGTGTGTGTCTGTGTGTGTGTGTCTGTGTGTGTGTGTCTGTTTGTGTGTCTGTGTGCATGTGTCTGTGTGTATGTCTGTGTGTGTGTGTCTGTGTGTGTGTCTGTGTGTGTCTGTCTGTCTGTGTGTGTGTATCTCTCTGGGTGTGTGTATCTGTGTCAGTGTGTGTGTCTGTGTACATGTGTCTGTGTGTGTGTCTGTGTGTGTGTCTGTGTGTGTGCATCTGTGTGTTTGTGTCTCTGTGTGTGTCTGTGTGTGTGTGTCTGTGTGTGTGTCTGCCTGTGTGTGTCTGTGTGTCTGTCTGTGTGTGTGTGTGTGTCTGTGTGTGTGTGTCTTTGTGTCTATCTGTGTGCGTTTGTCTGTGTGTTTGTCTGTGTGTGTGTCTGTGTGTCTGTGTGCGTGTGTCTGTGTTCGTCTGTCTGTGTGTGTGTATCTCTCTGGGTGTGTGTATCTGTGTCAGTGTGTGTGTCTGTGTGCATGTGTCTGTGCGTGTGTCTGTGTGTGTGTGTCTTTGTGCGTGTGTCTGTGTGTGTGTCTGTGTGCGTGTGTCTGTGTGTGTGTCTGTATGTCTGTGTCTGTGTGTGTCTGTGTGAGTGTCTGTGTGCGTGTGTCTGTGTGTGTGTCTGTGTGTATCTGTCTGTGTGTGTGTCTGTGTGTTTGTCTGTGTGTGTGTCTGTGTGTGTCTGTCGGTGTGTGTGTGTCTGTGTGTGTGTCTGTCTGTCTGTGTGTGTCTGTGTGTGTGTCTGTGTGTGTGTGTCTGTGTGTCTGTGTCTGTGTGTGTGTCTGTCTGTGTGTGTGTCTGTGTGTGTGTCTGTGTGCGTGTTTCTGTGTGTGTCTGTGTGTGTGTCTGTGTGTGTGTCTGTCTGTGTGTGTGTGTGTGTGTGTGTGTCTGTCTGTGTGTGTGTCTGTGTGTGTGTCTGTGTGTGTGTGTCTTTGTGTGTCTGTCTGTGTGTGTCTGTGTGTGTGTCTGTCTGTGTGCATGTGTCTGTGTGTTTTTGTCTGTGTGTGTGTCTGTGTGTCTTTCTGTGTGTGTGTCTGTGTGTGTGTCTGTGTGTGTGTCTGTGTGTGTGTGTCTGTGTGTGTGTCTGTGTGTGTGTCTGTTTGTGTGTGTGTGTCTGTCTCTGTGTGTGTCTGTGTGTGTGTGTCTGTGTGTGTGTGTCTGTCTGTGTGTGTGTATCTGTGTGTGTGTCTCTGTCTGGGTGTGTATCTGTGTCTGTGTGTGTGTCTGTGTGTCTGTGTGTGTGTCTGTGTGTGTCTGTGTGTGTGTCTGTGTGTGTCGGTGTGTGTCTGTGTGTGTGTCTGTCTGTGTGTGTGTCTGTGTGTGTGTCTGTGTGCGTGTGTCTGTGTGTGTGTCTGAGTGTGTGTCTGTGTGTGTGTCGGAGTGTGTGTCTGTGTGCATGTGTCTGTGTGTGTGTGTCTGTGTGTGTCTGTGTGTGTGTCTGTGTGTGTCTGTCGGTGTGTGTGTGTCTGTGTGTGTGTCTGTGTGCATGTGTCTGTGTGTGAGTGTCTGTGTGTGTGTCTGTGTCTGTGTCTGTGTGTGTCTGTCGGTGTGTGTGTGTCTGTGTTGTGTCTGTCTGTGTGTGTCTGTCTGTTTGTGTGTCTGTGTGTGTGTCTGTCTGTGTGTGTCTGTCTGTGTGTCTGTCTGTGTGTGTCTGTCTGTGTGTCTGTCTGTGTGTGTCTGTCTGTTTGTGTGTCTGTGTGTGTGTCTGTTTGTGTGTCTGTCTGTGTGTGTCTGTGTGTGTGTCTGTGTGTGTGTCGGAGTGTGTGTCTGCGTGCATGTGTCTGTGTGTGTTTCTGTGTGTTTCTGTGTGTGTGTCTGTGTGTGTCTGTCGGTGTGTGTGTGTCTGTGTGTGTGTCTGTGTGCATGTGTCTGTGTGTGAGTGTCTGTGTGTGTGTCTGTGTCTGTGTCTGTGTGTGTCTGTCTGTGTGCGTGTGTCTGTGTTCGTGTGTCTGTGTGTGTGTCTGTGTGTGTGTCTGTGTGTGTTTCTGTCTGTGTGCGTGTGTCTGTGTGTGTGTCTCTGTGTTTGTGTCTGTGTGTGTCTGTCGGTGTGTGTGTGTGTCTGTGTGTGTGTCTGCGTGTGTGTGTCTGTGTGTCTGTCTGTGTGTGTGTGTCTGTGTGTATGTGTCTGTGTCTGTGTCTGTGTGTGTGTGTCTGTGGGTGTGTCTGTCTGTGTGCGTGTGTCTGTGTTCGTGTGTCTGTGTGTGTGTCTGTGTGTGTGTCTGTGTGTGTTTCTGTCTGTGTGCGTGTGTCTGTGTGTGTGTCTGTGTGTGTGTGTCTGTGTGTGTCTGTCGGTGTGTGTGTGTCTGTGTGTGTGTCTGTCTGTGTGTGTGTGTCTGTGTGTGTGTCTCTGTGTTTGTGTCTGTGTGTGTCTGTCGGTGTGTGTGTGTGTCTGTGTGTGTGTCTGTGTGTGTGTCTGTGTGTGTCTGTGTGTGCGTCTGTGTGTGTGTGTCTGTGTGTGTGTCTGTCTGTGTGTGTGTGTCTGTCTGTGTGTGTGTATCTGTCTGTGTGTGTGTCTCTGTGTGTGTGTCTCTCTGTGTGTGTGTATCTGTGTGTGTCTGTCTGTGTGTGTCTGTGTGCGTGTGTCTGTGTGTGTGTGTCTGTCTGTGTGTGTGTATCTGTGTGTGTGTCTCTGTCTGGGTGTGTGTATCTCTGTCTGTGTGTGTGTCTGTGTGTGTGTCTGTGTGTGTGTCTGTGTGTCTGTGTGTGTGTCTGTGTGTGTGTCTGTGTGTGTCTGTCTGTGTGTGTGTCTGTATGTGTTTGTCTGTCTGTGTGTGTGTCTGTGTGTGTGTCTGTGTGCGTGTGTCTGTGTGTGTGTCTGAGGGTGTGTCTGTGTGTGTGTCGGAGTTTGTGTCTGTGTGCATGTGTCTGTGTGTGTGTGTCTGTGTGTGTGTGTCTCTGTGCATGTGTCTGTGGGTGAGTGACTGTGTGTGTCTGTCGGTGTGTGTGTGTCTGTGTTGTGTCTGTCTGTGTGTGTCTGTCTGTTTGTGTGTCTGTGTGTGTGTCTGTTTGTGTGTCTGTCTGTGTGTGTCTGTCTGTGTGTGTCTGTGTGTGTGTCTGTGTGTGTGTCTGTGTGTGTGTCTTTGTGCGTGTGTCTGTGTATGTGTCTGTGTGCGTGTGTCTGTGTGTGTGTGTCTGTGTGCGTGTGTCTGTGTGTGTCTGTCTGTGTGCGTGTGTCTGTGTGCGTGTGTCTGTGTGTGTGTCGAGGTGTGTGTTTCTCTCTGTGTGCGTGTGTCTGTGTGTGCGTGTCTGTGTGTGTGTGTCTGTGTGTGTGTCTGTGTGCATGTTTCTGTGTCTGTCTCTGTGTGTCTGTGTGTGTGTGTCTGTTTGTGTGTGTGTCTGTGTGTGTGTCTGTGTGTGTGTCTGTGTGTGTGTCTGCGTGTGTGTGTCTGTGTGTCTGTCTGTGTGTGTGTGTCTGTGTGTGTGTGTCTGTCTGTGTGTGTGTATCTGTGTGTGTGTCTCTGTCTGGGTGTGTATCTGTGTCTGTGTGTGTGTCTGTGTGTCTGTGTGTGTGTCTGTGTGTGTCTGTGTGTGTGTCTGTGTGTGTCGGTGTGTGTCTGTGTGTGTGTCTGTCTGTGTGTGTGTCTGTGTGTGTGTCTGTGTGCGTGTGTCTGTGTGTGTGTCTGAGTGTGTGTCTGTGTGTGTGTCGGAGTGTGTGTCTGTGTGCATGTGTCTGTGTGTGTGTGTCTGTGTGTGTCTGTGTGTGTGTCTGTGTGTGTCTGTCGGTGTGTGTGTGTCTGTGTGTGTGTCTGTGTGCATGTGTCTGTGTGTGAGTGTCTGTGTGTGTGTCTGTGTCTGTGTCTGTGTGTGTCTGTCGGTGTGTGTGTGTCTGTGTTGTGTCTGTCTGTGTGTCTGTCTGTTTGTGTGTCTGTGTGTGTGTCTGTCTGTGTGTGTCTGTCTGTGTGTCTGTCTGTGTGTGTCTGTCTGTGTGTCTGTCTGTGTGTGTCTGTCTGTTTGTGTGTCTGTGTGTGTGTCTGTTTGTGTGTCTGTCTGTGTGTGTCTGTGTGTGTGTCTGTGTGTGTGTCGGAGTGTGTGTCTGCGTGCATGTGTCTGTGTGTGTGTCTGTGTGTTTCTGTGTGTGTGTCTGTGTGTGTCTGTCGGTGTGTGTGTGTCTGTGTGTGTGTCTGTGTGCATGTGTCTGTGTGTGAGTGTCTGTGTGTGTGTCTGTGTCTGTGTCTGTGTGTGTCTGTCTGTGTGCGTGTGTCTGTGTTCGTGTGTCTGTGTGTGTGTCTGTGTGTGTGTCTGTGTGTGTTTCTGTCTGTGTGCGTGTGTCTGTGTGTGTGTCTGTGTGCATGTGTCTGTGTGTGTGTCTCTGTGTGTGTCTGTGTGTCTGTGTGTGTGTGTGTGTCTGTGTGTGTGTCTGTGTGTGTGTCTTTGTGTGCGTGTCTGTGTGTGTGTCTGTCTGTGTGTGTGTGTCTGTGTGTGTGTGTTTGTGTGTGTGTCTGTGTGCGTGTGTCTGTGTGTGTGTCTGTGTGTGTGTCTGTGTGTCTGTGTGTGTGTGTCTGTCTGTGTGTGTGTCTGTGTGTGTGTCTGTGTGTGTCTGTGTGTGTCTGTGTGTGTGTCTGTGTGTGTGTGTCTATCTGTGTGTCTGTGTCTGTGTGTGTGTCTGTCTGTGTATGTGTCTGTGTGTGTGTGTCTGTGTGTGTCTGTCTGTGTGTGTGTCTGTGTGCATGTGTCTGTGTGTGTGTCTCTGTGCGTGTGTCTGTGTGTGTGTCTGTGTGCGTGTGTCTGTGTGTGTGTGTCTGTGTGTGTGTGTCTCTGTGTGTGTGTCTGTGTGTGTGTCTCTGTGTTTGTGTCTGTGTGTTTCTGTCGGTGTGTGTGTGTGTCTGTGTGTGTGTCTGTCTGTGTAGGTCTGTCTGTGTGTGTGTCTGTGTGTGTCTGTCGGACTGTGTGTGTGTATCTGTATGTGTGTGTGTCTGTGTGTGTGTCTGTCTGTGTTCATGTGTCTGTGTCTGTGTATGTGTGTGTGTGTGTGTGTCTGTGTGTGTGTCTGTGTGCGTGTGTCTGTGTGTGTCTGTGTGTGTGTCTGTGTGTGTGTCTGTCTGTGTGTGTGTCTGTGTGTGTGTCTGTGTGTGTGTCTATGTGTCTGTGTGTGTGTATCTGTCTGTGTGTGTGTATCTGTGTGTGTGTCTCTGTCTGGCTGTGTGTATCTGTGTCTGTGTGTCTGTCTGTGTGTGTGTCTGTGTGTGTGTATCTGTCTGTGTGTGTGTCTGTCTGTGTGCCTGTGTCTGTATGTGTGTCTGTCTGTCTGTGTGTCTGTGTGTGTGTGTCTGTCTGTGTGTCTGTGTGTGTGTGTCTGTGTGTGTGTCTGTGTGCATGTGTCTGTGTGTGTGTCTATCTGTGTGTGTCTGTCTGTGTGTGTGGCTGTGTGTGTGTCTGTCTGTGTGCATGTGTCTGTGTGTGTTTGTCTGTGTGTGTGTCTGTGTGTCTTTCTGTGTGTGTGTCTGTGTGTGTGTCTGTGTGTGTGTCTGTGTGTGTGTGTCTGTGTGTGTGTCTGTGTGTGTGTCTGTTTGTGTGTGTGTGTCTGTCTCTGTGTGTGTCTGTGTGTGTGTGTCTTTGTGCGTGTGTCTGTGTATGTGTCTGTGTGCGTGTGTCTGTGTGTGTGTCTGTGTGTGTGTCTGTGTGTGTTTCTGTGTGTCTGTCTGTGTGTCTGTGTGTGTGTGTCTGTGTGTGTGTCTGTGTGTGTGTCTGTGTGTGTCTGTGTGTGTGTCTGTGTGTGTGTCTGTGTGTGTGTGTCTATCTGTGTGTCTGTGTCTGTGTGTGTGTCTGTCTGTGTGCATGTGTCTGTGTGTGTATTTGTGTGTTTGTCTGTGTGACTGTGTGTGTGTCTGTCTGTGTGTGTGTTTCTGTCTGTGTGTGTGTTTCTGTCTGTGTGTGTGTGTCTGTGTGCGTGTGTCTGTGTGTGTGTCTGAGTGTGTGTCTGTGTGTGTGTCTGAGTGTGTGTCTGTGTGCATGTGTCTGTGTGCGTGTGTCTGTGTGTGTGTGTCTGTGTGTGTGTCTCCGTGTGTCTGTCGGTGTGTGTGTGTCTGTCTGTGTGTCTGCGTGTGTGTCTGTGTGTGTCTGTGTGTGTGTGTCTGTGTGTGTGTGTCTGTCTGTGTGTGTGTATCTGTCTGTGTGTGTGTCTGTGTGTGTGTCTGTCTCTGTGCATGTGTCTCTGTGTGTGTCTCTCTGTGTGTGTGTGTCTGTCTGTTTGTGTGTCTGTGTGTGTGTCTGTTTGTGTGTCTGTGTGTGTCTGTCTGTGTGTGTGTCTGTGTGTGTGTCTGTGTGTGTGTGTCTTTGTGTGTCTGTCTGTGTGTGTCTGCGTGTGTGTCTATGTGTCTGTGTGTGTGTATCTGTCTGTGTGTGTTTATCTGTGTGTGTGTCTCTGTCTGGCTGTGTGTATCTGTGTCTGTGTGTCTGTCTGTGTGTGTGTGTCTGTGTGTGTGTCTCTGTGTGTCTGTTGGTGTGTGTGTGTCTGTGTGTGTCTATCTGTGTGTGTCTGTCTGTGTGTGTGTCTATGTGTGTGTCTGTCTGTGTGCATGTGTCTGTGTGTGTTTGTCTGTGTGTGTGTCTGTGTGTCTTTCTGTGTGTGTGTCTGTGTGTGTGTCTGTGTGTGTGTTTGTGTGTGTGTGTCGTGTGTGTGTCTGTTTGTGTGTGTGTGTCTGTCTCTGTGTGTGTCTGTGTGTGTGTGTCTGTGTGTGTGTGTCTGTCTGTGTGTGTGTATCTGTGTGTGTGTCTCTGTCTGGGTGTGTGTATCTGTGTCTGTGTGTGTGTCTGTGTGTGTGTCTGTGTGTCTGTGTGTGTGTCTGTGTGTGTCTGTGTGTGTGTCTGTGTGTGTGTGTCTGTGTGTGTCTG
>NC_137289.1:120095000-120102500 GCF_054371585.1 Giraffa tippelskirchi | reverse complement strand
ATGTGTCTGTGTGTGTGTGTCTGTGTGTGTGTGTCTGTGTGTGTGTGTCTCTGTGCATGTGTCTGTGGGTGAGTGTCTGTGTGTGTCTGTCGGTGTGTGTGTGTCTGTGTTGTGTCTGTCTGTGTGTGTCTGTCTGTTTGTGTGTCTGTGTGTGTGTCTGTTTGTGTGTCTGTCTGTGTGTGTCTGTCTGTGTGTGTCTCTGTGTGTGTCTGTGTGTGTGTCTGTGTGTGTGTCTTTGTGCGTGTGTCTGTGTATGTGTCTGTGTGCGTGTGTCTGTGTGTGTGTGTCTGTGTGCGTGTGTCTGTGTGTGTCTGTCTGTGTGCGTGTGTCTGTGTGCGTGTGTCTGTGTGTGTGTCGAGGTGTGTGTTTCTCTCTGTGTGCGTGTGTCTGTGTTTGCGTGTCTGTGTGTGTGTGTCTGTGTGTGTGTCTGTGTGCATGTTTCTGTGTGTGTCTCTGTGTGTCTGTGTGTGTGTCTGTGTGTGTGTCTGTGTGTGTGTCTGTGTGTGTGTCTGCGTGTGTGTGTCTGTGTGTCTGTCTGTGTGCATGTGTCTGTGTGTGTGTGTCTGTGTGTGTGTCTCTGTGTGTCTGTTGGTGTGTGTGTGTCTGTGTGTGTGTCTATCTGTGTGTGTCTGTCTGTGTGTGTGGCTGTGTGTGTGTCTGTCTGTGTGCATGTGTCTGTGTGTGTTTGTCTGTGTGTGTGTCTGTGTGTCTTTCTGTGTGTGTGTCTGTGTGTGTGTCTGTGTGTGTGTCTGTGTGCGTGTGTCTGTGTGTGTGTGTCTGTGTGCGTGTGTCTGTGTGTGTCTGTGTGCGTGTGTCTGTGTGCGTGTGTCTGTGTGTGTGTCGAGGTGTGTGTTTCTCTCTGTGTGCGTGTGTCTGTGTGTGCGTGTCTGTGTGTGTGTGTCTGTGTGTGTGTCTGTGTGCATGTTTCTGTGTGTGTCTCTGTGTGTCTGTGTGTGTGTCTGTGTGTGTGTCTGTGTGTGTGTCTGTGTGTGTGTCTGCGTGTGTGTGTCTGTGTGTCTGTCTGTGTGTGTGTGTCTGACTGTGTGTGTGTCTGTGTGTGTGTGTCTGTGTGTGTGTCTGTGTGTGTGTCTGTGTGTGTGTGTCTGTGTGTGTGTCTGTGTGTGTGTCTGTCTGTGTGTGTGTGTCTGTGTGTGTGTGTCTGTGTGTGTGTCTGTGTGCATGTGTCTGTGTGTGTGTCTGTGTGTGTGTCTGTGTGTCTGTGTGTGTGTGTCTGTCTGTGTGTGTGTCTGTGTGTGTGTCTGTGTGTGTGTCTGTGTGTGTGTGTCTTTGTGTGTGTCTGTGTGTGTGTGTCTGTCTGTGTGTGTGTGTCTGTGTGTGTGTCTTGGTGTGTGTCTGTGTGCATGTGTCTGTGTGTGTGTCTGTGTTTGTGTCTGCGTGTGTGTGTCTGTGTGTCTGTCTGTTTGTGTGTGTCTGTATGTGCGCGTGTGTCTGTGTGTGTGTCTGTGTGTGTGTCTGTGTGTGTGTCTGTGTGTCTGTGTCTGTGTGTGTGTCTGTCTGTGTGTGTGTGTCTGTGTGTGTGTGTCTGTGTGTCTGTGTCTATGTGTGTGTCTGTCTGTGTATGTGTCTGTGTGTGTGTCTGTGTGTGTCTGTCAGTGTGTGTGTGTCTGTGTGTGTGTCTGTCTGTGTGTGTCTGTCTGTGTGTGTGTCTGTGTGTGTGTCTGTGTGTCTGTGTGTGTGTGTCTGTCTGTGTGTGTGTCTGAGTGTGTGTCTGTGTGTGTGTGTCTTTGTGTGTGTCTGTGTGTGTGTGTCTGTCTGTGTGTGTGTGTCTGTGTGTGTGTCTTGGTGTGTGTCTGTGTGTGTGTCTGTGTTTGTGTCTGCGTGTGTGTGTCTGTGTGTCTGTCTGTTTGTGTGTGTCTGTATGTGCGCGTGTGTCTGTGTGTGTGTCTGTGTGTGTGTCTGTGTGTGTGTCTGTGTGTCTGTGTCTGTGTGTGTGTCTTTCTGTGTGTGTGTGTCTGTGTGTGTGTCTGTCTGTGTCTGTGTGTGTGTCTGTCTGTGTATGTGTCTGTGTGTGTTTCTGTGTGTGTCTGTCAGTGTGTGTGTGTCTGTCTGTGTGTCTGTCTGTCTGTGTGTGTCTGTGTGTGTGTCTGTGTGTGTGTGTCTGTGTGTCTGTGTCTGTGTGTGTGTCTGTCTGTGTGTGTGTCTGTGTGTGTGTCTGTGTGTGTGTTTCTGTGTGTGTCTGTGTGTGTTTCTGTGTGTGTGTCTGTCTGTGTGTGTTTCTGTGTGTGTGTGTCTGTCTGTGTGTGTGTCTGTGTGTGTGTCTGTGTGTGTGTGTCTTTGTGTGTCTGTCTGTGTGTGTCTGTGTGTGTGTCTATGTGTCTGTGTGTGTGTATCTGTCTGTGTGTGTGTATCTCTGTGTGTGTCTCTGTCTGGCTGTGTGTATCTGTGTCTGTGTGTCTGTCTGTGTGCATGTGTCTGTGTGTGTGTGTGTCTGTGTGTGTGTCTCCGTGTGTCTGTTGGTGTGTGTGTGTCTGTGTGTGTGTCTATCTGTGTGTGTCTGTCTGTGTGTGTGTCTGTGTGTGTGTCTGTCTGTGTGCATGTGTCTGTGTGTGTTTGTCTGTGTGTGTGTCTGTGTGTCTTTCTGTGTGTGTGTCTGTGTGTGTGTCTGTGTGTGTGTCTGTGTGTGTGTGTCTGTGTGTGTGTCTGTGTGTGTGTCTGTTTGTGTGTGTGTGTCTGTCTCTGTGTGTGTCTGTGTGTGTGTGTCTGTGTGTGTGTGTCTGTCTGTGTGTGTGTATCTGTGTGTGTGTCTCTGTCTGGGTGTGTGTATCTGTGTCTGTGTGTGTGTCTGTGTGTGTGTCTGTGTGTGTCTGTGTGTGTGTCTGTGTGTGTGTGTCGGTGTGTGTCTGTGTGTGTGTCTGTCTGTGTTTGTGTCTGTGTGTGTGTCTGTGTGCGTGTGTCTGTGTGTGTGTCTGAGTGTGTGTCTGTGTGTGTGTCGGAGTGTGTGTCTGTGTGCATGTGTCTGTGTGTGTGTGTCTGTGTGTGTCTGTGTGTGTGTCTGTGTGTGTCTGTCGGTGTGTGAGTGTCAGTGTTGTGTTTGTCTGTGTGTGTCTGTCTGTTTGTGTGTCTGTGTGTGTGTCTGTATGTGCGCGTGTGTCTGTGTGTGTGTCTGTGTGTGTGTCTGTGTGTGTGTCTGTGTGTCTGTGTCTGTGTGTGTGTCTGTCTGTGTGTGTGTGTCTGTGTGTGTGTGTCTGTGTGTCTGTGTCTATGTGTGTGTCTGTCTGTGTATGTGTCTGTGTGTGTGTCTGTGTGTGTCTGTCAGTGTGTGTGTGTCTGTGTGTGTGTCTGTCTGTGTGTGTCTGTCTGTGTGTGTGTCTGTGTGTGTGTCTGTGTGTCTGTGTGTGTGTGTCTGTCTGTGTGTGTGTCTGAGTGTGTGTCTGTGTGTGTGTGTCTTTGTGTGTGTCTGTGTGTGTGTGTCTGTCTGTGTGTGTGTGTCTGTGTGTGTGTCTTGGTGTGTGTCTGTGTGTCTGTCTGTGTGTGTGTCTATGTGCATGTGTCTGTGTGTGAGTGTCTGTGTGTGTGTCTGTGTCTGTGTCTGTGTGTGTCTGTCGGTGTGTGAGTGTCAGTGTTGTGTCTGTCTGTGTGTGTCTGTCTGTTTGTGTGTCTGTGTGTGTGTCTGTCTGTGTGTGTCTGTGTGTGTCTGTCTGTGTGTGTCTGTCTGTGTGTCTGTCTGTGTGTGTCTGTCTGTTTGTGTGTCTGTGTGTGTGTCTGTTTGTGTGTCTGTCTGTGTGTCTGTGTGTGTGTCTGTGTGTGTCTGTCTCTGTGCATGTGTCTGTGTGTGTGTCTTTGTGTGTGTCGGTGTGTCTGTGTTTGTGGGTCTGTCTGTGTGTGTCTTTGTGTGTCTGTGTGTGTGTCTGTGTGTGTGTGTCTGTGTGTGTGTCTGTGTGTGTGTGTCTATCTGTGTGTCTGTGTCTGTGTGTGTGTCTGTCTGTGTGTGTGTCTGTGTGTGTGTCTCTGTGTGTGTGTCTGTTTGTGTGTCTGTGTGTGTGTGTCTGTGTGTGTGTGTGTCTGTCTGTGTGTGTGTCTGTGTGTGTGTCTCTGTGTGTGTCTGTGTGTGTGTCTGTGTGTGTGTGTGTGCGTGTGTGTGTCTGTGTGTGTGTCTGTGTGTGTGTGTCTGTGTGTGTCTGTCTGTGTGTCTGTCTGTGTGTGTGTCTGTGTGTGTGTCTTTGTGCGTGTGTCTGTGTATGTGTCTGTGTGCGTGTGTCTGTGTGTGTGTCTTTGTGCGTGTGTCTGTGTGTGTCTGTCTGTGTGCGTGTGTCTGTGTGTGTGTCTGTGTGTGTGTTTCTGTCTGTGTGCGTGTGTCTGTGTGTGTGTGTCTGTGTGTGTGTGTCTGTGTGTGTGTGTCTGTGTGTGTCTGTGTGCATGTGTCTGTGTGTATGTCTGTGTGTGTGTGTCTGTGTGTGTGTCTGTGTGTGTCTGTCTGTCTGTGTGTGTGTATCTCTCTGGGTGTGTGTATCTGTGTCTGTGTGTCTGTCTGTGTGCATGTGTCTGTGTGTGTGTCTGTGTTTGTGTCTGCGTGTGTGTGTCTTGTGTGTGTCTATGTGTGTGTGTCTGTGTGTGTGTCTGTGTGTGTGTCTGTGTGTGTGTCTGTGTGTGTGTGTCTGTGTGTGTGTCTGCGTGTGTGTGTCTGTGTGTCTGTCTGTGTGTGTGTGTCTGTGTGTATGTGTCTGTGTGTGTGTCTGTGTGTGTGTGTCTGTGGGTGTGTCTGTGTGCGTGTGTCTGTGTGCGTGTGTCTGTGTGTGTGTCTGTGTGTGTGTGTCTGTGTGTGTATCTGTCTGTGTGCGCGTCTGTGTGTGTGTCTGTGTGTGTGTGTCTGACTGTGTGTGTGGCTGTCTGTGTGTGTGTGTCTGTATGTGTGCCTGTCTGTGTGCATGTGTCTGTGTGCGTGTGTCTGTGTGTGTGTCTGTGTGTGTGTCTGTGTGTGTCTGTGTGTGCGTCTGTTTGTGTGCATGTGTCTGTCTGTGTGTGTGTGTCTGTGTGTGTGTCTGTGTGTGTGTGTCTGTCTGTGTGTGTGTATCTGTCTGTGTGTGCATCTGTGTGTGTGTGTCTCTGTGTGTGTGTGTCTGTGTGTGTGTCTGTGTGTGTGTCTGTGTGTGTCTTTCTGTCTGTGTGTATCTGTGTGTGTGAGTCTGTCTGTGTGTGTGTATCTGTGTGTGTGTGTCTGTCTGTGTGTGTGTATCTGAGTGTGTGAGTCTGTCTGTGTGTGTGTATCTGTGTGTGTGTGTGTCTGTCTGTGTGTGTGTGTCTGTGTGTGTGTCTGTGTGTGTGTCTGTGTGTGTGTCTGTGTGTGTCTGTGTGTTTGTGTCTGTCTGTGTGTGTGTGTCTGTATGTGTGTCTGTCTGTGTGCATGTGCCTGTGTGCGTGTGTCTGTGTGTGTGTCTGTGTGTGTGTCTGTGTGTGTCTGTGTGTGTGTCTGTCTGTGTGCATGTGTCTGTCTGTGTGTGTGTGTCTGTGTGTGTGTCTGTGTGTGTGTGTCTGTCTGTGTGTGTGTATCTGTCTGTGTGTGCATCTGTGTGTGTGTGTCTCTGTGTGTGTGTGTCTGTGTGTGTGTCTGTGTGTGTGTCTGTGTGTGTCTGTCTGTCTGTGTGTATCTGTGTGTGTGAGTCTGTCTGTGTGTGTGTATCTGTGTGTGTGTGTGTCTGTCTGTGTGTGTATCTGAGTGTGTGAGTCTGTCTGTGTGTGTGTATCTGTGTGTGTGTGTGTCTGTCTGTGTGTGTGTGTCTGTGTGTGTGTCTGTGTGTGTGTCTGTGTGTGTGTTTCTCTCTGTCAGCGTGTGTCTGTGTGTGCGTGTTCTGTGTGTGTGTGTCTGTGTGTGTGTCTGTGTGTGTCTCTCTGTGAGTGTGTGTCTGTCTGTGTGTGTGTCTGTGTGTGTGTCTGTCTGTGTGCATGTGGCTGTGTGGGTGTGTATCTGTGTGTGTCTGTGTGTGTGTGTCTGTCTCTGTGCATGTGTCTGTTTGGGTGTGTCTGTGCATGTGTCTGTGTGTGTGTGTGTGTGTCTGTGTCTGTGTGTGTCTGTCGGTGTGTGTGTGCCTGTGTGTGTGTCTGTCTGTGTGTGTGTGTCTGTATGTGTGTCTGCCTGTGTATGCGTCTGTGTGTGTGCGTCTCTGTGCGTGTGTCTGTGTGTGTGTCTGTGTGCATGTGTCTGTGTGTGTGTCTGTGTGTGTGTGTGTGTGTCTGTGTCTGTGTGTGTCTGTCGGTGTGTGTGTGCCTGTGTGTGTGTCTGTCTGTGTGTGTGTGTCTGTATGTGTGTCTGCCTGTGTATGCGTCTGTGTGTGTGCGTCTCTGTGCATGTGTCTGTGTGTGTGTCTTTGTGTGTGTCGGTGTGTCTGTGTTTGTGTGTCTGTGTGTGTGTCTGTGTGTGTGTCTGTGTGTGTGTGTCTGTGTGTGTGTCTTTGTGCGTGTGTCTGTGTGTGTCTGTCTGTGTGCGTGTGTCTGTGTGCGTGTGTCTGTGTGTGTGTCTGTGTGTGTGTTTCTGTCTGTGTGCGTGTGTCTGTGTGTGTGTGTCTGTGTGTGTGTGTCTGTGTGTGTGTGTCTGTGTGTGTGTCTGTGTGCATGTGTCTGTGTGTATGTCTGTGTGTGTGTGTCTGTGTGTGTGTCTGTGTGTGTCTGTCTGTCTGTGTGTGTGTATCTCTCTGGGTGTGTGTATCTGTGTCAGTGTGTGTGTCTGTGTACATGTGTCTGTGTGTGTGTCTGTGTGTGTGTCTGTGTGTGTGTCTGTGTGTGTGTCTGTGTGTGTGCATCTGTGTGTTTGTGTCTCTGTGTGTGTCTGTGTGTGTGTGTCTGTGTGTGTGTCTGCCTGTGTGTGTCTGTGTGTCTGTCTGTGTGTGTGTGTGTGTCTGTGTGTGTGTGTCTTTGTGTCTATCTGTGTGCGTTTGTCTGTGTTTTTGTCTGTGTGTGTGTCTGTGTGTCTGTGTGCGTGTGTCTGTGTTCGTCTGTCTGTGTGTGTGTATCTCTCTGTGTGTGTGTATCTGTGTCAGTGTGTGTGTCTGTGAGCATGTGTCTGTGTGTGTGTCTGCGTGTGTGTGTCTGTGTGTCTGTCTGTGTGTGTGTGTCTGTGTGTATGTGTCTGTGTGTGTGTCTGTGTGTGTGTGTCTGTGGGTGTGTCTGTGTGCGTGTGTCTGTGTGCGTGTGTCTGTGTGTGTGTCTGTGTGTGTGTGTCTGTGTGTGTATCTGTCTGTGTGCGCGTCTGTGTGTGTGTCTGTGTGTGTGTGTCTGACTGTGTGTGTGGCTGTCTGTGTGTGTGTGTCTGTATGTGTGCCTGTCTGTGTGCATGTGTCTGTGTGCGTGTGTCTGTGTGTGTGTCTGTGTGTGTGTCTGTGTGTGTCTGTGTGTGCGTCTGTTTGTGTGCATGTGTCTGTCTGTGTGTGTGTGTCTGTGTGTGTGTCTGTGTGTGTGTGTCTGTCTGTGTGTGTGTATCTGTCTGTGTGTGCATCTGTGTGTGTGTGTCTCTGTGTGTGTGTGTCTGTGTGTGTGTCTGTGTGTGTG
>NC_137289.1:120065000-120072500 GCF_054371585.1 Giraffa tippelskirchi | reverse complement strand
GCGTTTGTCTGTGTGTTTGTCTGTGTGTGTGTCTGTGCGTCTGTGTGCGTGTGTCTGTGTTCGTCTGTCTGTGTGTGTGTATCTCTCTGGGTGTGTGTATCTGTGTCAGTGTGTGTGTCTGTGTGCATGTGTCTGTGCGTGTGTCTGTGTGTGTGTGTCTGTGTGTGTGTGTCTGTGTGTGTGTGTCTGTGTGTGTGTCTGTGTGCATGTGTCTGTGTGTGTGTCTTTGTGTGTGTGTCTGTGTGTGTGTCTGTGTGTGTCTGTCTGTCTGTGTGTGTGTATCTCTCTGGGTGTGTGTATCTGTGTCAGTGTGTGTGTCTGTGTGCATGTGTCTGTGTGTGTGTCTGTGTGTGTGTCTGTGTTTGTGTCTGTGTGTGTGTCGGTGTGTGTGTCTGTGTGTGTGTGTCTGTGTGTGTGTCTGTGTGCATGTGTCTGTGTGTGTGTCTTTGTGCGTGTGTCTGTGTGCGTGTCTGTGTGCGTGTGTCTGTGTGTGTGTGTCTGTGTGTGTGTGTCTGTGTGTGTGTGTCTGTGTGTGTGTCTCTGTGTTTGTGTCTGTGTGTTTCTGTCGGTGTGTGTGTGTGTCTGTGTGTGTGTCTGTCTGTGTGTGTGTGTCTGTTTGTGTCTGTGAGTGTGTCTGTTTGTGTGTGTCTCTCTGTGTGTCTGTGTGCATGTGTCTGTGTGTGTGTCTGTCTGTGTGTCTGTGTGTGTGTCTGTGTGTGTGTGTCTGTGTGTGTGTCTGTCTGTGTGTGTGTGTCTGTCTGTGTGTGTGTATCTGTGTGTGTGTCTGTCTGTGTGTGTCTGTGTGCGTGTGTCTGTGTGTGTGTGTCTGTCTGTGTGTGTGTATCTGGGTGTGTGTCTCTGTCTGGGTGTGTGTATCTGTGTCAGTGTGTGTGTCTGTGTTTGTGTCTGTGTCTGTGTGTGTGTCTGTGTGTGTCTGTCTGTGTGTGTGTCTGTGTGTGTGTGTCTGTCTGTGTGTGTGTCTGTGTGTGTGTCTGTGTGCGTGTGTCTGTGTGTGTGTCTGAGTGTGTGTCTGTGTGTGTGTCGGAGTGTGTGTCTGTGTGCATGTGTCTGTGTGTGTGTGTCTGTGTGTGTGTGTCTGTGTGTGTGTGTCTCTGTGCATGTGTCTGTGGGTGAGTGTCTGTGTGTGTCTGTCGGTGTGTGTGTGTCTGTGTTGTGTCTGTCTGTGTGTGTCTGTCTGTTTGTGTGTCTGTGTGTGTGTCTGTTTGTGTGTCTGTCTGTGTGTGTCTGTCTGTGTGTGTCTCTGTGTGTGTCTGTGTGTGTGTCTGTGTGTGTGTCTTTGTGCGTGTGTCTGTGTATGTGTCTGTGTGCGTGTGTCTGTGTGTGTGTGTCTGTGTGCGTGTGTCTGTGTGTGTCTGTCTGTGTGCGTGTGTCTGTGTGCGTGTGTCTGTGTGTGTGTCGAGGTGTGTGTTTCTCTCTGTGTGCGTGTGTCTGTGTTTGCGTGTCTGTGTGTGTGTGTCTGTGTGTGTGTCTGTGTGCATGTTTCTGTGTGTGTCTCTGTGTGTCTGTGTGTGTGTCTGTGTGTGTGTCTGTGTGTGTGTCTGTGTGTGTGTCTGCGTGTGTGTGTCTGTGTGTCTGTCTGTGTGCATGTGTCTGTGTGTGTGTGTCTGTGTGTGTGTCTCTGTGTGTCTGTTGGTGTGTGTGTGTCTGTGTGTGTGTCTATCTGTGTGTGTCTGTCTGTGTGTGTGGCTGTGTGTGTGTCTGTCTGTGTGCATGTGTCTGTGTGTGTTTGTCTGTGTGTGTGTCTGTGTGTCTTTCTGTGTGTGTGTCTGTGTGTGTGTCTGTGTGTGTGTCTGTGTGCGTGTGTCTGTGTGTGTGTGTCTGTGTGCGTGTGTCTGTGTGTGTCTGTGTGCGTGTGTCTGTGTGCGTGTGTCTGTGTGTGTGTCGAGGTGTGTGTTTCTCTCTGTGTGCGTGTGTCTGTGTGTGCGTGTCTGTGTGTGTGTGACTGTGTGTGTGTCTGTGTGCATGTTTCTGTGTGTGTCTCTGTGTGTCTGTGTGTGTGTCTGTGTGTGTGTCTGTGTGTGTGTCTGTGTGTGTGTCTGCGTGTGTGTGTCTGTGTGTCTGTCTGTGTGTGTGTGTCTGACTGTGTGTGTGTCTGTGTGTGTGTGTCTGTGTGTGTGTCTGTGTGTGTGTCTGTGTGTGTGTGTCTGTGTGTGTGTCTGTGTGTGTGTCTGTCTGTGTGTGTGTGTCTGTGTGTGTGTGTCTGTGTGTGTGTCTGTGTGCATGTGTCTGTGTGTGTGTCTGTGTGTGTGTCTGTGTGTCTGTGTGTGTGTGTCTGTCTGTGTGTGTGTCTGTGTGTGTGTCTGTGTGTGTGTCTGTGTGTGTGTGTCTTTGTGTGTGTCTGTGTGTGTGTGTCTGTCTGTGTGTGTGTGTCTGTGTGTGTGTCTTGGTGTGTGTCTGTGTGCATGTGTCTGTGTGTGTGTCTGTGTTTGTGTCTGCGTGTGTGTGTCTGTGTGTCTGTCTGTTTGTGTGTGTCTGTATGTGCGCGTGTGTCTGTGTGTGTGTCTGTGTGTGTGTCTGTGTGTGTGTCTGTGTGTCTGTGTCTGTGTGTGTGTCTGTCTGTGTGTGTGTGTCTGTGTGTGTGTGTCTGTGTGTCTGTGTCTATGTGTGTGTCTGTCTGTGTATGTGTCTGTGTGTGTGTCTGTGTGTGTCTGTCAGTGTGTGTGTGTCTGTGTGTGTGTCTGTCTGTGTGTGTCTGTCTGTGTGTGTGTCTGTGTGTGTGTCTGTGTGTCTGTGTGTGTGTGTCTGTCTGTGTGTGTGTCTGAGTGTGTGTCTGTGTGTGTGTGTCTTTGTGTGTGTCTGTGTGTGTGTGTCTGTCTGTGTGTGTGTGTCTGTGTGTGTGTCTTGGTGTGTGTCTGTGTGTGTGTCTGTGTTTGTGTCTGCGTGTGTGTGTCTGTGTGTCTGTCTGTTTGTGTGTGTCTGTATGTGCGCGTGTGTCTGTGTGTGTGTCTGTGTGTGTGTCTGTGTGTGTGTCTGTGTGTCTGTGTCTGTGTGTGTGTCTGTCTGTGTGTGTGTGTCTGTGTGTGTGTCTGTCTGTGTCTGTGTGTGTGTCTGTCTGTGTATGTGTCTGTGTGTGTTTCTGTGTGTGTCTGTCAGTGTGTGTGTGTCTGTCTGTGTGTCTGTCTGTCTGTGTGTGTCTGTGTGTGTGTCTGTGTGTGTGTGTCTGTGTGTCTGTGTCTGTGTGTGTGTCTGTCTGTGTGTGTGTCTGTGTGTGTGTCTGTGTGTGTGTTTCTGTGTGTGTCTGTGTGTGTTTCTGTGTGTGTGTCTGTCTGTGTGTGTTTCTGTGTGTGTGTGTCTGTCTGTGTGTGTGTCTGTGTGTGTGTCTGTGTGTGTGTGTCTTTGTGTGTCTGTCTGTGTGTGTCTGTGTGTGTGTCTATGTGTCTGTGTGTGTGTATCTGTCTGTGTGTGTGTATCTCTGTGTGTGTCTCTGTCTGGCTGTGTGTATCTGTGTCTGTGTGTCTGTCTGTGTGCATGTGTCTGTGTGTGTGTGTGTCTGTGTGTGTGTCTCCGTGTGTCTGTTGGTGTGTGTGTGTCTGTGTGTGTGTCTATCTGTGTGTGTCTGTCTGTGTGTGTGTCTGTGTGTGTGTCTGTCTGTGTGCATGTGTCTGTGTGTGTTTGTCTGTGTGTGTGTCTGTGTGTCTTTCTGTGTGTGTGTCTGTGTGTGTGTCTGTGTGTGTGTCTGTGTGTGTGTGTCTGTGTGTGTGTCTGTGTGTGTGTCTGTTTGTGTGTGTGTGTCTGTCTCTGTGTGTGTCTGTGTGTGTGTGTCTGTGTGTGTGTGTCTGTCTGTGTGTGTGTATCTGTGTGTGTGTCTCTGTCTGGGTGTGTGTATCTGTGTCTGTGTGTGTGTCTGTGTGTGTGTCTGTGTGTGTCTGTGTGTGTGTCTGTGTGTGTGTGTCGGTGTGTGTCTGTGTGTGTGTCTGTCTGTGTTTGTGTCTGTGTGTGTGTCTGTGTGCGTGTGTCTGTGTGTGTGTCTGAGTGTGTGTCTGTGTGTGTGTCGGAGTGTGTGTCTGTGTGCATGTGTCTGTGTGTGTGTGTCTGTGTGTGTCTGTGTGTGTGTCTGTGTGTGTCTGTCGGTGTGTGAGTGTCAGTGTTGTGTTTGTCTGTGTGTGTCTGTCTGTTTGTGTGTCTGTGTGTGTGTCTGTATGTGCGCGTGTGTCTGTGTGTGTGTCTGTGTGTGTGTCTGTGTGTGTGTCTGTGTGTCTGTGTCTGTGTGTGTGTCTGTCTGTGTGTGTGTGTCTGTGTGTGTGTGTCTGTGTGTCTGTGTCTATGTGTGTGTCTGTCTGTGTATGTGTCTGTGTGTGTGTCTGTGTGTGTCTGTCAGTGTGTGTGTGTCTGTGTGTGTGTCTGTCTGTGTGTGTCTGTCTGTGTGTGTGTCTGTGTGTGTGTCTGTGTGTCTGTGTGTGTGTGTCTGTCTGTGTGTGTGTCTGAGTGTGTGTCTGTGTGTGTGTGTCTTTGTGTGTGTCTGTGTGTGTGTGTCTGTCTGTGTGTGTGTGTCTGTGTGTGTGTCTTGGTGTGTGTCTGTGTGTCTGTCTGTGTGTGTGTCTATGTGCATGTGTCTGTGTGTGAGTGTCTGTGTGTGTGTCTGTGTCTGTGTCTGTGTGTGTCTGTCGGTGTGTGAGTGTCAGTGTTGTGTCTGTCTGTGTGTGTCTGTCTGTTTGTGTGTCTGTGTGTGTGTCTGTCTGTGTGTGTCTGTGTGTGTCTGTCTGTGTGTGTCTGTCTGTGTGTCTGTCTGTTTGTGTGTCTGTGTGTGTGTCTGTTTGTGTGTCTGTCTGTGTGTCTGTGTGTGTGTCTGTGTGTGTCTGTCTCTGTGCATGTGTCTGTGTGTGTGTCTTTGTGTGTGTCGGTGTGTCTGTGTTTGTGGGTCTGTCTGTGTGTGTCTTTGTGTGTCTGTGTGTGTGTCTGTGTGTGTGTGTCTGTGTGTGTGTCTGTGTGTGTGTGTCTATCTGTGTGTCTGTGTCTGTGTGTGTGTCTGTCTGTGTGTGTGTCTGTGTGTGTGTCTCTGTGTGTGTGTCTGTTTGTGTGTCTGTGTGTGTGTGTCTGTGTGTGTGTGTGTCTGTCTGTGTGTGTGTCTGTGTGTGTGTCTCTGTGTGTGTTTGTGTGTGTGTCTGTGTGTGTGTGTGTGCGTGTGTGTGTCTGTGTGTGTGTCTGTGTGTGTGTGTCTGTGTGTGTCTGTCTGTGTGTCTGTCTGTGTGTGTGTCTGTGTGTGTGTCTTTGTGCGTGTGTCTGTGTATGTGTCTGTGTGCGTGTGTCTGTGTGTGTGTCTTTGTGCGTGTGTCTGTGTGTGTCTGTCTGTGTGCGTGTGTCTGTGTGCGTGTGTCTGTGTGTGTGTCTGTGTGTGTGTTTCTGTCTGTGTGCGTGTGTCTGTGTGTGTGTGTCTGTGTGTGTGTGTCTGTGTGTGTGTGTCTGTGTGTGTCTGTGTGCATGTGTCTGTGTGTATGTCTGTGTGTGTGTGTCTGTGTGTGTGTCTGTGTGTGTCTGTCTGTCTGTGTGTGTGTATCTCTCTGGGTGTGTGTATCTGTGTCTGTGTGTCTGTCTGTGTGCATGTGTCTGTGTGTGTGTCTGTGTTTGTGTCTGCGTGTGTGTGTCTTGTGTGTGTCTATGTGTGTGTGTCTGTGTGTGTGTCTGTGTGTGTGTCTGTGTGTGTGTCTGTGTGTGTGTGTCTGTGTGTGTGTCTGCGTGTGTGTGTCTGTGTGTCTGTCTGTGTGTGTGTGTCTGTGTGTATGTGTCTGTGTGTGTGTCTGTGTGTGTGTGTCTGTGGGTGTGTCTGTGTGCGTGTGTCTGTGTGCGTGTGTCTGTGTGTGTGTCTGTGTGTGTGTGTCTGTGTGTGTATCTGTCTGTGTGCGCGTCTGTGTGTGTGTCTGTGTGTGTGTGTCTGACTGTGTGTGTGGCTGTCTGTGTGTGTGTGTCTGTATGTGTGCCTGTCTGTGTGCATGTGTCTGTGTGCGTGTGTCTGTGTGTGTGTCTGTGTGTGTGTCTGTGTGTGTCTGTGTGTGCGTCTGTTTGTGTGCATGTGTCTGTCTGTGTGTGTGTGTCTGTGTGTGTGTCTGTGTGTGTGTGTCTGTCTGTGTGTGTGTATCTGTCTGTGTGTGCATCTGTGTGTGTGTGTCTCTGTGTGTGTGTGTCTGTGTGTGTGTCTGTGTGTGTGTCTGTGTGTGTCTTTCTGTCTGTGTGTATCTGTGTGTGTGAGTCTGTCTGTGTGTGTGTATCTGTGTGTGTGTGTCTGTCTGTGTGTGTGTATCTGAGTGTGTGAGTCTGTCTGTGTGTGTGTATCTGTGTGTGTGTGTGTCTGTCTGTGTGTGTGTGTCTGTGTGTGTGTCTGTGTGTGTGTCTGTGTGTGTGTCTGTGTGTGTCTGTGTGTTTGTGTCTGTCTGTGTGTGTGTGTCTGTATGTGTGTCTGTCTGTGTGCATGTGCCTGTGTGCGTGTGTCTGTGTGTGTGTCTGTGTGTGTGTCTGTGTGTGTCTGTGTGTGTGTCTGTCTGTGTGCATGTGTCTGTCTGTGTGTGTGTGTCTGTGTGTGTGTCTGTGTGTGTGTGTCTGTCTGTGTGTGTGTATCTGTCTGTGTGTGCATCTGTGTGTGTGTGTCTCTGTGTGTGTGTGTCTGTGTGTGTGTCTGTGTGTGTGTCTGTGTGTGTCTGTCTCTCTGTGTGTATCTGTGTGTGTGAGTCTGTCTGTGTGTGTGTATCTGTGTCTGTGTGTGTCTGTCTGTGTGTGTATCTGAGTGTGTGAGTCTGTCTGTGTGTGTGTATCTGTGTGTGTGTGTGTCTGTCTGTGTGTGTGTGTCTGTGTGTGTGTCTGTGTGTGTGTCTGTGTGTGTGTTTCTCTCTGTGAGCGTGTGTCTGTGTGTGCGTGTTCTGTGTGTGTGTGTCTGTGTGTGTGTCTGTGTGTGTCTCTCTGTGAGTGTGTGTCTGTCTGTGTGTGTGTCTGTGTGTGTGTCTGTCTGTGTGCATGTGGCTGTGTGGGTGTGTATCTGTGTGTGTCTGTGTGTGTGTGTCTGTCTCTGTGCATGTGTCTGTTTGGGTGTGTCTGTGCATGTGTCTGTGTGTGTGTGTGTGTCTGTGTCTGTGTGTGTCTGTCGGTGTGTGTGTGCCTGTGTGTGTGTCTGTCTGTGTGTGTGTGTCTGTATGTGTGTCTGCCTGTGTATGCGTCTGTGTGTGTGCGTCTCTGTGCGTGTGTCTGTGTGTGTGTCTGTGTGCATGTGTCTGTGTGTGTGTCTGTGTGTGTGTGTGTGTGTCTGTGTCTGTGTGTGTCTGTCGGTGTGTGTGTGCCTGTGTGTGTGTCTGTCTGTGTGTGTGTGTCTGTATGTGTGTCTGCCTGTGTATGCGTCTGTGTGTGTGCGTCTCTGTGCATGTGTCTGTGTGTGTGTCTTTGTGTGTGTCGGTGTGTCTGTGTTTGTGTGTCTGTGTGTGTGTCTGTGTGTGTGTCTGTGTGTGTGTGTCTGTGTGTGTGTCTTTGTGCGTGTGTCTGTGTGTGTCTGTCTGTGTG
>NC_137289.1:120055000-120057500 GCF_054371585.1 Giraffa tippelskirchi | reverse complement strand
TGTCTTGGTGTGTGTCTGTGTGCATGTGTCTGTGTGTGTGTCTGTGTTTGTGTCTGCGTGTGTGTGTCTGTGTGTCTGTCTGTTTGTGTGTGTCTGTATGTGCGCGTGTGTCTGTGTGTGTGTCTGTGTGTGTGTCTGTGTGTGTGTCTGTGTGTCTGTGTCTGTGTGTGTGTCTGTCTGTGTGTGTGTGTCTGTGTGTGTGTGTCTGTGTGTCTGTGTCTATGTGTGTGTCTGTCTGTGTATGTGTCTGTGTGTGTGTCTGTGTGTGTCTGTCAGTGTGTGTGTGTCTGTGTGTGTGTCTGTCTGTGTGTGTCTGTCTGTGTGTGTGTCTGTGTGTGTGTCTGTGTGTCTGTGTGTGTGTGTCTGTCTGTGTGTGTGTCTGTGTGTGTGTCTGTGTGTGTGTGTCTTTGTGTGTGTCTGTGTGTGTGTGTCTGTCTGTGTGTGTGTGTCTGTGTGTGTGTCTTGGTGTGTGTCTGTGTGCATGTGTCTGTGTGTGTGTCTGTGTTTGTGTCTGCGTGTGTGTGTCTGTGTGTCTGTCTGTTTGTGTGTGTCTGTATGTGCGCGTGTGTCTGTGTGTGTGTCTGTGTGTGTGTCTGTGTGTGTGTCTGTGTGTCTGTGTCTGTGTGTGTGTCTGTCTGTGTGTGTGTCTGTGTGTGTGTCTGTCTGTGTCTGTGTGTGTGTCTGTCTGTGTTTGTGTCTGTGTGTGTGTCTGTGTGTGTCTGTCAGTGTGTGTGTGTCTGTTTGTGTATCTCTCTGTGTGTGTCTGTGTGTGTCTGTCTGTGTGTGTCTGTGTGTGTGTCTCTGTGTGTGTCTGTGTGTGTGTGTCTGTGTGTGTGTCTTTGTGCGTGTGTCTGTGTGTGTGTCTGTGTGCGTGTGTCTGTGTGTGTGTCTGTATGTGTGTGTCTGTGTGTGTCTGTGTGAGTGTCTGTGTGCGTGTGTCTGTGTGTGTGTCTGTGTGTATCTGTCTGTGTGTGTGTCTGTGTGTTTGTCTGTCTGTGTGTGTGTCTGTGTGTGTCTGTCGGTGTGTGTGTGTCTGTGTGTGTGTCTGTCTGTCTGTGTGTGTCTGTGTGTGTGTCTGTGTGTGTGTGTCTGTGTGTCTGTGTCTGTGTGTGTGTCTGTCTGTGTGTGTGTCTGTGTGTGTGTCTGTGTGCGTGTTTCTGTGTGTGTCTCTGTGTGTGTATGTGTGTGTGTCTGTCTGTGTGTGCTTCTGTGTGTGTGTGTCTGTCTGTGTGTGTGTCTGTGTGTGTGTCTGTGTGTGTGTGTCTTTGTGTGTCTGTCTGTGTGTGTCTGTGTGTGTGTCTATGTGTCTGTGTGTGTATATGTCTGTGTGTGTGTATCTGTGTGTGTGTCTCTGTCTGGCTGTGTGTATCTGTGTCTGTGTGTCTGTCTGTGTGCATGTGTCTGTGTGTGTGTGTCTGTGTGTGTGTCTCTGTGTGTCTGTTGGTGTGTGTGTGTCTGTGTGTGTGTCTATCTTGTGTGTCTGTCTGTGTGTGTGGCTGTGTGTGTGTCTGTCTGTGTGCATGTGTCTGTGTGTGTTTGTCTGTGTGTGTGTCTGTGTGTCTTTCTGTGTGTGTGTCTGTGTGTGTGTCTGTGTGTGTGTCTGCGTGTGTGTGTCTGTGTGTGTGTCTGTGTGTGTGTGTGTGTCTGTGTGTGTGTATCTGTGTGTGTGTCTCTGTCTGGGTGTGTGTATCTGTGTCTGTGTGTGTGTCTGTGTGTGTGTCTGTGTGTCTGTGTGTGTGTCTGTGTGTGTCTGTGTGTGTGTCTGTGTGTGTGTCTGTCTGTGTGTGTGTCTCTGTGTGTGTCTGAGTGTGTGTCTGTGTGTGTGTCGGAGTGTGTGTCTGTGTGCATGTGTCTGTGTGTGTGTGTCTGTGTGTGTGCCTGTGTGTGTCTGTCGGTGTGTGTCTGTCTGTGTGTGTGTCTGTGTGTGTGTCTCTGTGTGTGTCTGTGTGTGTGTCTGTGTGTGTGTCTGTGTGTGTCTGTCGGTGTGTGTGTGTCTGTGTTGTGTCTGTCTCTGTGTGTCTGTCTGTGTGTCTGTCTGTGTGTGTCTGTCTGTGTGGCTGTCTGTGTGTGTCTGTCTGTTTGTGTGTCTGTGTGTGTGTCTGTTTGTGTGTCTGTCTGTGTGTGTCTGTCTGTGTGTGTCTGTGTGTGTGTCTGTGTGTGTGTCTGTGTGTGTCTGTCTGTGTGCATTTGTCTGTGTGTGTGTGTCTCTGTGTGTGTGTCTGTGTGTGTGTCTGTGTGTGTATCTGTGTGTGTCTGTGTGTGTGTGTCTGTCTCTGTGCATGTGTCTGTGCGTGTGTCTGTGTGTGTGTCTGTCTGTTTGTGCGTCTGTGTGTGTGCGTCTCTGTGCGTGTGTCTGTGTGTGTGTCTGTGTGTGTATCTGTGTGTGTCTGTGTGTGTGTGTCTGTCTCTGTGCATGTGTCTGTGTGTGTGTCTGTGTGTGTGTCGGTGTGTCTGTGTTTGTGGGTCTGTCTGTGTGTGTCTCTGTGTGTGTCTGTGTGTG
>NC_137289.1:120027500-120030000 GCF_054371585.1 Giraffa tippelskirchi | reverse complement strand
GTGTCTGTGTGTCTGTCTGTGTGCATGTGTCTGTGTGTGTGTGTCTGTGTGTGTGTCTCTGTGTGTCTGTTGGTGTGTGTGTGTCTGTGTGTGTGTCTATCTTGTGTGTCTGTCTGTGTGTGTGGCTGTGTGTGTGTCTGTCTGTGTGCATGTGTCTGTGTGTGTTTGTCTGTGTGTGTGTCTGTGTGTCTTTCTGTGTGTGTGTCTGTGTGTGTGTCTGTGTGTGTGTCTGTGTGTGTGTGTCTGTGTGTGTGTCTGTGTGTGTGTCTGTTTGTGTGTGTGTGTCTGTCTCTGTGTGTGTCTGTGTGTGTGTGTCTGTGTGTGTGTCTCTGTCTGGGTGTGTGTATCTGTGTCTGTGTGTGTGTCTGTGTGTGTGTCTGTGTGTCTGTGTGTGTGTCTGTGTGTGTGTCTGTCTGTGTGTGTGTCTGTGTGTGTGTCTGTGTGCGTGTGTCTGTGTGTGTGTCTGAGTGTGTGTCTGTGTGTGTGTCTGAGTGTGTGTCTGTGTGCATGTGTCTGTGTGTGTGCCTATGTGTGTCTGTCGGTGTGTGTCTGTCTGTGTGTGTGTCTGTGTGTGTGTCTCTGTGTGTGTCTGTGTGTGTGTCTGTGTGTGTGTCTGTGTGTGTCTGTCGGTGTGTGTGTGTCTGTGTTGTGTCTGTCTGTGTGTGTCTGTCTGTGTGTGTCTGTCTGTGTGGCTGTCTGTGTGTGTCTGTCTGTTTGTGTGTCTGTGTGTGTGTCTGTTTGTGTGTCTGTCTGTGTGTGTCTGTCTGTGTGTGTCTGTGTGTGTGTCTGTGTGTGTGTCTGTGTGTGTCTGTCTGTGTGCATGTGTCTGTGTGTGTGTGTCTCTGTGTGTGTGTCTGTGTGTGTGTGTCTGTTTGTGTGTCTGTGTGTGTGTCTCTGTGTGTGTGTCTCTGTGTGTGTGTCTGTTTGTGTGTCTGTGTGTGTGTGTCTGTGTGTGTGTGTGTCTGTCTGTGTGTGTGTCTGTGTGTGTGTCTCTGTGTGTGTGTCTGTTTGTGTGTCTGTGTGTGTGTCTGTGTGTGTGTGTGTCTGTCTGTGTGTGTGTCTGTGTGTGTGTCTCTGTGTGTTTCTGTGTGTGTGTCTGTGTGTGTGTCTGTGTGTGTGTGTGCGTGTGTGTGTCTGTGTGTGTGTCTGTGTGTGTGTGTCTGTGTGTGTCTGTCTGTGTGTCTGTCTGTGTGTGTGTCTGTGTGTGTGTCTTTGTGCGTGTGTCTGTGTATGTGTCTGTGTGCGTGTGTCTGTGTGTGTGTCTTTGTGCGTGTGTCTGTGTGTGTCTGTCTGTGTGCGTGTGTCTGTGTGTGTGTCTGTGTGTGTGTTTCTGTCTGTGTGCGTGTGTCTGTGTGTGTGTGTCTGTGTGTGTGTGTCTGTGTGTGTGTGTCTGTGTGTGTCTGTGTGCATGTGTCTGTGTGTATGTCTGTGTGTGTGTGTCTGTGTGTGTGTCTGTGTGTGTCTGTCTGTCTGTGTGTGTGTATCTCTCTGGGTGTGTGTATCTGTGTCTGTGTGTCTGTCTGTGTGCATGTGTCTGTGTGTGTGTCTGTGTTTGTGTCTGCGTGTGTGTGTCTTGTGTGTGTCTATGTGTGTGTGTCTGTGTGTGTGTCTGTGTGTGTGTCTGTGTGTGTGTGTCTGTGTGTGTGTCTGCGTGTGTGTGTCTGTGTGTCTGTCTGTTTGTGTGTGTCTGTGTGTATGTGTCTGTGTGTGTGTCTGTGTGTGTGTGTCTGTGGGTGTGTCTGTCTGTGTGCGTGTGTCTGTGTGCGTGTGTCTGTGTGTGTGTCTGTGTGTGTGTGTCTGTGTGTGTATCTGTCTGTGTGCGCGTCTGTGTGTGTGTCTGTGTGTGTGTGTCTGACTGTGTGTGTGGCTGTCTGTGTGTGTGTGTCTGTATGTGTGTCTGTCTGTGTGCATGTGTCTGTGTGCGTGTGTCTGTGTGTGTGTCTGTGTGTGTCTGTCGGTGTGTGAGTGTCAGTGTTGTGTCTGTCTGTGTGTGTCTGTCTGTCTGTGTGTCTGTGTGTGTGTCTGTCTGTGTGTGTCTGTGTGTGTCTGTCTGTGTGTGTCTGTCTGTGTGTCTGTCTGTGTGTGTCTGTCTGTTTGTGTGTCTGTGTGTGTGTCTGTTTGTGTGTCTGTCTGTGTGTGTCTGTCTGTGTGTGTCTGTGTGTGTGTCTGTGTGTGTGTCTGTCTGTGTGCATGTGTCTGTGTGTGTGTGTCTCTGTGTGTGTGTCTGTGTGTGTGTCTGTGTGTGTCTGTCGGTGTGTGTGTGTCTGTGTGTGTGTCTGTGCGTGTGTGTCTGTGTGTGTGTGTCTGTGTGTGTGTCTGTGTGTGTGTCTGTTTGTGTGTCTGTGTCTGTCTCTCTGTGTGTCTGTGTGTGTGTGTCTGTGTGTGTGTGTCTGTCTGTGTGCGTGTATCTGTGTGTGTGTCTCTGTCTGGTTGTGTGTGTGTGTGTCTGTGTGTGTGTCTGTGTGTCTGTGTGTGTGTCTGTGTATGTGTCTGTGTGTGT
>NC_137289.1:120005000-120010000 GCF_054371585.1 Giraffa tippelskirchi | reverse complement strand
GTCTGTGTGTCTGTGTCTGTGTGTGTGTCTGTCTGTGTGTGTGTCTCTGTGTGTGTCTTTGTGCGTGTGTCTCTGTATGTGTCTCTTTGCGTGTGTCTGTGTGTCTGTGTGTGTGTCTGTGTGTGTTTCTGTGTGTGTCTGTCTGTGTGTCTGTGTCTGTGTGCGTGTCTGTCTGTGTGTGTCTCTGTGTGTGTGTCTCTGTGCGTGTGTCTGTGTGTGTGTCTGTGTGTGTGTCTCTGTGTTTGTGTCTGTGTGTGTCTGTCGGTGTGTGTGTGTGTCTGTGTGTGTGTCTGTCTGTGTATGTCTGTCTGTGTGTGTGTCTGTGTGTGTGTATCTGTCTGTGTGTGTGTTTGTGTGTGTGTCTGTCTGTGTGCATGTGTCTGTGTCTGTGTATGTGTGTGTGCCTGTGTGTGTGTGTCTGTCTGTGTGTGTGTGTCTGTTTGTGTCTGTGAGTTTGTCTGTTTGTGTCTGTCTGTCTGTGTGTCTGTGTGCATGTGTCTGTGTTTGTGTCTGTGTGTGTGTCTGTGTGTGTGTCTGCGTGTGTGTCTGTGTGTGTTTCTGTCTGTGTGTGTCTGTCTGTCACTGTGTGTGTGTCTATGTGTGTGTGTCTGCGTGTGTGTCTGTGTGCATGTGTCTGTGTGTGTGTCTGTGTGTGTGTCTGTGTGTGTGTCTGCATGTGTGTGTCTGTGTGTCTGTCTGTGTGTGTGTGTCTGTGTGTGTTTCTCTGTGTTTGTGTCTGTGTGTGTCTGTCAGTGTGTGTGTGTGTCTGTGTGTGTGTCTGTCTGTGTATGTCTGTCTGTGTGTGTGTCTGTGTGTGTCTGTCTGTCTGTGTGTGTGTATCTGTCTGTGTGTGTCTGTCTGTCTGTGTGTCTGTGTCTGTGTGTGTGTCTGTCTGTGTGTGTATGTCTGTCTGCGTGTGTGTGTCTGTGTGTCTGTCTGTGTGTGTGTGTCTGTGTGTATGTGTCTGTGTGTGTGTCTGTGTGTGTGTGTCTGTGTGTGTGTCTGTGTGTGTCTGTCGGTGTGTGTGTGTCTGTGTGTGTGTCTGTGTGTGTGTCTGTGTGTGTGTGTCTGTGTGTGTGTCTGTGTGTGTGTCTGTGTGTGTGTGTCTGTGTGTGTGTCTGTGTATGTGTGTTTCTGTCTGTGTGTCTGTCTGTGTGTGTGTCTCTGTGGGTGTCTTTGTGCGTGTGTCTGTGTATGTGTCTGTGTGCGTGTGTCTGTGTGTGTGTCTGTGTCCGTGTGTCTGTGTGTGTCTGTCTGTGTGCGTGTGTCTGTGTGTGTGTCGAGGTGTGTTTTTCTCTCTGTGTGTGTGTGTCTGTGTGTGCGTGTCTGTGTGTGTGTGTCTGTGTGTGTGTCTGTGTGCATGTGTCTGTGTGTGTGTCTGTGTGTGTGTGTCTGTGTGTGTGTCTGTGTGTGTCTGTCTGTCTGTGTGTGTGTATCTCTCTGGGTGTGTGTATCTGTGTCAGTGTGTGTGTCTGTGTGCATGTGTCTGTGTGTGTGTCTGTGTGTGTGTCTGTGTTTGTGTCTGTGTGTGTGTCTGTGTGTGTGTCTGTGTGTGTGCGTCTGTGTGTTTGTGTCTCTGTGTGTGTCTGTGTGTGTGTGTCTGTGTGTGTGTCTGGGTGTGTGTGTCTGTGTGTCTGTCTGTGTGTGTGTGTGTGTGTCTGTGTGTGTGTGTCTTTGTGTCTATCTGTGTGCGTTTGTCTGTGTGTTTGTCTGTGTGTGTGTGTCTGTGTGTCTGTGTGCGTGTGTCTGTGTTCGTGTGTCTGTGTGTGTGTCTGTGTGTGTTTTGTGTGTCTGTGTCTGTGTGTGTGTCTGTCTGTGTATGTGTCTGTGTGTGTGTCTGTGTGTGTGTGTCTGTGTGTGTCTGTCTGTGTGTCTGTGTCTGTGTGTGTGTCTGTGTGTGTGTCTTTGTGCGTGTGTCTGTGTATGTGTCTGTGTGCGTGTGTCTCTGTGTGTGTCTGTGTCCGTGTGTCTGTGTGTGTCTGTCTGTGTGCGTTTGTCTGTGTGTGTGTCGAGGTGTGTTTTTCTCTCTGTGTGCGTGTGTCTGTGTGTGCGTGTCTGTGTGTGTGTGTCTGTGTGTGTGTCTGTGTGCATGTGTCTGTGTGTGTGTCTGTGTGTGTGTGTCTGTGTGTGTGTCTGTGTGTGTCTCTCTGTCTGTGTGTGTGTATCTCTCTGGGTGTGTGTATCTGTGTCAGTGTGTGTGTCTGTGTGCATGTCTCTGTGTGTGTGTCTGTGTGTGTGTCTGTGTGTGTGTCTGCGTGTGTGTCTGTGTGTGTGTCTGTCTGTGTGTGTGTGTTTGTCACTGTGTGTGTGTCTGTGTGTGTGTGTCTGTGTGTGTGTCTGTGTGTGTGTCTGCGTGTGTGTGTCTGTGTGTGTGTCTGTGTGTGTGTGTCTGTGTGTGTGTCTGTGTGTGTGTCTGTGTGTGTGTGTCTGTGTGTGTGTGTCTGTGTGTGTGTCGGTGTGCTTGTGTCTGTGTGTGTGTCTGTGTGTGTGTCTGTGTGTCTGTGTGTGTGTGTCTGTCTGTGTGTGTGTATCTGTGTGTGTCTCTGTCTGGGTGTGTGTATCTCTGTCTGTGTGTGTGTCTGTGTGTGTGTCTGTGTGTGTGTCTGTGTGTGTGTCTGTGTGTGTCTGTCTGTGTGTGTGTCTGTGTGTGTGTGTCTGTCTGTGTTTGTGTCTGTGTGTGTGTCTGTGTGCGTGTGTCTGTGTGTGTGTCTGAGTGTGTGTCTGTGTGTGTGTCTGAGTGTGTGTCTGTGTGCATGTGTCTGTGTGTGTGTGTCTGTGTGTGTGTGTCTCTGTGCATGTGTCTGTGGGTGAGTGTCTGTGTGTGTGTGTCGGTGTGTGTGTGTCTGTGTTGTGTCTGTCTGTGTGTGTCTGTCTGTTTGTGTGTCTGTGTGTGTGTCTGTGTGTCTGTCTGTGTGTGTCTGTCTGTGTGTGTCTGTGTGTGTGTGTGTGTGTCTGTGTGTGTGTCTTTGTGCGTGTGTCTCTGTATGTGTCTGTGTGCGTGTGTCTGTGTGTGTGTGTCTGTGTGTGTGTGTCTGTGTGTGTCTGTCTGTGTGCGTGTGTCTGTGTGCGTGTGTCTGTGTGTGTGTCGAGGTGTGTGTTTCTCTCTGTGTGCGTGTGTCTGTGTGTGCGTGTCTGTGTGTGTGTTTCTGTGTGTGTGTCTGTGTGTATGTGTCTGTGTGTGTGTCTGTGTGTGTGTCTGTGCGTGTCTGTCGGTGTGTGTGTGTCTGTGTGTGTGTCTGTGTGTGTGTCTGTGTGTGTGTGTCTGTGTGTGTGTCTGTGTATGTGTGTTTCTGTCTGTGTGTGTGTCTTTGTGTGTGTGTCTGTGTATGTGTCTGTTTGTGTGTGTCTGTGTGTGTGTCTGTGTGTGTGTCTGTGTGCGTGTCCGTGTGTGTCTGTCTGTGTGTGTGTCTGTGTGTGTGTCTTTGTGTGTGTGTCTGTGTGTCTGTGTGTGTGTCTGTGTGTGTCTGTCTGTCTGTGTGTGTGTATCTCTCTGGGTGTGTGTATCTGTGTCAGTGTGTGTGTCTGTGTGCATGTGTCTGTGTGTGTGTCTGTGTTTGTGTCTGTGTGTGTGTCTCTGTGTGTGCGTCTGTGTGTTTGTGTCTCTGTGTGTGTCTGTGTGTGTGTCTGTGTGTGTGTCTGCGTGTGTGTCTGTGTGTCTGTCTGTGTGTGTGTGTGTGTGTCTGTGTGTGTGTGTCTTTGTGTCTATCTGTGTGCGTTTGTCTGTGTGTTTGTCTGTGTGTGTGTGTCTGTGTGTCTGTGTGCGTGTGTCTGTGTTCGTGTGTCTGTGTGTGTGTCTGTGTGTGTTTTGTGTGTCTGTGTCTGTGTGTGTGTCTGTCTGTGTATGTGTCTGTGTGTGTGTCTGTGTGTGTGTGTCTGTGTGTGTCTGTCTGTGTGTCTGTGTCTGTGTGTGTGTCTGTCTGTGTGTGTGTCTGTGTGTGTGTCTTTGTGCGTGTGTCTGTGTATGTGTCTGTGTGCGTGTGTCTGTGTGTGTGTCTGTGTGTGTTTCTGTGTGTCTGTCTGTGTGTCTGTGTGTGTGTCTCTCTGTGTGTGTGTGTCTGTCTCTGTGTTTGTGTCTGCGTGTGTGTGTCTGTGTGTGTGTGTCTGTGTGTGTGTGTCTGTGTGTGTGTCTGTGTGTGTGTCTGTGTGTGTCTGTGTGTGTGTCTGTGTGTGTGTCTGTGTGTGTGTGTCTATCTGTGTGTCTGTGTCTGTGTGTGTGTCTGTCTGTGTATGTCTCTGTGTGTGTGTCTGTGTGTGTGTGTCTCTGTGTGTGTCTTTGTGCGTGTGTCTGTGTATGTGTCTCTTTGCGTGTGTCTGTGTGTGTGTCTGTGTGTGTCTCTGTGTGTGTCTGTCTGTGTGTCTGTGTCTGTGTGCGTGTCTGTCTGTGTGTGTGTCTGTGTGTGTGTCTTTGTGCGTGTGTCTGTGTATGTGTCTGTCTGTGTGTCTCTGTGTTTCTGTCTGTGTGGGTCTGTCAGTGTGTGTGTGTGTCTGTGTGTGTCTCTGTCTGTGTGTGTCTGTCTGTGTGTGTGTCTGTGTGTGTGTCTGTCTGTGTGTGTGTCTGTGTGCGTGTGTCTGTGTGTGTCTGTGTGTGTGTCTGTGTGCGTGTGTCTGTGTGTGTGTGTCTGTGTGTGTCTGTCTGTGTGTGTGTCTGTGTGTGTGTCTGTGTGTGTGTCTGTCTGTGTGTGTGTGTCTGTGTGTGTGTCTGTGTGTGTCTGTCTGTGTGTCTGTGTCTGTGTGTCTGTCTGTCTGTGTGTGTGTCTGTGTGTGTGTCTGTGTGTGTGTCTGTGTGTGTGTCTGTCTGTGTGCATGTGTCTGTGTGTGTGTCTGTGTGTGTGTCTCTGTGTTTGTCTCTGTGTGTGTCTGTCGGTGTGTGTGTGTCTGTGTGTGTGTCTGTCTGTGTATGTCTGTCTGTGTGTGTGTCTGTGTGTGTCTGTCGGTGAGTCTGTGTCTGTGTGCGTGTCTGTGAGTGTGTCTGTCTCTGTGTGTGTATCTGTCTGTGTGTG
>NC_137289.1:119977500-120000000 GCF_054371585.1 Giraffa tippelskirchi | reverse complement strand
TGTAAAAAAAACTTTCTATTTCATATTGGGGGTGTAGCCGATTAACATGAGCAACTTGTTTTTAACCTATCTTCTGTTTCTCAGAATATTTATCTTTACAGTCCCCAAATTTAACTTAATAGGTCATTTTCACTAAAACTGATGACAGGGAAATCTTTAGAAATTCTGGTGAGAGTTCTTTGTCTGTGATACTTAACACATTTTATCCTTTAACGTAAGACCGGAGCTAAGATATGTATCTATAAAGTATAGATCAAGTAGCAATCAAGTTGGTTTTGAAACTCACTCAGTTTTCCAGTAATGCCTATTATGTGACCTGATGAATTGTTAGGTTGCAAGAACAGATCAAGTAAACTTCCTTATTTAAAAAGTATAGTTAAAACAAGCTATTACAAAGTTCTAGTTAAAAACTAATTCTTGGAACACTTTTACACTGTTGGTGGGAAGGTAAAATGGTGCAGCCACTATGGAAAACAGTATGAAGATTCCTCAAAAAATTAAAAATAGAACTACCATATGATGCAGCAATTCTACTTTTGAGTATATATCCCAAAGAATCGAAATCAGGATATCTACACTCCCAGGTTCACTGCAGCATTATTCACAACAGCCAACATATAGATACAACCCAAATGTCCACTGACAGATGAATGGATAAAGAAAATGTGGTATATACATACAATAGAATCTTGATCAGCCTTAAAAAGAAGGAAATTCTACTGTTTGCAACATCAATGGACCTATAACACCTTATGCTAAGTGAAATAAACTGGACACAAAAAGAAATACTGCATAATCTTCCATTATGTGTGGAATCTTAAAAAGTCAAACATATAAACAGAAAGGAGATTGGTGGTTAGCAGGGGGTGGGGTGAGGGGGTTCAATGGGTATGAAGTTAGTTACACAAGATGATTAAGTCCTAGAGATTGCTGTACAACTTAGTGCCATAGTTAACAATACGTTATTGTGCATTTAAAAATTTAAGAGGGTAGATTTCATGTTAAGCATTCTTAAACATACAAACACAGAAAGCAAAGGGACACAAGGAAATTTTTGGAGGTGATTGGTATGTTTATAACCTTGATTTTGGTGATGGGATAATGGGTGTATGCATTAAGTCCAAGCTCATCAAAGTATATACATTAAATATGTACAGTTTTCTATATATCAATTATACCTTATTAAAGCTATAAAAATAGTAATTTTTGCACTTCTCTTTATGATTAGACACTATGAGGTAAAAACTACCTACTTGACTACCAATGCTGTTATAGTTTCTGTGCTATGACATCTTTGTTTCATGGTTCCTCCTAAATTGCAATCATTCTTCATTCCCACAGGATACAAAATACCTATAAGCCAAAGAACTGAGACTTAGGCATTTAAAAAAAAAACACACACTAAACAATTCTAAGATATCATTACAGAAGCAAAAATGCATTATTTATGTTACTGATTACCTGGAGAACAAAAGATTGAGGTGTTGGCGATTGAGTTCAGAAAATAATGGCGTACTTGACTCCACCAACTCACCCAGGTAGAGAGGAACTGAAGCATAGAGTGGAACCAGTAAGCCATGGTTAGCCATGACTGCAAGACTCTATTGAGAACAGCTGCTGACCTCACCGGGGCATTTTCTGGATGCTGAGATGGGACAGTGTAGTCTTTTTTAACAGAACAAGTAAGGTGCTCATCGTCCCAGAAACTACTTCTTCAGCTGTTGGTTAATTCTTCAGTGTGTGCCTGATCAAGGGCTAACAGCTGAGCTGAACGTTTCCTGAATCATCTTTCTCAATTAACTTTGATCTAAGTTCTAGTCTGTAAATGAGAAATGCAAGTAAGAATGAGGGTCAATTTATTTTAAGTAAATTTATCATTAAATATCAACGTGTATCATTTCAAACATTTATAAATATCACAATTTACAGAAAATTAATGTAATCTTAAAATTATTGGAACAATGATTTTCACAGTTATTTACATTAACTCAAACTACCTTTGTAGAAACAAACGATGTTTAAAAGTGTCCTTGCCACAAAATAATAATTTCATAGTACCGTTCTGTAACATTTATGTCACTAAAGTGGCAGCTGCACCAATAAAACCCAGCAGATTCAATAATTTACAAACAGCATAATCAGAACTGAAAATGCAAGCTACCATTCATTCCAAACAAAACAAAACCTTTTATATTAATATACAAATATTTTTCCATTTTCATCACTGAAGAAAATAATTAGGAGGCAGTACTTTCTTGTTTGTAGTAAAAAAATTAAGCTTCTTTTAAAATTGACATTGAGAAGCTAGATTAGGTAAGTTGCTATAATGCCTCACATTAAATTTTTTGAGAATTTCTTGGTTGTGGCTGCAACCCAAGAAGGAAATTCTTGGGTTTACTGGAAGCTTTTTCTATCAATTAAACCATTTTTATGTTGTATTAATAATATGTCCATAAGCAGAGATAACTACTTGTCATCTCAAATAGACATTTTAATTTCTCATCAGCAATTTATAACATACTTAGATGGAAAGAGATTCTTGGCTCTTTTTTTCTACTTAAGTTTATAAACTTTTTTTGATATTCCCTCAAAAGGATCCCAAATAGGTCTAAATTTATATCAAAGGAAAAGCAAACTTTATATGGACTAAGTGCTTGTATTTGAAAACAATATTTGCTATAGTATTCCACAGGGGTTTTTTTTTTAGCATATAAAAGTATGGTATAAGAAATTATAGTCACAATAAAGTACATTTTCTTTCATTCACATAGAACATATACTTAAATTTTAAATGTTGGCTCTTCAAGAAAGCTTTTCCTGGGAAATAATATGCATAATTGTTGCCCAAAAATGTATACAGCTGTTTTCCCCAAAATATTTATACACATAGTGGTCCACTTAAGACCAGCCCCATTAGAATCCACTGAATATAATGTGTTCTTAATTTATAAATGGGCTACCCTCAGTATATAAAATATAAACACATGTATGTTACACATACAAAGTAAGAAATATAAAAAGGAGAGATGAAAAGAAAAGGAAGTATTCTTCCCTATAAGATCCTGACAGAAATTCAGTGTAATTAGTGAGAACATGTACTCTTAATTTATAAATGGGCTACCCTCATTATACAAAATATAGAGACATATATGTTATACACAATGTAAAAAATATAAAAAGGAACGAAAAAAAAAAAAAAGGAAAGTGTCCTTCCCTATAAGATCCAGATAGCAATTCAGTATAATTAGTGAGACCATGTAAAATACATGAAGAATTTTCAGTTTTGGCAAATACTTTTTAGAAAAATGCCTAAAGAATGAGGGTACGAAATTTCTATTTTAAGAATTTAGTAGAGGCTTCCATTTAAACATTTAGTGAAGATGTTGTGGTCTCCCTAATAAGCAGAGAAGAGGACTTTGGGTAGGGGAGTCTGTTAAAAGGAAGCAAACAAAAAATCACAGATTTTTAGCCAGTTAGTAATAGCCCCTTAATGAAGCGTGTGTAGTGCAGGAATCAAATCCTGGCCCATCAGAATTTGAATATACGTGATGAAAGATTCCAATGGATAGGATCTGAATTCTTCCTAGATCTTACAGGGAATGAGGCAGGAAATGATTGCAAAGGAGGGGGTCAGCCCCAAAGGTGGCTGGTCCAATCTTAACTAGTGCTGTTAAAAAACACACCAAATGTTTCTATAGCATTCTTTCTGCTGCATTTTCTTTATTTCAAGCCACAGGTCTACTTGGAGGATCATGCAGCAAGTGGCTTATAAATAAAATCAGTCTATGAATAGTGTCATCACATTAAGAGACAGAATCACTGGATTCTCTCCATAGGTAAAGAGCTCGCATCTTTGGAATCCATGAGTTGGTAGTATTTACGGCATACCTAAAATGGGACAAAAATCATATATATCAATAATAATCAACATGCAATTTAGGAGTTAAAGCAATGAAGATGATTCGATCATTATTGAGCTAGAAATTCCATATGATTCCTAAATATTGCTTCACAGGTAAAATGCAACAAATATAACTGGGCCAATTTCAAAATTAGCAAATGAACGCTATTGCTAACTGTTTACCAAGACAAGTCATTCCAATTTTTCTCAAATCTCAGCATATGTTACCAAGAGAGATCCTAAAGATGGCAATCATATCTATTTTGGAAGTCTGGGAATTTGGACATTTACTGTATCCTTTAGCTTAGAGATATGTTATATATCCTATTTTTTCAAAGACCAAGCTTTTTCATTCTGTACTGGCATCAAAGGGAAACAGAAGGGGAAAAAATATCGATGAAAACATTCAGCTGCAATGCTATTTTCTTTCCTTTTCCAGACCATCATAATGCAGCCAAAAACAAACAAACAAGCAAAACAAAACAAAAAAAACCTCACGATAAAGAAAAAAAATAGAACTTTTCCTAAAACAGAATTAAAAAAAATTTAAATTATAGTTCTTCTGGGGAATACTCAGACTCTTCCACCAAACATTCCTGAGAAGCAGAAAGAAAATAAGCATCTGCTAATTCTGTACAGATTTATGTATACAGAAGCCTTTTGTAAGGTGTAAAGCACTAATACCAACATGGTTGTTATGGAAGAAAAAGATTTGAACAAATTTATTATAAACAAGAACACAGAAAAAGGTAAATCTAATTTTAAATTCTCATGCACATAATCATGAAATTTTATCATAATTTAAAAGATAATTTAATGTTCTGCTAATGTAGATAATTTTTATTCCCTTTCTGCTAATGTAAATAACTTTTCATTCCATATTTATATATAGTGCTTTAGTGATGATGCCAAGCTGATTAATGCTTGTCAGACTTCTAAAAACAGATGTTCTCCCATATCAATAAAAAATTTTTACATTTTAAACCCAGGTCATCTTGTAATTAATTAAGAGAAATAATTCAACTCTTTCCCTAATTAAGAAGATTTTTTAAATGTTTCACTTTCTTGGCAACATATGAAGTATGTCATTTCCATTTAGGCCATTAATTTGAAGAAAAACTGAGCTATTATCAGGAACAACTTCCAAAAATGATTATTATATTTAAATTAATGCTGGTTACACAGTGAGTTTTATAATGTACTGAGCAATTTTACTTTTATAAGAATATTCAGAACATGCAAAAGTAATAATTCAGTTTGAATTTCACCCCCAATTTATTTCAGCAATAATTAAAAAAAAATTTCAGTTCACCAATGTATTCTCTTAACTAAAATAAAAGTGACAATACATTTTCCCCAGGTTTAGAGTTTTACAGAAACTCTGCTAACATACTCTGGCCGAAAGTCTTACCAGGATTGAAATGTTAAGACTTGTGTAGAAGATTTTCATAAGCATGAAAAACAACTTAGGCACATTTGAAAGCAAATTCAATTGATTTCAAATACTATACATTTCATCTAACACTCTGAACATCCTTTCATTTAAGCATGAACAGTAGTACTTGTGCTTACTGCTGCACTTGCCAGCAGAATGTAGCCCCTCAAAGAAAATCATCTACTAAAAATCAAAGAGAATAAAAGCAGAGTCACAGTCCTTAATTCTGAATTAAATGGTATATTAACTAGACCTTTAATAGATTTTCCAGGTTCCTAAGAACAGGAAGAAGGAAAAATACTGAAAACTTTCTGTTGATTTATACACAAATACATTAACGCTAACTCATATAATTGTCTAATTTAAAGAGGAACTGACCTGAGAGGTACCTTGCTCCGATTAACATTACCACGCTACTCACTATAAAAAAGCCCAAGGGTAGACTACAGAAGATACTAGGGTCACCTGTTGTCATCCGAGTAGGAGGGAATTCCAGTCAAGCAAACCAAAAGAGAGACACATAATTACAATATTTGTGTTAAGAATCACATGATAGCAAAAAAAAAGTTATAAAAATAGTATCAAAGAGTTATTACTTTAAATCAAAACCAGAATCCAAACTGAGGGCTTATGACAGTTAACAAACGGTACAGATAGCATGCCACAAATAGCAAGAACATAGAGCATATAGACCAACATAAACCTTCCACTGGCAAAGCCAAAGAAAGCTGAAGGAGAACTTTCTTTTTGGGAGGCTGCTGATTTTAGCTTTCTTGGTTCTTCCCCAAAAGATACTAAGTGAGCAATCCCATTCCCCATCCAGATTAAAATTATAGATCCTTTGGCTATCAGAGAAGAGTTATATTAGTCCAATTCATGAGTTTGAAAATGAATTTCAAACCCTATTGGTTTCATTTTCTTTTTTACACACAGTTGGTATAACAAAATGAACCTGAAAATTAATGTTACTATAATTTAAAAACTAAACTGTATTAATCTACATTTTAAAATATTGTCTGAGAACACAATTGTTTTGATATTTTCTAACCTGATTGAAAACATTTCCTTTAAAGAATAGCTAGATAGATACAGACATAGGCTTTTCTTGAATTTAAACATTATGTATCTTGAACATTTAACAATTTTTGAAGAAAATGTTATTTTGGTGGGTTTGGAGTACAAAGTCATGAAGTCATTACTTATCATAAGCTCTCTCCAAAAAATATTAAATCCCCAATCATTTCTACAACATTTAAAACATATTAAATTGTATGTTAAAAATTCTTTACATTCCATTCAAATATAGTTACCAACAAGAAAATAAATATGAATGCTTCAAAATTGGCAATATGCTTTGGAAATTAAGCTAACATAATATTCTTCCCATAAATTAAAACTATTTAAAGAGGATAAGAGGCCAGGCAGCAATTTGAATAGCCTTATGAGATCATCAAAACAAGATTCTATCTGTACTATTATTACATAGCTTACATTGCATGAAGAACAATCAGCATTTCACTAATTGAATATTGTTATCTGGATTATTATACAGTTTTTGAGACTCTCAAAATGTTGTACATGAGTGCTTTTCATAAATCTACTACAAATTGTTTTTTACACTTTGCCTTAAATACACTGCAGCCTAACTGAAACAAAAATCAAGTTTGAAAAATCGAAAGCTCTCAAAAAATCAAATTATTTTATCATCAATTCTGATGGCAGAAACAAAAGAATCATGTAATTGTCTTTATCCACTTTTTCTTGGCATTTTAAGTTCACTGACAGTAAGGTAAGCAAACAGAGAGAAAATGATAATTGGCTTTGTGGGAACTTGGCGATTAAAATCATATCCTCAACTGCAAGTAAGGAAGAAGTATGTATGGTATCAACATGGAGGCAGATACAGCGAGGGAGGGGAACAGGTTGAATTGTGCCGTTTTATTTATTTATTTGGCCATATAATATTTTTTTGGCCATAAAATAAATAAAATACATTTTATTTATTTATTTTTTGGGAGCATGCGGGATCTTGTTCACTGACCAGGGATGAACCTGTGCCCCATGCATTGGAAGTGTGGAGTCTCAACCACTGGACTGCCAGGGAAGTTTCTGTGCCATTTAAAAAAATACAACTAGTCAAAGAAATCACGGAACTCATTTTCATCAGCTTTTAACTGAGGGCAACCAGAAAATAAATCAGAGTGCACGGCTGTTGCGTCCTTCAAAGCAACTACCACTGTGCTACAAAAAATACCTATGATTGAGAAGTTTAACTGCAAAAGGTCTCAAAACTGCAGACAATCTTAGCAAGAAAGGCTTTGTCACCATCTTAGAAAGAAAGGTGGGTCTCAGAACAAAAGATGTCAAGACAATGGATATTAAGCCTAAAGCTTATTTAGGATAATAAACAAAAGCTTCAAGTAGAAACAGGATGATCCCAGAAGCTTCTCTGAAAAGCTAGATACATTAAAAGTGGTTCTTGGGACTTCCCTGGTGATCCAGTGGCTAAGACTCTGGGCTCCTAATGAAGGGAGCCCAGGTTTGACCCCTAGACAGGGAACTAGACCCCACATGCTGCAACTAAGCACTGGTGCAGCCAATAAATAAATAATTTTTTAAAAAAGTGGTTCTATACTCACTTCGGGGTTGGAAGGCAGGCTATATTTCATTTATAAACTCCTCTCTCTTAAACTATATGCTTCAAAATATTATTGGCCATTGTTTCATTCATTAAATTCCAAATCTTGTATTTAGCAACGGATTACAATATCATGCCATATTAAAGGTATGTTAAAGGCTGTTTCAATATTAAAGGCAGCTCAGAGCTGTTTACAACTAAATAGTTTATTTATGGTAGATACCTTCCCATCTAAGTGATTAAAAACAAAAGTCCTCTAATTTCTGCCAAGAGCATTTCCCAATTATGACATTTCTAATTTACTATGCTTGGTACTTTTCTTCCTCTTATTTCAATGAATTCTCACAACATACACTCACTAAGGGCTTGGGAGCAGTCTAGGAAGTCGTGAAATGTATTATGAAATCAATATAGCTTTTGGTCGGTTCAGGTCATGAAGACAGCCTCCCAAAAAGGCAAAGTCAGTTACGAAGAGAAAAAAAAAAGTTTAGTTGATTTTTTTTTTCATTAGGAAGAAACTAGAAATACTTTTACTTTTAAGAAAACTAAGTTATCAATCAAAGTACCAGGAATAAACTAATAAGGAAAGGTATGGCAGGATAGAGATAAGCACATATATCAATCTGATAATTTACATTTTATGTTTAGAACTTTAAGTATTTTCAAAATGTTAGAAACTATGAGCATATGATAATGCTATTCTTCAGAGCAGCCTTGCTAAGTATAAACAGATACTTAAAGAAGCTATTTAACATACTAGGACAAAGTGGCAATAACAAAAAAAACATTTTTACCACTTTCTGAAGACTGAGTTGTAACCCAACCCATTGATTTCATCACAGCTTTCTTCCATGTAGAATAACGAATTTCACTTTCTAGAAATAGAAAGTAGGAAAACCATACATAAGAAAGGCAGTTTACTGAATGTTAGGTGGCAGACTGGACGGGAGGGGAGTCTGGGGGAGAATGGATACATGTATACGTATGGAATCATCTGCCAGGAGACTCCAGTTCGATTCCTGGACTGGGAAGATCCACTGAAGAAGGGATAGGCTACCCACTCCAGTATTCTTGGTTTCCCTGGTGGCTCAGACAGTAAAGAATCCGCCTGCAGTGTGGGAGATCTGGGTTCAATCCCTGGGTTGGGAAGATCCCCTGGAGAAGGGACAGCTACCCACTCCAGTATTCTGGCCTGGAGAATTCCATGGACTGTATAGTCCATGTGGTCACAAAGAGTCGGACACAACTGAGCGACTTTCACTTTCACACGTATGGCTGAGTCGCTTTGCTGTACACCTGAAACTATCAATAACAACTGTTAGTTACTATGCTACTGGGAAGTCGCTCAGTCGTGTCCGACTCTTTGCGACCCCGTGGACTGTAGCCTACCAGGCTCCTCCGTCCATGGGATTCTCCAGGCAAGAATACTGGAGTGGGTTGCCATTTCCTTCTCCAGTGGAACTGCCCGACCCAGGGATCGAACCCAGGTCTCCTGCATTGGAGGCAGACGCTTTAACCTCTGAGCCACCAGGGAAGTCCGTTAGTTACTATACTCCAATAAAAAATAAAAAGTTTTTTAAAAAAGAAAGACAGTTTACTAAGATGTTCTAAGTACTAATATTCACTCATCATTCTTGACAAATTGTTTCACTTATTCAACTGATGTTTGTTACACTGTATTTAACTGACATGGAGCTTTACCAGGACTCCGATCCCAGTATGGCTGCCAAAGACTGCCAGTGACGGCAGAGAGAAGCTTGTGTGGAAGTTGGAGGGAAATTCAGCCTGGTCTGCAAACTGAAGGGAGATGCAGAGACAGGCTACCTGCTAAGACCAGGTCATTCACAAGCAGGTGGTGATGAATTAGAAAGGAGAATCCTATTTGATCTGCCTTCTCTTTGGGGGAAGGCAGAGGACCTTGGAAAGTGAAAGTCGCTCAGTCGTGTCCAACTCTTTGTGACCCCATGCACTGTAGCCCGCCAGGCTCCTCTGTCCATGGAATTCTCCAGGCTGGAATACTGGAGTGGGTAGCTGTTCCCTTCTCCAGGGGATCTTCCCAACCCAAGGATCAAACCCAGGTGTCCCGCATTGCAGGCAGATTTTTTACCATCTGAACCACCACAAAATTCACTATGATACCATTTTATAGACAGCTTTTTAAAAAGGTTTAAAACAAAATTGAATATATAAAACCTGACTTTTGTACACAAACTTAATTACAGGTATTAGAGCTTCCCAGGTGGTGCAGTGGTAAAGAATCCACCTGCCAATGCAGGAGATGCAAGAGACATGGATTTGATCCCTGGGTTGGGAAGATCCCCTGGAGGAGGAACTGACAACCCACTCCAGTATTCTTGCCTGGAAAGTTCATGGACAGAGGAGCCTGGCGGGCTACAGTCTATTGGTCGGTCTTGTGGCTTAGTGTTGTTTGTTGCAACAGTGAGTCAAATATTTAATGCTCATTGATGTAAATTGTTGCTGCTTTTGTCAGGCTAGCCCTGCTGTGCTTAGTTAAAAGTTACCAGAATGGTCCTTAGCCCAGTTAATCCTGTCCTAAAACTGGGCATTGGCACTAAAGATGACCCAATGCAGACATGATGTGTCGGTGGTCTATATATCTCCCTTGTCACTGTCAGAAAAGGTTACACTAACAGGCTACTAATAAAACTGATACTGTGGCACTGTTATCCTTGTACATGAAGAGACTATAAACAGTAGAAGTGAATGGTAAAACAGTGATTATAGAAGTTTGTTTTTTTTTTTTTAATAGGGAACTATTTCTCTTATTCACATTCATTCAAATATGAAGCCAAGTATGTTCAGCAGCTGAATATGAAATTACCTTTGCATTTGCAATCTTATTTCATTTCTTGATTTGTGACTAAACCACCAAACTCTCTCTCCCTTTTCACAGTACACCAATCTTCAGTTTTTACAAGTACCCTCACTGAAAAAGGTAACTGTGGAGCACAGGGAACTATACTCAATATTATGTAATGACCTATAAGGGAAAAGAATCTGAAAAACATAGTATATATAATTGAATCACTTTGCTGTACTGCTGGAACTAACACAACATTGTATTAGAAATCAACTCTACAATAAAAATAAATAAAAGTACCCTCAGCGTTGATCTGAGGTTCAAATCGCTCCATTGTGACAGCCGACAAGTCCTCAGGCTCCAGACTCCAGACTCCAACCCCTTCTGCAGCTCCTGCAGCCATGGCGGCTCCCAGGGCAGTTGTTTCAGGCATGGACGGCTTCACTGAGGGGAGCGAACAACATCACTATCTTAGCAGTTACATATGCCTGAAAAATCAGTTCTTCCAAAAAAACATGACTATTGGGGTTTGAAGGAATGAGGGTTACTGACCTACTGGAATATACAGAATGTCTGCTTGTAACTGCATAAGGATTTTGTTGTTGGTCATTCCACCGTCTACCTGCAAATGGCTGAGTGGAATTCCACAGTCGCGGTTCATGGCGTCCAAAATCTGAAAAAAAAAAAAAAAAACCCAGTGCAATGAACATCATCAAAGTACCACACAGTAATATCTCAGAAAATAGCCATCTTCTACTTAAAAATACGCAAAAGCTCCCCAAAGCCTACAGAAGGAAAATTGAGATTTCTTCTAGGTCCTCCTTGATCTGGTTACCACCAACCTTTTCTCTTACCACTCCTCTGTACTCACCTCTATATTCAAGCAAGCCAGACAACTCTATTTTGCACCCTGATTTCCTGCCGTGGTATCTATGTTTGTGCTACTACTCAAATCCTTTGCCTAATATGTGTCGCTCAGCATCCCCTCAACTGTAAAATGCCCAGTGCCCAGCAGCTAACAGGAACTTAGAAAGTAATGACAGCTGGGAAAAGAAAACAAACTTGCATTTATTACATCACAGTTTAGGCAGGCTTAATTTAAAAAAAAAATTGGGGGGGGGGCCTTACTGTGCAGCCCATGGGATCTTAGCTCCCTGACCTGGGATGGAACCCGTGCCCCCTGCAGTGGAAGCATGAAGTCTTAATCACTGGACCGCTAGGGAAGTCCCCAGGCTTAATTTCTGATTATGCTGGGAAGATTGAGGGCAAGAACAGAAGTGGGCAGCAGAGGATGAGATGGTTGGATAGCATCACTGACTCAATGGACATGAGTTTGAGCAAACTCTGGAGATGGTGAAGGACAGGGAAGCCTGGCGTGCTGCAGTCCATGGGGGTCACAAAGAGTCGGACACAACTTAGTGACTGAACAACAAGAACAAGCTTATTAAATTCTCATAAAATTCTAGCATATACATATATATAAAATTGGTTTAGGAATAATAAAGGTGGATTAAGTACAGGAAAAAGGCCCATGTTGATTACCTCTCGAGTTTGGAAACAAACAGCTTCTAATGCAGCAAAAGCAATATGGCATTTATTGGTGAACTGAGTGAGCCCACAGATGATCCTAAAAATACACACAAAGATTTTTAAGATTAGAGCAGAATAAATGAGTCATCAATCGGGAATGTGCTAAATATGGAAAGGTTGAATTTGGTACATAGACGTGTACGGGGTCAGGGGGGGAGCCAAAACTGGGCACAAACATTAAGTAGCTGGCAAAATCCTTATAGTCTACAATGTTGCATCCACATATGAAAAAGTTCATGATCTATCTGAATAGATGACAATAATATAAAACCAAATCAATATTCATTTAGATGATGGCCTTTTGATACATAACTTGCAGGTATCTTGAAGATAAATGATAATAATACTAACATGAATAGGAATATGGCCGGGGCTTATTTTCAGATGACATAACTTCATGGTTTTTTTTTTCTAATATTTATTTATTGATTTGGCTGAACCAGGTCTTAGTTGTGGCAGGTGGGATCTAGAACCTAGGTGCCCTGAACTGGGAGGGAGGGCAGAGTCCCAGCCACTGAACCACCAGGGAAGTCCCTGGAGTTCTTCTTTATGTCATGCCACGGGGCATGCAGTGTAGTATCTTAGTTCCTCAACCAGGGATTGAATCCATGCCTCCTGCAGTGGAAGCGTGGAGTCCTAACCACTGGACAGCCAGGGAAGTCCCAACTTCTTAGAGTTTAAAGGTTCTACAATTATACTTCCCAAGTATAAAAGATTTCCTCCATATTTCAAAATCATTTGAAAATATAAAACTATTAACCAATAAGTTCTTAGCTAATATAGTAAATAAATCAAGACTGACAAAAGCATACCTTATTTTCAATTCTTACCCTCTTGCACTGGGCTCCCAATAAGGTGCATACAGCCCCGAAAATGCTGGGACGAAATAGCAGCCATAAGAAGTACCTACTTCTTTAGCAAGTTTTTCTAACATTAAAAACAAACGACAACAAAAAAAAAAAACACAAAAAATCATTCTAGTATATACTACTTCTTTCCATCAACAAGCACACGTGTTTAAAAAATTAGGACGGGACTTTTGATTTCCTAATATGCAGTACAGCAAAATGTTGCTAATTGTAGCAGAATACAAGCAGCAAGAAAAGCAAATTTCTCCACATTGAATACCTACCACTAAAATATAACCCAGTCCAAGAATGACAGGAACTGGATTAGTTTTGTTAAGGTATTGTAGCTCATTTCCACTATTTTTAAAAAAATATTTAATTTATTTTCGGATGTGCTGGGTCTTTATTGCTGTGCACAGGCTTTCTCTAGTTGCAACGAGTGGCAGCTGCTCTCTAGACATGGGGCACAGGTTTCTCATCGCCAGTGGCTTCTCTTGTTGTGGAGCACCAACTCTGGGGCATGTGGCCTCAGTAGGAGTGGGGTATGGGCTTAGATGCCCCATGGCATGTGGGATCTTAGTTCCTGGACCAAGGATTGATCCTGTGTCCGGTGCATTGGCAGGCGGATTCTTAACCATTGGACCATCAGGGAAGTCCCCATTTCCACTATTTTTAAGGTTGCTGACTAGCAGATGAAGAAGTGGCCTTCATTGCATTCGGAATCAGAAATGTGTCCCTGTGTGTGTGTCTGTGTGTGTGTGTGGGTCTGTCTGTGTGTGTGTGTCTGTGTGTGTGCGTCTCTGTGTGTGTGTCTGTGGGTGTGTCTGTCTGTGTGCGTGTGTCTGTGCGTGTGTCTGTGTGTGTGTGTCTGTGTGTGTATCTGTCTGTGTGCGCGTCTGTGTGTGTGTCTGTGTGTGTGTGTCTGACTGTGTGTGTGGCTGTCTGTGTGTGTGTGTCTGTATGTGTGTCTGTCTGTGTGCATGTGTCTGTGTGCGTGTGTCTGTGTGTGTGTCTGTGTGTGTGTGTCTGTGTGTGTCTCTGTGTTTGTGTCTGTGTGTGTCTGTCGGTGTGTGTGTGTGTCTGTGTGTGTGTCTGTGTGTGTGTCTGTGTGTGTGTCTGTGTGTGTCTGTGTGTGTGTCTGTGTGTGTGTGTCTATCTGTGTGTCTGTGTCTGTGTGTGTGTCTGTCTGTGTGTGTGTCTGTGTGCGTGTCTGTCTGTGTGTGTGTCTGTGTGTGTGTCTGTGTGCGTGTGTCTGTGTGTGTGTCTGTGTCCGTGTGTCTGTGTGTGTCTGTCTGTGTGTGTGTGTCTGTGTGTGTGTCGAGGTGTGTTTTTCTCTCTGTGTGCGTGTGTCTGTGTGTGCGTGTCTGTGTGTGTGTGTCTGTGTGTGTGTCTGTGTGCATGTGTCTGTGTGTGTGTCTGTGTGTGTGTGTCTGTGTGTGTGTCTGTGTGTGTCTGTCTGTCTGTATGTGTGTATCTCTCTGGGTGTGTGTATCTGTGTCAGTGTGTGTGTCTGTGTGCATGTGTCTGTGTGTGTGTCTGTGTGTGTGTCTGTGTTTGTGTCTGTGTGTGTGTCTGTGTGTGTGTCTGTGTGTGTGCGTCTGTGTGTTTGTGTCTCTGTGTGTGTCTGTGTGTGTGTGTCTGTGTGTGTGTCTGCGTGTGTGTGTCTGTGTGTCTGTGTGTGTGTGTGTGTGTCTGTGTGTGTGTGTCTTTGTGTCTATCTGTGTGCGTTTGTCTGTGTGTTTGTCTGTGTGTGTGTGTCTGTGTGTCTGTGTGCGTGTGTCTGTGTTCGTGTGTCTGTGTGTGTGTCTGTGTGTGTTTTGTGTGTCTGTGTCTGTGTGTGTGTCTGTCTGTGTATGTGTCTGTGTGTGTGTCTGTGTGTGTGTGTCTGTGTGTGTCTGTCTGTGTGTCTGTGTCTGTGTGTGTGTCTGTGTGTGTGTCTTTGTGCGTGTGTCTGTGTATGTGTCTGTGTGCGTGTGTCTGTGTGTGTGTCTGTGTGTGTGTCTGTGTGTGTTTCTGTGTGTCTGTCTGTGTGTCTGTGTGTGTGTCTGTCTGTGTGTGTGTGTCTGTCTCTGTGTTTGTGTCTGTGTGTGTGTGTCTGTGTGTGTGTGTCTGTGTGTGTGTCTGTGTGTGTGTCTGTGTGTGTGTGTGTCTATCTGTGTGTCTGTGTCTGTGTGTGTGTCTGTCTGTGTATGTCTCTGTGTGTGTGTGTCTGTGTGTCTGTGTCTGTGTGTGTGTCTGTCTGTGTGTGTGTCTCTGTGTGTGTCTTTGTGCGTGTGTCTGTGTATGTGTCTCTTTGCGTGTGTCTGTGTGTGTGTCTGTGTGTGTCTCTGTGTGTGTCTGTCTGTGTGTCTGTGTCTGTGTGCGTGTCTGTCTGTGTGTGTGTCTGTGTGTGTGTCTTTGTGCGTGTGTCTGTGTGTGTGTCTGTGTGTGTGTCTCTGTGTTTGTGTCTGTGTGTGTCTGTCAGTGTGTGTGTGTGTCGGTGTGTGTCTCTGTCTGTGTGTGTCTGTCTGTGTGTGTGTCTGTGTGTGTGTCTGTCTGTGTGTGTGTCTGTGTGTGTGTCTGTGTGCGTGTCTGTGTGCGTGTGTCTGTGTGTGTCTGTGTGCGTGTGTCTGTGTGTGTGTGTCTGTGTGTGTCTGTCTGTGTGTGTGTCTGTGTGTGTGTCTGTGTGTGTGTCTGTCTGTGTGTGTGTGTCTGTGTGTGTGTCTGTGTGTGTCTGTCTGTGTGTCTGTGTCTGTGTGTATGTCTGTCTGTGTGTGTGTCTGTGTGTGTGTCTGTGTGTGTGTCTGTGTGTGTGTCTGTCTGTGTGCATGTGTCTGTGTGTGTGTGTCTGTGTGTGTGTCTCTGTGTTTGTCTCTGTGTGTGTCTGTCGGTGTGTGTGTGTCTGTGTGTGTGTATCTGTGTGTGTGTCTGTGTGTGTGTCTGTCTGTGTGTGTGTCTCTGTGTGTGTCTTTGTGCGTGTGTCTGTGTATGTGTCTCTTTGCGTGTGTCTGTGTGTGTGTCTGTGTGTGTGTCTGTGTGTGTGTCTGTGTGTGTGTGTCTGTGTGTGTCTGTGTGTGTGTGTGTGTCTGTGTGTGTGTCTCTGTGTGTGTGTCTGTGTGTGTGTCTGTGTGTGTCTGTGTGTGTGTCTGTGTGTGTGTGTCTATCTGTGTGTGTGTCTGTCTGTGTATGTGTCTGTGTGTGTGTCTGTGTGTGTGTGTCTGTGTGTGTCTGTCTGTGTGTCTGTGTCTGTGTGTGTGTCTGTCTGTGTGTGTGTCTCTGTGTGTGTCTTTGTGCGTGTGTCTGTGTATGTGTCTCTTTGCGTGTGTCTGTGTGTGTGTCTGTGTGTGTGTCTGTGTGTGTTTCTGTGTGTGTCTGTCTGTGTGTCTGTGTCTGTGTGCGTGTCTGTCTGTGTGTGTGTCTGTGTGTGTGTCTCTGTGCGTGTGTCTGTGTGTGTGTCTGTGTGTGTGTCTCTGTGTTTGTGTCTGTGTGTGTCTGTCGGTGTGTGTGTGTGTCTGTGTGTGTGTCTGTCTGTGTATGTCTGTCTGTGTGTGTGTCTGTGTGTGTGTATCTGTCTGTGTGTGTGTCTGTGTGTGTGTCTGTCTGTGTGCATGTGTCTGTGTCTGTGTATGTGTGTGTGCCTGTGTGTGTGTGTCTGTCTGTGTGTGTGTGTCTGTTTGTGTCTGTGAGTGTGTCTGTTTGTGTCTGTCTGTCTGTGTGTCTGTGTGCATGTGTCTGTGTTTGTGTCTGTGTGTGTGTCTGTGTGTGTGTCTGCGTGTGTGTCTGTGTGTGTTTCTGTCTGTGTGTGTGTGTCTGTCACTGTGTGTGTGTCTCTGTGTGTGTGTCTGTGTGTGTGTCTGTGTGCATGTGTCTGTGTGTGTGTCTGTGTGTGTGTGTCTGTGTGTGTTTCTCTGTGTTTGTGTCTGTGTGTGTCTGTCGGTGTGTGTGTGTGTCTGTGTGTGTGTCTGTCTGTGTATGTCTGTCTGTGTGTGTGTCTGTGTGTGTCTGTCTGTCTGTGTGTGTGTATCTGTCTGTGTGTGTGTCTGTCTGTGTGTCTGTGTCTGTGTGTGTGTCTGTCTGTGTGTGTGTCTGTGTGTGTGTCTGTGTGCGTGTCTGTGTGTGTCTGTCTGTGTGTGTGTCTGTGTGTGTGTCTTTGTGCGTGTGTCTGTGTATGTGTCTGTGTGCGTGTGTCTGTGTGTGTGTCTGTGTCCGTGTGTCTGTGTGTGTCTGTCTGTGTGCGTGTGTCTGTGTGTGTGTCGAGGTGTGTTTTTCTCTCTGTGTGCGTGTGTCTGTGTGTGCGTGTCTGTGTGTGTGTGTCTGTGTGTGTGTCTGTGTGCATGTGTCTGTGTGTGTGTCTGTGTGTGTGTGTCTGTGTGTGTGTCTGTGTGTGTCTGTCTGTCTGTGTGTGTGTATCTCTCTGGGTGTGTGTATCTGTGTCAGTGTGTGTGTCTGTGTGCATGTCTCTGTGTGTGTGTCTGTGTGTGTGTCTGTGTGTGTGTCTGCGTGTGTGTCTGCGTGTGTGTCTGTCTGTGTGTGTGTGTTTGTCACTGTGTGTGTGCCTGTGTGTGTGTCTGTGTGTGTGTCAGCGTGTGTGTGTCTGTGTGTGTGTCTGTGTGTATGTCTTTTTTGTGTGTGTCTGTGTGTGTGTCTGTGTGTGTGTCTGTGTGTGTGTGTCTGTGTGTGTGTGTCTGTGTGTGTGTCTGTGTGCCTGTGTCTGTGTGTGTGTCTGTGTGTGTGTCTGTGTGTCTGTGTGTGTGTGTCCGTCTGTGTGTGTGTCTGTGTGTGTGTCTGTGTGCGTCTCTGTGTGTGTGTCTTTGTGTGTGTCTGTGTGTGTGTGTCTGTCTGTGTGTGTGTCTGTGTGTGTGTCTGTGTGCGTGTGTCTGTGTGTGTGTCTGAGTGTGTGTCTGTGTGTGTGTCTGTGTGTGTGTCTGTGTGTGTGTCTGTGTGCGTGTGTCTGTGTGTGTGTCTGAGTGTGTCTGTGTGTGTGTCTCAGTGTGTGTCTGTGTGCATGTGTCTGTGTGTGTGTGTCTGTGTGTGTGTCTCTGTGTGTCTGTCGGTGTGTGTCTGTGTGTCTGTGTCTGTGTGTGTGTCTGTCTGTGTATGTGTCTGTGTGTGTGTCTGTGTGTGTCTGTCAGTGTGTGTGTGTCTGTGTGTGTGTCTGTCTGTGTGTGTCTGTCTGTGTGTGTCTCTGTGTGTGTGTCTGTTTGTGTGTCTGTCTGTGTGTGTCTTTGTGTGTGTGTGTCTGTTTGTGTGTGTGTCTGTGTGTGTGTCTCTGTGTGTGTCTGTGTGTGTGTGTCTGTGTGTGTGTCTTTGTGCGTGTGTCTGTGTGTGTGTCTGTGTGCGTGTGTCTGTGTGTGTGTCTGTATGTGTGTGTCTGTGTGTGTCTGTGTGAGTGTCTGTGTGCGTGTGTCTGTGTGTGTGTCTGTGTGTATCTGTCTGTGTGTGTGTCTGTGTGTTTGTCTGTCTGTGTGTGTGTCTGTGTGTGTGTCTGTCGGTGTGTGTGTGTCTGTGTGTGTGTCTGTCTGTCTGTGTGTGTCTGTGTGTCTGTGTCTGTGTGTCTGTGTCTGTGTGTGTGTCTGTTTGTGTGTGTGTCTGTGTGTGTGTCTGTGTGCGTGTGTCTGTGTGTGTCTGTGTGTGTGTCTGTGTGTGTGTCTGTCTGTGTGTGTGTCTGTGTGTGTGTCTGTGTGTGTGTCTGTCTGTCTGTGTGTGTCTGTGTGTGTGTCTGTGTGTCTGTGTCTGTGTGTGTGTCTGTTTGTGTGTGTGTCTGTGTGTGTGTCTGTGTGCGTGTGTCTGTGTGTGTCTGTGTGTGTGTCTGTGTGTGTATCTGTCTGTGTGTGTGTATCTGTGTGTGTGTCTCTGTCTGGCTGTGTGTATCTGTGTCTGTGTGTCTGTCTGTGTGTGTGTGTCTGTGTGTGTGTCTCTGTGTGTCTGTTGGTGTGTGTGTGTCTGTGTGTGTGTCTATCTGTGTGTGTCTGTCTGTGTGTGTGTCTGTGTGTGTGTCTGTCTGTGTGTGTGTCTGTGTGTGTCTGTCTGTGTGCATGTGTCTGTGTCTGTGTATGTGTGTGTGCCTGTGTGTGTGTGTCTGTCTGTGTGTGTGTGTCTGTTTGTGTCTGTGAGTGTGTCTGTTTGTGTCTGTCTGTCTGTGTGTCTGTGTGCATGTGTATGTGTTTGTGTCTGTGTGTGTGTCTGTGTGTGTGTCTGCGTGTGTGTCTGTGTGTGTTTCTGTCTGTGTGTGTGTGTCTGTCTCTGTGTGTGTGTCTGTGTGTGTGTGTCTGTGTGTGTGTCTGTGTGCGTCTCTGTGTGTGTGTCTTTGTGTGTGTCTGTGTGTGTGTGTCTGTCTGTGTGTGTGTCTGTGTGTGTGTCTGTGTGCGTGTGTCTGTGTGTGTGTCTGAGTGTGTGTCTGTGTGTGTGTCTGTGTGTGTGTCTGTGTGTGTGTCTGTGTGCGTGTGTCTGTGTGTGTGTCTGAGTGTGTGTCTGTGTGTGTGTCTCAGTGTGTGTCTGTGTGCATGTGTCTGTGTGCATGTGTCTGTGTGTGTGTGTCTGTGTGTGTGTCTCTGTGTGTCTGTCGGTGTGTGTCTGTGTGTCTGTGTCTGTGTGTGTGTCTGTCTGTGTATGTGTCTGTGTGTGTGTCTGTGTGTGTCTGTCAGTGTGTGTGTGTCTGTGTGTGTGTCTGTCTGTGTGTGTCTGTCTGTGTGTGTCTCTGTGTGTGTGTCTGTTTGTGTGTCTGTCTGTGTGTGTCTTTGTGTGTGTGTGTCTGTTTGTGTGTGTGTCTGTGTGTGTGTCTCTGTGTGTGTCTGTGTGTGTGTGTCTGTGTGTGTGTCTTTGTGCGTGTGTCTGTGTGTGTGTCTGTGTGCGTGTGTCTGTGTGTGTGTCTGTATGTGTGTGTCTGTGTGTGTCTGTGTGAGTGTCTGTGTGCGTGTGTCTGTGTGTGTGTCTGTGTGTATCTGTCTGTGTGTGTGTCTGTGTGTTTGTCTGTCTGTGTGTGTGTCTGTGTGTGTGTCTGTCGGTGTGTGTGTGTCTGTGTGTGTGTCTGTCTGTCTGTGTGTGTCTGTGTGTGTGTCTGTGTGTCTGTGTCTGTGTGTCTGTGTCTGTGTGTGTGTCTGTTTGTGTGTGTGTCTGTGTGTGTGTCTGTGTGCGTGTGTCTGTGTGTGTCTGTGTGTGTGTCTGTGTGTGTGTCTGTCTGTGTGTGTGTCTGTGTGTGTTTCTGTGTGTGTGTCTGTCTGTCTGTGTGTGTCTGTGTGTGTGTCTGTGTGTCTGTGTCTGTGTGTGTGTCTGTTTGTGTGTGTGTCTGTGTGTGTGTCTGTGTGCGTGTGTCTGTGTGTGTCTGTGTGTGTGTCTGTGTGTGTATCTGTCTGTGTGTGTGTATCTGTGTGTGTGTCTCTGTCTGGCTGTGTGTATCTGTGTCTGTGTGTCTGTCTGTGTGTGTGTGTCTGTGTGTGTGTCTCTGTGTGTCTGTTGGTGTGTGTGTGTCTGTGTGTGTGTCTATCTGTGTGTGTCTGTCTGTGTGTGTGTCTGTGTGTGTGTCTGTCTGTGTGTGTGTCTGTGTGTGTCTGTCTGTGTGCATGTGTCTGTGTCTGTGTATGTGTGTGTGCCTGTGTGTGTGTGTCTGTCTGTGTGTGTGTGTCTGTTTGTGTCTGTGAGTGTGTCTGTTTGTGTCTGTCTGTCTGTGTGTCTGTGTGCATGTGTATGTGTTTGTGTCTGTGTGTGTGTCTGTGTGTGTGTCTGCGTGTGTGTCTGTGTGTGTTTCTGTCTGTGTGTGTGTGTCTGTCTCTGTGTGTGTGTCTGTGTGTGTGTGTCTGTGTGTGTGTCTGTGTGCATGTGTCTGTGTGTGTGTCTCTGTGTGTGTGTCTGTGTGTGTGTCTGCATGTGTGTGTCTGTGTGTCTGTCTGTGTGTGTGTGTCTGTGTGTGTGTGTCTGTGTGTGTGTGTCTGTCTGTGTGTGTGTGTCTGTGTGTGTGTCTGTGTGTGTGTGTCTTTGTGTCTATCTGTGTGCGTGTGTCTGTGTGTTTGTCTGTGTGTGTGTGTCTGTGTGTCTGTGTGCGTGCGTCTGTGTTCGTGTGTCTGTGTGTGTGTCTGTGTGTGTTTTGTGTGTCTGTGTCTGTGTGTGTGTCTGTCTGTGTATGTGTCTGTGTGTGTGTCTGTGTGTGTGTGTCTGTGTGTGTCTGTCTGTGTGTCTGTGTCTGTGTGTGTGTCTGTCTGTGTGTGTGTCTGTGTGTGTGTCTTTGTGCGTGTGTCTGTGTGTGTGTCTTTGTGCGTGTGTCTGTGTATGTGTCTGTCTGTGTGTCTCTGTGTTTCTGTCTGTGTGGGTCTGTCAGTGTGTGTCTGTGTCTGTGTGTGTCTCTGTCTGTGTGTGTCTGTCTGTGTGTGTGTCTGTGTGTGTGTCTGTCTGTGTGTGTGTCTGTGTGTGTGTCTGTGTGCGTGTGTCTGTGTGTGTCTGTGTGTGTGTCTGTGTGCGTGCGTCTGTGTGTGTGTGTCTGTGTGTGTCTGTCTGTGTGTGTGTCTGTGTGTGTGTCTGTGTGTGTGTCTGTCTGTGTGTGTGTGTCTGTGTGTGTGTCTGTGTGTGTCTGTCTGTGTGTCTGTGTCTGTGTGTCTGTCTGTCTCTGTGTGTGTCTGTGTGTGTGTCTCTGTGTGTGTCTGTGTGTGTGTCTGCCTGTGTGCATGTGTCTGTGTGTGTGTGTCTGTGTGTGTGTCTCTGTGTTTGTCTCTGTGTGTGTCTGTCGGTGTGTGTGTGTCTGTGTGTGTGTCTGTCTGTGTATGTCTGTCTGTGTGTGTGTCTGTGTGTGTCTGTCGGTGAGTCTGTGTCTGTGTGCGTGTCTGTGAGTGTGTCTGTCTCTGTGTGTGTATCTGTCTGTGTGTGTGACTGTCTGTGTGTGTCTCTGTGTGTGTCTGTGTGTGTGTCTGTCTGTGTGCGTGTCTGTGTGTGTGTCTGTCTGTGTGTGTGTATCTGTGTGTGTGTCTCTGTGTGTGTCTGTCTGTGTGGGTGTGTCTGTCTGTGTGTGTGTCTGTGTGTGTGTCTGTGTGTGTGTCTGTGTGTGTATCTGTCTGTGTGTGTGTCTGTGTGTGTGTCTGTCTGTGTGCATGTGTCTGTATGTGTGTCTGTCTGTCTGTGTGTCTGTGTGTGTGTGTCTGTGTGTGTGTCTGTGTGTGTGCTTGTGTGTCTGTGTGTGTGTCTGTCTGTGTGTGTCTGTGTGTGTCTGTCTGTGTGCATGTGTTTGTGTGTGTGTCTGTCTGTGTGTGTGTGTCTGTTTGTGTCTGTGAGTGTGTCTGTGTGTGTGTTTGTGTGTCTGTGTGT
>NC_137289.1:119945000-119972500 GCF_054371585.1 Giraffa tippelskirchi | reverse complement strand
GTGTGTGTCTGTGTGCGTGTGTCTGTGTGTGTCTGTCTGTGTGCGTGTGTCTGTGTGCGTGTGTCTGTGTGTGTGTCGAGGTATGTGTTTCTCTCTGTGTGCGTGTGTCTGTGTGTGTCTGTCTGTGTGCGTGTTTCTGTGTGTCTGTGTCTGTGTATGTGTCTGTGTGCGTGTGTCTGTGTGTGTGTCTGTGTGTGTTTCTGTGTGTCTGTCTGTGTGTCTGTGTGTGTGTCTGTCTGTGTTTGTGTGTCTGTCTCTGTGTTTGTGTCTGCGTGTGTGTGTCTGTGTGTGTGTGTCTGTGTGTGTGTCTGTGTGTGTGTCTGTGTGTGTGTCTGTGTGTGTCTGTGTGTGTGTGTCTATCTGTGTGTCTGTGTCTGTGTGTGTGTCTATCAGTGTATGTCTCTGTGTGTGTCTGTGTGTGTGTGTCTGTGTGTGTCTGTCTGTGTGTCTGTGTCTGTGTGTGTGTCTGTCTGTGTGTGTGTCTCTGTGTCTGTCTGTGTGCATGTGTCTGTGTCTGTGTATGTGTGTGTGTGTGTGTGTCTGTGTGTGTGTGTCTGTCTGTGTGTGTGTGTCTGTGTCTGTGAGTGTGTCTGTTTGTGTGTGTCTCTCTGTGTGTCTGTGTGCATGTGTCTGTGTGTGTGTCTGTGTGTGTGTCTGTGTGTGTGTCTGTGTGTGTGTGTCTGTGTGTGTGTCTGTCTGTGTGTGTGTGTCTGTCTGTGTGTGTATCTGTCTGTGTGTGTGTCTGTGTGTGTGTGTCTGTCTGTGTGTGTGTATCTGTGTGTGTGTCTGTCTGTGTGTGTCTGTGTGCGTGTGTCTGTGTGTGTGTCTGTGTGTGTCTGTGTGTGTGCCTGTGTTTGTGTTTCTGTGTGTGTGTGTGTCTGTGTGTGTGTGTCTGTGTGTGTGTCTGTCTGTGTGCATGTGTCTGTGTGTGTGTGTCTGTGTGTGTGTGTCTGTCTGTGTGTGTGTGTCCGTGTGTGTGTCTGTGTGTGTGTGTGAGTGTTTGTCTGTGTGTGTGTGTGTGTGTGTGTGTTGGCAAGACTGGGAATGGGGGTAGACACCACTCATGCCTGTCTACCTCCACTGCTGAGGGCTTACGTGAGATGGTAAGTTTCTACTTCACCCTTTCCCCACCAGGCAGTCTATGTGTCCGTCGCAATGAATGAACACCTTCATGAAGTACTTTAAAAGGGTACTATGAAATTCTGTCCAAAGAAACAGTGTAGTAACCAAGAGCCATCTTCATCATAAGTTCTAAAATTTCATAGGAAGGAAAGGAGTGCTTTTCTGTTTAATAATAAAAGTATTCACACTTACAGGAATGCAGTGATAAAATCTTCAAGAGACTTCCCTGGTGGTCCAGTGGTTAAGACTCCCCACTCTCCTATGCAGGGGATCCCTGGTCAGGGAACTAGATCCTGCATGCTCCAAGTAAAATCTCTCATGCCATAACTGGAAAAAAAAAAAAAAAAAGATCCCGCATGCCGCAACTAAGACCCAGCACAGCCAAATAAATAAATAAATATTTTAAAAAAAACCTTTAAAATATGTAGAGCTTCCCTGGAGGCTCAGTGGTAGGGAGTCTACCTGCCAATGCAGGAGACACAGGTTCAACCCCTGGCCCAGGAGGACCCCACATGCTGCAGAGCAACTAAGCCCTTGTGCGACAACTACTGAGCCTGTGCTCTAGAGCCTGGGAGTTGCAAATACTGAAGCCTGCACAACCTGGAGCCCATGCTCCGCAACAAGAGAAGTCACTGCAATGAGACCCCGCCCCACCCCCACCCCCCATACTGCAACTAGAGAATACCCCCTGCTCACCACATCACCGCGACTAGAGAAAGGCCTGTGCAGGCCTGCACAAAGACCTAGCACAGCCAAAAGCAAACATAAATAAATAAAAATGTGCAAAATAATGTTGCATGCTTAATATACCTGAATACGTGAGTACATATAATTTGTACTTTTGGAATATACCAGGCAATGACTTGAAGGAAAACATTTGATCTAATCAAGAAGATAGAACTAATTTTAAAAATAATAATTATGATTTTATGTAGGTGGTAAAGCAATGATGTCATTTATAAACACAAAAGCTACACAAAAATAGAAAAGTGCAGTCTGGAAGCACTAAAGTCTTGATATGAAACAGGGTTTTTGCATAAACAAACTAATCAAAAAAAGGCCAAAGTTTAATTGACTGGTAACATAAATTATTTTTAGCATATGCAAAAAATAATCATGAAAATGCCCTTTGAAACCAAATTGCGTGTTTCAAAAAGGACAAATCTATTGAGTAAGATCAGAATCACTAATTTTAAACTATATTCAATTGTCACAGATACAGATAGATATTTCTCACAACATAAATATTGCATAATCAAATACTACTTTATGTAAAACCTATTCAGCACACTAAATAAACTCCATAATATGTCATGCTTTTTAGTAATTATATTTCTCTCTCCAGCATGCAATATTTAATTCAAGAATAATTTACTGAAGGAGTAGATGGCAAACAGACATTGTTTTCTCCTAAAAACACTGTAGTAAAGAAAGAGACGTGGTGGTAAATTAATAAAAGGCTGAAGGTTTAAAATGAGCTTGAGGAGAAAGAAGATGAGATTAAACCTTCAAGAAAATTAAGACACAGCACAGTTTCTTAACTACAAGTCAAGTTACTGGTAATTATGGTAATATGTTTTACTTAATATGTTCAGAAGACTGCCTCCTCATTTACCAAGTCTTTGGGGAAAACGAGTTAGCTGTACCCTTTTGATCAGTATATTCTGTTGGACAGACCAGGAAAATCCCTGGGAAGCTGAATGGGAGCCCAGATCTTCTACTTCTTCATAATCTTTTATGTAATAGTGACTAAAGGATTTTTCTTATTTCCAATATTAGATACTTGAAAAAGAGTTAATGAAAGTGAAATAAAAAGGAGATACATTTATTAACCTCCATATTTTCGAGGAGCAAATAAAATTTATTTCCTTCAGAGGACTCATTTCAGGGACTATAAGCTCACATGCTGTCAGGGACTGGACAAATATATTTATTTTACATAAATGCAAATTATACTTTCATTGAGGTATAATTCATATACCATAAATGCACTCCTTTAAAGTGTATGCTTCAGTTTTTAGTATATTCACAAAGTTGTGCAATCATCACCCCAAAAGAAATCCTGTCCATTAGCAGTCACGTCCCTTTTCCCCTCCCTGTACCCCACCCCCCTAAACTCTGGCAGCCACTAATCCACCTTCTGTCCCTGTGAATTTGTCTATTCTGGACATTTCATGCAATCTGAATCATACACTATGTGGCTTTTTGTATGATTTTTCTCTGTTTAGTTTTCAAGATTCATTTATGTTGTAGTATGTGTGTGGTACCTTATCATGTTTACATGTGAGTAATATTCCACTGTATGGATATCTCACCTTTCATTTACCATTCATCAATTGATAAGACGGTTGTTTTCTCTTGAGCTATTACGAATAATGCTGTCATGAACATTCATGTACACTGGCCTCAGAATTTAAGCTCAAAAATTTAGATTTGCAAGGGGCTTCCATGGTGGTACAGTGGTTAAGACTCTGAGCTTCTGCTGCAACGGGCGAGAGTTCAATCCCTGCTTAGGGAACTAACATCCTGCACCGCAATGTGGCATGGCCAAAAATTAATTAAAATTAATTGAGCAACTAGTTTTTAAAAACTTTGTAAAAAAAACTTTCTATTTCATATTGGGGGTGTAGCCGATTAACATGAGCAACTTGTTTTTAACCTATCTTCTGTTTCTCAGAATATTTATCTTTACAGTCCCCAAATTTAACTTAATAGGTCATTTTCACTAAAACTGATGACAGGGAAATCTTTAGAAATTCTGGTGAGAGTTCTTTGTCTGTGATACTTAACACATTTTATCCTTTAACGTAAGACCGGAGCTAAGATATGTATCTATAAAGTATAGATCAAGTAGCAATCAAGTTGGTTTTGAAACTCACTCAGTTTTCCAGTAATGCCTATTATGTGACCTGATGAATTGTTAGGTTGCAAGAACAGATCAAGTAAACTTCCTTATTTAAAAAGTATAGTTAAAACAAGCTATTACAAAGTTCTAGTTAAAAACTAATTCTTGGAACACTTTTACACTGTTGGTGGGAAGGTAAAATGGTGCAGCCACTATGGAAAACAGTATGAAGATTCCTCAAAAAATTAAAAATAGAACTACCATATGATGCAGCAATTCTACTTTTGAGTATATATCCCAAAGAATCGAAATCAGGATATCTACACTCCCAGGTTCACTGCAGCATTATTCACAACAGCCAACATATAGATACAACCCAAATGTCCACTGACAGATGAATGGATAAAGAAAATGTGGTATATACATACAATAGAATCTTGATCAGCCTTAAAAAGAAGGAAATTCTACTGTTTGCAACATCAATGGACCTATAACACCTTATGCTAAGTGAAATAAACTGGACACAAAAAGAAATACTGCATAATCTTCCATTATGTGTGGAATCTTAAAAAGTCAAACATATAAACAGAAAGGAGATTGGTGGTTAGCAGGGGGTGGGGTGAGGGGGTTCAATGGGTATGAAGTTAGTTACACAAGATGATTAAGTCCTAGAGATTGCTGTACAACTTAGTGCCATAGTTAACAATACGTTATTGTGCATTTAAAAATTTAAGAGGGTAGATTTCATGTTAAGCATTCTTAAACATACAAACACAGAAAGCAAAGGGACACAAGGAAATTTTTGGAGGTGATTGGTATGTTTATAACCTTGATTTTGGTGATGGGATAATGGGTGTATGCATTAAGTCCAAGCTCATCAAAGTATATACATTAAATATGTACAGTTTTCTATATATCAATTATACCTTATTAAAGCTATAAAAATAGTAATTTTTGCACTTCTCTTTATGATTAGACACTATGAGGTAAAAACTACCTACTTGACTACCAATGCTGTTATAGTTTCTGTGCTATGACATCTTTGTTTCATGGTTCCTCCTAAATTGCAATCATTCTTCATTCCCACAGGATACAAAATACCTATAAGCCAAAGAACTGAGACTTAGGCATTTAAAAAAAAAAACACACACTAAACAATTCTAAGATATCATTACAGAAGCAAAAATGCATTATTTATGTTACTGATTACCTGGAGAACAAAAGATTGAGGTGTTGGCGATTGAGTTCAGAAAATAATGGCGTACTTGACTCCACCAACTCACCCAGGTAGAGAGGAACTGAAGCATAGAGTGGAACCAGTAAGCCATGGTTAGCCATGACTGCAAGACTCTATTGAGAACAGCTGCTGACCTCACCGGGGCATTTTCTGGATGCTGAGATGGGACAGTGTAGTCTTTTTTAACAGAACAAGTAAGGTGCTCATCGTCCCAGAAACTACTTCTTCAGCTGTTGGTTAATTCTTCAGTGTGTGCCTGATCAAGGGCTAACAGCTGAGCTGAACGTTTCCTGAATCATCTTTCTCAATTAACTTTGATCTAAGTTCTAGTCTGTAAATGAGAAATGCAAGTAAGAATGAGGGTCAATTTATTTTAAGTAAATTTATCATTAAATATCAACGTGTATCATTTCAAACATTTATAAATATCACAATTTACAGAAAATTAATGTAATCTTAAAATTATTGGAACAATGATTTTCACAGTTATTTACATTAACTCAAACTACCTTTGTAGAAACAAACGATGTTTAAAAGTGTCCTTGCCACAAAATAATAATTTCATAGTACCGTTCTGTAACATTTATGTCACTAAAGTGGCAGCTGCACCAATAAAACCCAGCAGATTCAATAATTTACAAACAGCATAATCAGAACTGAAAATGCAAGCTACCATTCATTCCAAACAAAACAAAACCTTTTATATTAATATACAAATATTTTTCCATTTTCATCACTGAAGAAAATAATTAGGAGGCAGTACTTTCTTGTTTGTAGTAAAAAAATTAAGCTTCTTTTAAAATTGACATTGAGAAGCTAGATTAGGTAAGTTGCTATAATGCCTCACATTAAATTTTTTGAGAATTTCTTGGTTGTGGCTGCAACCCAAGAAGGAAATTCTTGGGTTTACTGGAAGCTTTTTCTATCAATTAAACCATTTTTATGTTGTATTAATAATATGTCCATAAGCAGAGATAACTACTTGTCATCTCAAATAGACATTTTAATTTCTCATCAGCAATTTATAACATACTTAGATGGAAAGAGATTCTTGGCTCTTTTTTTCTACTTAAGTTTATAAACTTTTTTTGATATTCCCTCAAAAGGATCCCAAATAGGTCTAAATTTATATCAAAGGAAAAGCAAACTTTATATGGACTAAGTGCTTGTATTTGAAAACAATATTTGCTATAGTATTCCACAGGGGTTTTTTTTTTAGCATATAAAAGTATGGTATAAGAAATTATAGTCACAATAAAGTACATTTTCTTTCATTCACATAGAACATATACTTAAATTTTAAATGTTGGCTCTTCAAGAAAGCTTTTCCTGGGAAATAATATGCATAATTGTTGCCCAAAAATGTATACAGCTGTTTTCCCCAAAATATTTATACACATAGTGGTCCACTTAAGACCAGCCCCATTAGAATCCACTGAATATAATGTGTTCTTAATTTATAAATGGGCTACCCTCAGTATATAAAATATAAACACATGTATGTTACACATACAAAGTAAGAAATATAAAAAGGAGAGATGAAAAGAAAAGGAAGTATTCTTCCCTATAAGATCCTGACAGAAATTCAGTGTAATTAGTGAGAACATGTACTCTTAATTTATAAATGGGCTACCCTCATTATACAAAATATAGAGACATATATGTTATACACAATGTAAAAAATATAAAAAGGAACGAAAAAAAAAAAAAAAAAAAGGAAAGTGTCCTTCCCTATAAGATCCAGATAGCAATTCAGTATAATTAGTGAGACCATGTAAAATACATGAAGAATTTTCAGTTTTGGCAAATACTTTTTAGAAAAATGCCTAAAGAATGAGGGTACGAAATTTCTATTTTAAGAATTTAGTAGAGGCTTCCATTTAAACATTTAGTGAAGATGTTGTGGTCTCCCTAATAAGCAGAGAAGAGGACTTTGGGTAGGGGAGTCTGTTAAAAGGAAGCAAACAAAAAATCACAGATTTTTAGCCAGTTAGTAATAGCCCCTTAATGAAGCGTGTGTAGTGCAGGAATCAAATCCTGGCCCATCAGAATTTGAATATACGTGATGAAAGATTCCAATGGATAGGATCTGAATTCTTCCTAGATCTTACAGGGAATGAGGCAGGAAATGATTGCAAAGGAGGGGGTCAGCCCCAAAGGTGGCTGGTCCAATCTTAACTAGTGCTGTTAAAAAACACACCAAATGTTTCTATAGCATTCTTTCTGCTGCATTTTCTTTATTTCAAGCCACAGGTCTACTTGGAGGATCATGCAGCAAGTGGCTTATAAATAAAATCAGTCTATGAATAGTGTCATCACATTAAGAGACAGAATCACTGGATTCTCTCCATAGGTAAAGAGCTCGCATCTTTGGAATCCATGAGTTGGTAGTATTTACGGCATACCTAAAATGGGACAAAAATCATATATATCAATAATAATCAACATGCAATTTAGGAGTTAAAGCAATGAAGATGATTCGATCATTATTGAGCTAGAAATTCCATATGATTCCTAAATATTGCTTCACAGGTAAAATGCAACAAATATAACTGGGCCAATTTCAAAATTAGCAAATGAACGCTATTGCTAACTGTTTACCAAGACAAGTCATTCCAATTTTTCTCAAATCTCAGCATATGTTACCAAGAGAGATCCTAAAGATGGCAATCATATCTATTTTGGAAGTCTGGGAATTTGGACATTTACTGTATCCTTTAGCTTAGAGATATGTTATATATCCTATTTTTTCAAAGACCAAGCTTTTTCATTCTGTACTGGCATCAAAGGGAAACAGAAGGGGAAAAAATATCGATGAAAACATTCAGCTGCAATGCTATTTTCTTTCCTTTTCCAGACCATCATAATGCAGCCAAAAACAAACAAACAAGCAAAACAAAACAAAAAAAACCTCACGATAAAGAAAAAAAATAGAACTTTTCCTAAAACAGAATTAAAAAAAATTTAAATTATAGTTCTTCTGGGGAATACTCAGACTCTTCCACCAAACATTCCTGAGAAGCAGAAAGAAAATAAGCATCTGCTAATTCTGTACAGATTTATGTATACAGAAGCCTTTTGTAAGGTGTAAAGCACTAATACCAACATGGTTGTTATGGAAGAAAAAGATTTGAACAAATTTATTATAAACAAGAACACAGAAAAAGGTAAATCTAATTTTAAATTCTCATGCACATAATCATGAAATTTTATCATAATTTAAAAGATAATTTAATGTTCTGCTAATGTAGATAATTTTTATTCCCTTTCTGCTAATGTAAATAACTTTTCATTCCATATTTATATATAGTGCTTTAGTGATGATGCCAAGCTGATTAATGCTTGTCAGACTTCTAAAAACAGATGTTCTCCCATATCAATAAAAAATTTTTACATTTTAAACCCAGGTCATCTTGTAATTAATTAAGAGAAATAATTCAACTCTTTCCCTAATTAAGAAGATTTTTTAAATGTTTCACTTTCTTGGCAACATATGAAGTATGTCATTTCCATTTAGGCCATTAATTTGAAGAAAAACTGAGCTATTATCAGGAACAACTTCCAAAAATGATTATTATATTTAAATTAATGCTGGTTACACAGTGAGTTTTATAATGTACTGAGCAATTTTACTTTTATAAGAATATTCAGAACATGCAAAAGTAATAATTCAGTTTGAATTTCACCCCCAATTTATTTCAGCAATAATTAAAAAAAAATTTCAGTTCACCAATGTATTCTCTTAACTAAAATAAAAGTGACAATACATTTTCCCCAGGTTTAGAGTTTTACAGAAACTCTGCTAACATACTCTGGCCGAAAGTCTTACCAGGATTGAAATGTTAAGACTTGTGTAGAAGATTTTCATAAGCATGAAAAACAACTTAGGCACATTTGAAAGCAAATTCAATTGATTTCAAATACTATACATTTCATCTAACACTCTGAACATCCTTTCATTTAAGCATGAACAGTAGTACTTGTGCTTACTGCTGCACTTGCCAGCAGAATGTAGCCCCTCAAAGAAAATCATCTACTAAAAATCAAAGAGAATAAAAGCAGAGTCACAGTCCTTAATTCTGAATTAAATGGTATATTAACTAGACCTTTAATAGATTTTCCAGGTTCCTAAGAACAGGAAGAAGGAAAAATACTGAAAACTTTCTGTTGATTTATACACAAATACATTAACGCTAACTCATATAATTGTCTAATTTAAAGAGGAACTGACCTGAGAGGTACCTTGCTCCGATTAACATTACCACGCTACTCACTATAAAAAAGCCCAAGGGTAGACTACAGAAGATACTAGGGTCACCTGTTGTCATCCGAGTAGGAGGGAATTCCAGTCAAGCAAACCAAAAGAGAGACACATAATTACAATATTTGTGTTAAGAATCACATGATAGCAAAAAAAAAGTTATAAAAATAGTATCAAAGAGTTATTACTTTAAATCAAAACCAGAATCCAAACTGAGGGCTTATGACAGTTAACAAACGGTACAGATAGCATGCCACAAATAGCAAGAACATAGAGCATATAGACCAACATAAACCTTCCACTGGCAAAGCCAAAGAAAGCTGAAGGAGAACTTTCTTTTTGGGAGGCTGCTGATTTTAGCTTTCTTGGTTCTTCCCCAAAAGATACTAAGTGAGCAATCCCATTCCCCATCCAGATTAAAATTATAGATCCTTTGGCTATCAGAGAAGAGTTATATTAGTCCAATTCATGAGTTTGAAAATGAATTTCAAACCCTATTGGTTTCATTTTCTTTTTTACACACAGTTGGTATAACAAAATGAACCTGAAAATTAATGTTACTATAATTTAAAAACTAAACTGTATTAATCTACATTTTAAAATATTGTCTGAGAACACAATTGTTTTGATATTTTCTAACCTGATTGAAAACATTTCCTTTAAAGAATAGCTAGATAGATACAGACATAGGCTTTTCTTGAATTTAAACATTATGTATCTTGAACATTTAACAATTTTTGAAGAAAATGTTATTTTGGTGGGTTTGGAGTACAAAGTCATGAAGTCATTACTTATCATAAGCTCTCTCCAAAAAATATTAAATCCCCAATCATTTCTACAACATTTAAAACATATTAAATTGTATGTTAAAAATTCTTTACATTCCATTCAAATATAGTTACCAACAAGAAAATAAATATGAATGCTTCAAAATTGGCAATATGCTTTGGAAATTAAGCTAACATAATATTCTTCCCATAAATTAAAACTATTTAAAGAGGATAAGAGGCCAGGCAGCAATTTGAATAGCCTTATGAGATCATCAAAACAAGATTCTATCTGTACTATTATTACATAGCTTACATTGCATGAAGAACAATCAGCATTTCACTAATTGAATATTGTTATCTGGATTATTATACAGTTTTTGAGACTCTCAAAATGTTGTACATGAGTGCTTTTCATAAATCTACTACAAATTGTTTTTTACACTTTGCCTTAAATACACTGCAGCCTAACTGAAACAAAAATCAAGTTTGAAAAATCGAAAGCTCTCAAAAAATCAAATTATTTTATCATCAATTCTGATGGCAGAAACAAAAGAATCATGTAATTGTCTTTATCCACTTTTTCTTGGCATTTTAAGTTCACTGACAGTAAGGTAAGGAAACAGAGAGAAAATGATAATTGGCTTTGTGGGAACTTGGCGATTAAAATCATATCCTCAACTGCAAGTAAGGAAGAAGTATGTATGGTATCAACATGGAGGCAGATACAGCGAGGGAGGGGAACAGGTTGAATTGTGCCATTTTATTTATTTATTTGGCCATATAATATTTTTTTGGCCATAAAATAAATAAAATACATTTTATTTATTTATTTTTTGGGAGCATGCGGGATCTTGTTCACTGACCAGGGATGAACCTGTGCCCCATGCATTGGAAGTGTGGAGTCTCAACCACTGGACTGCCAGGGAAGTTTCTGTGCCATTTAAAAAAATACAACTAGTCAAAGAAATCACGGAACTCATTTTCATCAGCTTTTAACTGAGGGCAACCAGAAAATAAATCAGAGTGCACGGCTGTTGCGTCCTTCAAAGCAACTACCACTGTGCTACAAAAAATACCTATGATTGAGAAGTTTAACTGCAAAAGGTCTCAAAACTGCAGACAATCTTAGCAAGAAAGGCTTTGTCACCATCTTAGAAAGAAAGGTGGGTCTCAGAACAAAAGATGTCAAGACAATGGATATTAAGCCTAAAGCTTATTTAGGATAATAAACAAAAGCTTCAAGTAGAAACAGGATGATCCCAGAAGCTTCTCTGAAAAGCTAGATACATTAAAAGTGGTTCTTGGGACTTCCCTGGTGATCCAGTGGCTAAGACTCTGGGCTCCTAATGAAGGGAGCCCAGGTTTGACCCCTAGACAGGGAACTAGACCCCACATGCTGCAACTAAGCACTGGTGCAGCCAATAAATAAATAATTTTTTAAAAAAGTGGTTCTATACTCACTTCGGGGTTGGAAGGCAGGCTATATTTCATTTATAAACTCCTCTCTCTTAAACTATATGCTTCAAAATATTATTGGCCATTGTTTCATTCATTAAATTCCAAATCTTGTATTTAGCAACGGATTACAATATCATGCCATATTAAAGGTATGTTAAAGGCTGTTTCAATATTAAAGGCAGCTCAGAGCTGTTTACAACTAAATAGTTTATTTATGGTAGATACCTTCCCATCTAAGTGATTAAAAACAAAAGTCCTCTAATTTCTGCCAAGAGCATTTCCCAATTATGACATTTCTAATTTACTATGCTTGGTACTTTTCTTCCTCTTATTTCAATGAATTCTCACAACATACACTCACTAAGGGCTTGGGAGCAGTCTAGGAAGTCGTGAAATGTATTATGAAATCAATATAGCTTTTGGTCGGTTCAGGTCATGAAGACAGCCTCCCAAAAAGGCAAAGTCAGTTACGAAGAGAAAAAAAAAAGTTTAGTTGATTTTTTTTTTCATTAGGAAGAAACTAGAAATACTTTTACTTTTAAGAAAACTAAGTTATCAATCAAAGTACCAGGAATAAACTAATAAGGAAAGGTATGGCAGGATAGAGATAAGCACATATATCAATCTGATAATTTACATTTTATGTTTAGAACTTTAAGTATTTTCAAAATGTTAGAAACTATGAGCATATGATAATGCTATTCTTCAGAGCAGCCTTGCTAAGTATAAACAGATACTTAAAGAAGCTATTTAACATACTAGGACAAAGTGGCAATAACAAAAAAAACATTTTTACCACTTTCTGAAGACTGAGTTGTAACCCAACCCATTGATTTCATCACAGCTTTCTTCCATGTAGAATAACGAATTTCACTTTCTAGAAATAGAAAGTAGGAAAACCATACATAAGAAAGGCAGTTTACTGAATGTTAGGTGGCAGACTGGACGGGAGGGGAGTCTGGGGGAGAATGGATACATGTATACGTATGGAATCATCTGCCAGGAGACTCCAGTTCGATTCCTGGACTGGGAAGATCCACTGAAGAAGGGATAGGCTACCCACTCCAGTATTCTTGGTTTCCCTGGTGGCTCAGACAGTAAAGAATCCGCCTGCAGTGTGGGAGATCTGGGTTCAATCCCTGGGTTGGGAAGATCCCCTGGAGAAGGGACAGCTACCCACTCCAGTATTCTGGCCTGGAGAATTCCATGGACTGTATAGTCCATGTGGTCACAAAGAGTCGGACACAACTGAGCGACTTTCACTTTCACACGTATGGCTGAGTCGCTTTGCTGTACACCTGAAACTATCAATAACAACTGTTAGTTACTATGCTACTGGGAAGTCGCTCAGTCGTGTCCGACTCTTTGCGACCCCGTGGACTGTAGCCTACCAGGCTCCTCCGTCCATGGGATTCTCCAGGCAAGAATACTGGAGTGGGTTGCCATTTCCTTCTCCAGTGGAACTGCCCGACCCAGGGATCGAACCCAGGTCTCCTGCATTGGAGGCAGACGCTTTAACCTCTGAGCCACCAGGGAAGTCCGTTAGTTACTATACTCCAATAAAAAATAAAAAGTTTTTTAAAAAAGAAAGACAGTTTACTAAGATGTTCTAAGTACTAATATTCACTCATCATTCTTGACAAATTGTTTCACTTATTCAACTGATGTTTGTTACACTGTATTTAACTGACATGGAGCTTTACCAGGACTCCGATCCCAGTATGGCTGCCAAAGACTGCCAGTGACGGCAGAGAGAAGCTTGTGTGGAAGTTGGAGGGAAATTCAGCCTGGTCTGCAAACTGAAGGGAGATGCAGAGACAGGCTACCTGCTAAGACCAGGTCATTCACAAGCAGGTGGTGATGAATTAGAAAGGAGAATCCTATTTGATCTGCCTTCTCTTTGGGGGAAGGCAGAGGACCTTGGAAAGTGAAAGTCGCTCAGTCGTGTCCAACTCTTTGTGACCCCATGCACTGTAGCCCGCCAGGCTCCTCTGTCCATGGAATTCTCCAGGCTGGAATACTGGAGTGGGTAGCTGTTCCCTTCTCCAGGGGATCTTCCCAACCCAAGGATCAAACCCAGGTGTCCCGCATTGCAGGCAGATTTTTTACCATCTGAACCACCACAAAATTCACTATGATACCATTTTATAGACAGCTTTTTAAAAAGGTTTAAAACAAAATTGAATATATAAAACCTGACTTTTGTACACAAACTTAATTACAGGTATTAGAGCTTCCCAGGTGGTGCAGTGGTAAAGAATCCACCTGCCAATGCAGGAGATGCAAGAGACATGGATTTGATCCCTGGGTTGGGAAGATCCCCTGGAGGAGGAACTGACAACCCACTCCAGTATTCTTGCCTGGAAAGTTCATGGACAGAGGAGCCTGGCGGGCTACAGTCTATTGGTCGGTCTTGTGGCTTAGTGTTGTTTGTTGCAACAGTGAGTCAAATATTTAATGCTCATTGATGTAAATTGTTGCTGCTTTTGTCAGGCTAGCCCTGCTGTGCTTAGTTAAAAGTTACCAGAATGGTCCTTAGCCCAGTTAATCCTGTCCTAAAACTGGGCATTGGCACTAAAGATGACCCAATGCAGACATGATGTGTCGGTGGTCTATATATCTCCCTTGTCACTGTCAGAAAAGGTTACACTAACAGGCTACTAATAAAACTGATACTGTGGCACTGTTATCCTTGTACATGAAGAGACTATAAACAGTAGAAGTGAATGGTAAAACAGTGATTATAGAAGTTTGTTTTTTTTTTTTTAATAGGGAACTATTTCTCTTATTCACATTCATTCAAATATGAAGCCAAGTATGTTCAGCAGCTGAATATGAAATTACCTTTGCATTTGCAATCTTATTTCATTTCTTGATTTGTGACTAAACCACCAAACTCTCTCTCCCTTTTCACAGTACACCAATCTTCAGTTTTTACAAGTACCCTCACTGAAAAAGGTAACTGTGGAGCACAGGGAACTATACTCAATATTATGTAATGACCTATAAGGGAAAAGAATCTGAAAAACATAGTATATATAATTGAATCACTTTGCTGTACTGCTGGAACTAACACAACATTGTATTAGAAATCAACTCTACAATAAAAATAAATAAAAGTACCCTCAGCGTTGATCTGAGGTTCAAATCGCTCCATTGTGACAGCCGACAAGTCCTCAGGCTCCAGACTCCAGACTCCAACCCCTTCTGCAGCTCCTGCAGCCATGGCGGCTCCCAGGGCAGTTGTTTCAGGCATGGACGGCTTCACTGAGGGGAGCGAACAACATCACTATCTTAGCAGTTACATATGCCTGAAAAATCAGTTCTTCCAAAAAAACATGACTATTGGGGTTTGAAGGAATGAGGGTTACTGACCTACTGGAATATACAGAATGTCTGCTTGTAACTGCATAAGGATTTTGTTGTTGGTCATTCCACCGTCTACCTGCAAATGGCTGAGTGGAATTCCACAGTCGCGGTTCATGGCGTCCAAAATCTGAAAAAAAAAAAAAAAAACCCAGTGCAATGAACATCATCAAAGTACCACACAGTAATATCTCAGAAAATAGCCATCTTCTACTTAAAAATACGCAAAAGCTCCCCAAAGCCTACAGAAGGAAAATTGAGATTTCTTCTAGGTCCTCCTTGATCTGGTTACCACCAACCTTTTCTCTTACCACTCCTCTGTACTCACCTCTATATTCAAGCAAGCCAGACAACTCTATTTTGCACCCTGATTTCCTGCCGTGGTATCTATGTTTGTGCTACTACTCAAATCCTTTGCCTAATATGTGTCGCTCAGCATCCCCTCAACTGTAAAATGCCCAGTGCCCAGCAGCTAACAGGAACTTAGAAAGTAATGACAGCTGGGAAAAGAAAACAAACTTGCATTTATTACATCACAGTTTAGGCAGGCTTAATTTAAAAAAAAAATTGGGGGGGGGGCCTTACTGTGCAGCCCATGGGATCTTAGCTCCCTGACCTGGGATGGAACCCGTGCCCCCTGCAGTGGAAGCATGAAGTCTTAATCACTGGACCGCTAGGGAAGTCCCCAGGCTTAATTTCTGATTATGCTGGGAAGATTGAGGGCAAGAACAGAAGTGGGCAGCAGAGGATGAGATGGTTGGATAGCATCACTGACTCAATGGACATGAGTTTGAGCAAACTCTGGAGATGGTGAAGGACAGGGAAGCCTGGCGTGCTGCAGTCCATGGGGGTCACAAAGAGTCGGACACAACTTAGTGACTGAACAACAAGAACAAGCTTATTAAATTCTCATAAAATTCTAGCATATACATATATATAAAATTGGTTTAGGAATAATAAAGGTGGATTAAGTACAGGAAAAAGGCCCATGTTGATTACCTCTCGAGTTTGGAAACAAACAGCTTCTAATGCAGCAAAAGCAATATGGCATTTATTGGTGAACTGAGTGAGCCCACAGATGATCCTAAAAATACACACAAAGATTTTTAAGATTAGAGCAGAATAAATGAGTCATCAATCGGGAATGTGCTAAATATGGAAAGGTTGAATTTGGTACATAGACGTGTACGGGGTCAGGGGGGGAGCCAAAACTGGGCACAAACATTAAGTAGCTGGCAAAATCCTTATAGTCTACAATGTTGCATCCACATATGAAAAAGTTCATGATCTATCTGAATAGATGACAATAATATAAAACCAAATCAATATTCATTTAGATGATGGCCTTTTGATACATAACTTGCAGGTATCTTGAAGATAAATGATAATAATACTAACATGAATAGGAATATGGCCGGGGCTTATTTTCAGATGACATAACTTCATGGTTTTTTTTTTCTAATATTTATTTATTGATTTGGCTGAACCAGGTCTTAGTTGTGGCAGGTGGGATCTAGAACCTAGGTGCCCTGAACTGGGAGGGAGGGCAGAGTCCCAGCCACTGAACCACCAGGGAAGTCCCTGGAGTTCTTCTTTATGTCATGCCACGGGGCATGCAGTGTAGTATCTTAGTTCCTCAACCAGGGATTGAATCCATGCCTCCTGCAGTGGAAGCGTGGAGTCCTAACCACTGGACAGCCAGGGAAGTCCCAACTTCTTAGAGTTTAAAGGTTCTACAATTATACTTCCCAAGTATAAAAGATTTCCTCCATATTTCAAAATCATTTGAAAATATAAAACTATTAACCAATAAGTTCTTAGCTAATATAGTAAATAAATCAAGACTGACAAAAGCATACCTTATTTTCAATTCTTACCCTCTTGCACTGGGCTCCCAATAAGGTGCATACAGCCCCGAAAATGCTGGGACGAAATAGCAGCCATAAGAAGTACCTACTTCTTTAGCAAGTTTTTCTAACATTAAAAACAAACGACAACAAAAAAAAAAAACACAAAAAATCATTCTAGTATATACTACTTCTTTCCATCAACAAGCACACGTGTTTAAAAAATTAGGACGGGACTTTTGATTTCCTAATATGCAGTACAGCAAAATGTTGCTAATTGTAGCAGAATACAAGCAGCAAGAAAAGCAAATTTCTCCACATTGAATACCTACCACTAAAATATAACCCAGTCCAAGAATGACAGGAACTGGATTAGTTTTGTTAAGGTATTGTAGCTCATTTCCACTATTTTTAAAAAAATATTTAATTTATTTTCGGATGTGCTGGGTCTTTATTGCTGTGCACAGGCTTTCTCTAGTTGCAACGAGTGGCAGCTGCTCTCTAGACATGGGGCACAGGTTTCTCATCGCCAGTGGCTTCTCTTGTTGTGGAGCACCAACTCTGGGGCATGTGGCCTCAGTAGGAGTGGGGTATGGGCTTAGATGCCCCATGGCATGTGGGATCTTAGTTCCTGGACCAAGGATTGATCCTGTGTCCGGTGCATTGGCAGGCGGATTCTTAACCATTGGACCATCAGGGAAGTCCCCATTTCCACTATTTTTAAGGTTGCTGACTAGCAGATGAAGAAGTGGCCTTCATTGCATTCGGAATCAGAAATGTGTCCCTGTGTGTGTGTCTGTGTGTGTGTGTGGGTCTGTCTGTGTGTGTGTGTCTGTGTGTGTGCGTCTCTGTGTGTGTGTCTGTGGGTGTGTCTGTCTGTGTGCGTGTGTCTGTGCGTGTGTCTGTGTGTGTGTGTCTGTGTGTGTATCTGTCTGTGTGCGCGTCTGTGTGTGTGTCTGTGTGTGTGTGTCTGACTGTGTGTGTGGCTGTCTGTGTGTGTGTGTCTGTATGTGTGTCTGTCTGTGTGCATGTGTCTGTGTGCGTGTGTCTGTGTGTGTGTCTGTGTGTGTGTGTCTGTGTGTGTCTCTGTGTTTGTGTCTGTGTGTGTCTGTCGGTGTGTGTGTGTGTCTGTGTGTGTGTCTGTGTGTGTGTCTGTGTGTGTGTCTGTGTGTGTCTGTGTGTGTGTCTGTGTGTGTGTGTCTATCTGTGTGTCTGTGTCTGTGTGTGTGTCTGTCTGTGTGTGTGTCTGTGTGCGTGTCTGTCTGTGTGTGTGTCTGTGTGTGTGTCTGTGTGCGTGTGTCTGTGTGTGTGTCTGTGTCCGTGTGTCTGTGTGTGTCTGTCTGTGTGTGTGTGTCTGTGTGTGTGTCGAGGTGTGTTTTTCTCTCTGTGTGCGTGTGTCTGTGTGTGCGTGTCTGTGTGTGTGTGTCTGTGTGTGTGTCTGTGTGCATGTGTCTGTGTGTGTGTCTGTGTGTGTGTGTCTGTGTGTGTGTCTGTGTGTGTCTGTCTGTCTGTATGTGTGTATCTCTCTGGGTGTGTGTATCTGTGTCAGTGTGTGTGTCTGTGTGCATGTGTCTGTGTGTGTGTCTGTGTGTGTGTCTGTGTTTGTGTCTGTGTGTGTGTCTGTGTGTGTGTCTGTGTGTGTGCGTCTGTGTGTTTGTGTCTCTGTGTGTGTCTGTGTGTGTGTGTCTGTGTGTGTGTCTGCGTGTGTGTGTCTGTGTGTCTGTGTGTGTGTGTGTGTGTCTGTGTGTGTGTGTCTTTGTGTCTATCTGTGTGCGTTTGTCTGTGTGTTTGTCTGTGTGTGTGTGTCTGTGTGTCTGTGTGCGTGTGTCTGTGTTCGTGTGTCTGTGTGTGTGTCTGTGTGTGTTTTGTGTGTCTGTGTCTGTGTGTGTGTCTGTCTGTGTATGTGTCTGTGTGTGTGTCTGTGTGTGTGTGTCTGTGTGTGTCTGTCTGTGTGTCTGTGTCTGTGTGTGTGTCTGTGTGTGTGTCTTTGTGCGTGTGTCTGTGTATGTGTCTGTGTGCGTGTGTCTGTGTGTGTGTCTGTGTGTGTGTCTGTGTGTGTTTCTGTGTGTCTGTCTGTGTGTCTGTGTGTGTGTCTGTCTGTGTGTGTGTGTCTGTCTCTGTGTTTGTGTCTGTGTGTGTGTGTCTGTGTGTGTGTGTCTGTGTGTGTGTCTGTGTGTGTGTCTGTGTGTGTGTGTGTCTATCTGTGTGTCTGTGTCTGTGTGTGTGTCTGTCTGTGTATGTCTCTGTGTGTGTGTGTCTGTGTGTCTGTGTCTGTGTGTGTGTCTGTCTGTGTGTGTGTCTCTGTGTGTGTCTTTGTGCGTGTGTCTGTGTATGTGTCTCTTTGCGTGTGTCTGTGTGTGTGTCTGTGTGTGTCTCTGTGTGTGTCTGTCTGTGTGTCTGTGTCTGTGTGCGTGTCTGTCTGTGTGTGTGTCTGTGTGTGTGTCTTTGTGCGTGTGTCTGTGTGTGTGTCTGTGTGTGTGTCTCTGTGTTTGTGTCTGTGTGTGTCTGTCAGTGTGTGTGTGTGTCGGTGTGTGTCTCTGTCTGTGTGTGTCTGTCTGTGTGTGTGTCTGTGTGTGTGTCTGTCTGTGTGTGTGTCTGTGTGTGTGTCTGTGTGCGTGTCTGTGTGCGTGTGTCTGTGTGTGTCTGTGTGCGTGTGTCTGTGTGTGTGTGTCTGTGTGTGTCTGTCTGTGTGTGTGTCTGTGTGTGTGTCTGTGTGTGTGTCTGTCTGTGTGTGTGTGTCTGTGTGTGTGTCTGTGTGTGTCTGTCTGTGTGTCTGTGTCTGTGTGTATGTCTGTCTGTGTGTGTGTCTGTGTGTGTGTCTGTGTGTGTGTCTGTGTGTGTGTCTGTCTGTGTGCATGTGTCTGTGTGTGTGTGTCTGTGTGTGTGTCTCTGTGTTTGTCTCTGTGTGTGTCTGTCGGTGTGTGTGTGTCTGTGTGTGTGTATCTGTGTGTGTGTCTGTGTGTGTGTCTGTCTGTGTGTGTGTCTCTGTGTGTGTCTTTGTGCGTGTGTCTGTGTATGTGTCTCTTTGCGTGTGTCTGTGTGTGTGTCTGTGTGTGTGTCTGTGTGTGTGTCTGTGTGTGTGTGTCTGTGTGTGTCTGTGTGTGTGTGTGTGTCTGTGTGTGTGTCTCTGTGTGTGTGTCTGTGTGTGTGTCTGTGTGTGTCTGTGTGTGTGTCTGTGTGTGTGTGTCTATCTGTGTGTGTGTCTGTCTGTGTATGTGTCTGTGTGTGTGTCTGTGTGTGTGTGTCTGTGTGTGTCTGTCTGTGTGTCTGTGTCTGTGTGTGTGTCTGTCTGTGTGTGTGTCTCTGTGTGTGTCTTTGTGCGTGTGTCTGTGTATGTGTCTCTTTGCGTGTGTCTGTGTGTGTGTCTGTGTGTGTGTCTGTGTGTGTTTCTGTGTGTGTCTGTCTGTGTGTCTGTGTCTGTGTGCGTGTCTGTCTGTGTGTGTGTCTGTGTGTGTGTCTCTGTGCGTGTGTCTGTGTGTGTGTCTGTGTGTGTGTCTCTGTGTTTGTGTCTGTGTGTGTCTGTCGGTGTGTGTGTGTGTCTGTGTGTGTGTCTGTCTGTGTATGTCTGTCTGTGTGTGTGTCTGTGTGTGTGTATCTGTCTGTGTGTGTGTCTGTGTGTGTGTCTGTCTGTGTGCATGTGTCTGTGTCTGTGTATGTGTGTGTGCCTGTGTGTGTGTGTCTGTCTGTGTGTGTGTGTCTGTTTGTGTCTGTGAGTGTGTCTGTTTGTGTCTGTCTGTCTGTGTGTCTGTGTGCATGTGTCTGTGTTTGTGTCTGTGTGTGTGTCTGTGTGTGTGTCTGCGTGTGTGTCTGTGTGTGTTTCTGTCTGTGTGTGTGTGTCTGTCACTGTGTGTGTGTCTCTGTGTGTGTGTCTGTGTGTGTGTCTGTGTGCATGTGTCTGTGTGTGTGTCTGTGTGTGTGTGTCTGTGTGTGTTTCTCTGTGTTTGTGTCTGTGTGTGTCTGTCGGTGTGTGTGTGTGTCTGTGTGTGTGTCTGTCTGTGTATGTCTGTCTGTGTGTGTGTCTGTGTGTGTCTGTCTGTCTGTGTGTGTGTATCTGTCTGTGTGTGTGTCTGTCTGTGTGTCTGTGTCTGTGTGTGTGTCTGTCTGTGTGTGTGTCTGTGTGTGTGTCTGTGTGCGTGTCTGTGTGTGTCTGTCTGTGTGTGTGTCTGTGTGTGTGTCTTTGTGCGTGTGTCTGTGTATGTGTCTGTGTGCGTGTGTCTGTGTGTGTGTCTGTGTCCGTGTGTCTGTGTGTGTCTGTCTGTGTGCGTGTGTCTGTGTGTGTGTCGAGGTGTGTTTTTCTCTCTGTGTGCGTGTGTCTGTGTGTGCGTGTCTGTGTGTGTGTGTCTGTGTGTGTGTCTGTGTGCATGTGTCTGTGTGTGTGTCTGTGTGTGTGTGTCTGTGTGTGTGTCTGTGTGTGTCTGTCTGTCTGTGTGTGTGTATCTCTCTGGGTGTGTGTATCTGTGTCAGTGTGTGTGTCTGTGTGCATGTCTCTGTGTGTGTGTCTGTGTGTGTGTCTGCGTGTGTGTCTGCGTGTGTGTCTGTCTGTGTGTGTGTGTTTGTCACTGTGTGTGTGCCTGTGTGTGTGTCTGTGTGTGTGTCAGCGTGTGTGTGTCTGTGTGTGTGTCTGTGTGTATGTCTTTTTTGTGTGTGTCTGTGTGTGTGTCTGTGTGTGTGTCTGTGTGTGTGTGTCTGTGTGTGTGTGTCTGTGTGTGTGTCTGTGTGCCTGTGTCTGTGTGTGTGTCTGTGTGTGTGTCTGTGTGTCTGTGTGTGTGTGTCCGTCTGTGTGTGTGTCTGTGTGTGTGTCTGTGTGCGTCTCTGTGTGTGTGTCTTTGTGTGTGTCTGTGTGTGTGTGTCTGTCTGTGTGTGTGTCTGTGTGTGTGTCTGTGTGCGTGTGTCTGTGTGTGTGTCTGAGTGTGTGTCTGTGTGTGTGTCTGTGTGTGTGTCTGTGTGTGTGTCTGTGTGCGTGTGTCTGTGTGTGTGTCTGAGTGTGTCTGTGTGTGTGTCTCAGTGTGTGTCTGTGTGCATGTGTCTGTGTGTGTGTGTCTGTGTGTGTGTCTCTGTGTGTCTGTCGGTGTGTGTCTGTGTGTCTGTGTCTGTGTGTGTGTCTGTCTGTGTATGTGTCTGTGTGTGTGTCTGTGTGTGTCTGTCAGTGTGTGTGTGTCTGTGTGTGTGTCTGTCTGTGTGTGTCTGTCTGTGTGTGTCTCTGTGTGTGTGTCTGTTTGTGTGTCTGTCTGTGTGTGTCTTTGTGTGTGTGTGTCTGTTTGTGTGTGTGTCTGTGTGTGTGTCTCTGTGTGTGTCTGTGTGTGTGTGTCTGTGTGTGTGTCTTTGTGCGTGTGTCTGTGTGTGTGTCTGTGTGCGTGTGTCTGTGTGTGTGTCTGTATGTGTGTGTCTGTGTGTGTCTGTGTGAGTGTCTGTGTGCGTGTGTCTGTGTGTGTGTCTGTGTGTATCTGTCTGTGTGTGTGTCTGTGTGTTTGTCTGTCTGTGTGTGTGTCTGTGTGTGTGTCTGTCGGTGTGTGTGTGTCTGTGTGTGTGTCTGTCTGTCTGTGTGTGTCTGTGTGTCTGTGTCTGTGTGTCTGTGTCTGTGTGTGTGTCTGTTTGTGTGTGTGTCTGTGTGTGTGTCTGTGTGCGTGTGTCTGTGTGTGTCTGTGTGTGTGTCTGTGTGTGTGTCTGTCTGTGTGTGTGTCTGTGTGTGTGTCTGTGTGTGTGTCTGTCTGTCTGTGTGTGTCTGTGTGTGTGTCTGTGTGTCTGTGTCTGTGTGTGTGTCTGTTTGTGTGTGTGTCTGTGTGTGTGTCTGTGTGCGTGTGTCTGTGTGTGTCTGTGTGTGTGTCTGTGTGTGTATCTGTCTGTGTGTGTGTATCTGTGTGTGTGTCTCTGTCTGGCTGTGTGTATCTGTGTCTGTGTGTCTGTCTGTGTGTGTGTGTCTGTGTGTGTGTCTCTGTGTGTCTGTTGGTGTGTGTGTGTCTGTGTGTGTGTCTATCTGTGTGTGTCTGTCTGTGTGTGTGTCTGTGTGTGTGTCTGTCTGTGTGTGTGTCTGTGTGTGTCTGTCTGTGTGCATGTGTCTGTGTCTGTGTATGTGTGTGTGCCTGTGTGTGTGTGTCTGTCTGTGTGTGTGTGTCTGTTTGTGTCTGTGAGTGTGTCTGTTTGTGTCTGTCTGTCTGTGTGTCTGTGTGCATGTGTATGTGTTTGTGTCTGTGTGTGTGTCTGTGTGTGTGTCTGCGTGTGTGTCTGTGTGTGTTTCTGTCTGTGTGTGTGTGTCTGTCTCTGTGTGTGTGTCTGTGTGTGTGTGTCTGTGTGTGTGTCTGTGTGCGTCTCTGTGTGTGTGTCTTTGTGTGTGTCTGTGTGTGTGTGTCTGTCTGTGTGTGTGTCTGTGTGTGTGTCTGTGTGCGTGTGTCTGTGTGTGTGTCTGAGTGTGTGTCTGTGTGTGTGTCTGTGTGTGTGTCTGTGTGTGTGTCTGTGTGCGTGTGTCTGTGTGTGTGTCTGAGTGTGTGTCTGTGTGTGTGTCTCAGTGTGTGTCTGTGTGCATGTGTCTGTGTGCATGTGTCTGTGTGTGTGTGTCTGTGTGTGTGTCTCTGTGTGTCTGTCGGTGTGTGTCTGTGTGTCTGTGTCTGTGTGTGTGTCTGTCTGTGTATGTGTCTGTGTGTGTGTCTGTGTGTGTCTGTCAGTGTGTGTGTGTCTGTGTGTGTGTCTGTCTGTGTGTGTCTGTCTGTGTGTGTCTCTGTGTGTGTGTCTGTTTGTGTGTCTGTCTGTGTGTGTCTTTGTGTGTGTGTGTCTGTTTGTGTGTGTGTCTGTGTGTGTGTCTCTGTGTGTGTCTGTGTGTGTGTGTCTGTGTGTGTGTCTTTGTGCGTGTGTCTGTGTGTGTGTCTGTGTGCGTGTGTCTGTGTGTGTGTCTGTATGTGTGTGTCTGTGTGTGTCTGTGTGAGTGTCTGTGTGCGTGTGTCTGTGTGTGTGTCTGTGTGTATCTGTCTGTGTGTGTGTCTGTGTGTTTGTCTGTCTGTGTGTGTGTCTGTGTGTGTGTCTGTCGGTGTGTGTGTGTCTGTGTGTGTGTCTGTCTGTCTGTGTGTGTCTGTGTGTGTGTCTGTGTGTCTGTGTCTGTGTGTCTGTGTCTGTGTGTGTGTCTGTTTGTGTGTGTGTCTGTGTGTGTGTCTGTGTGCGTGTGTCTGTGTGTGTCTGTGTGTGTGTCTGTGTGTGTGTCTGTCTGTGTGTGTGTCTGTGTGTGTGTCTGTGTGTGTGTCTGTCTGTCTGTGTGTGTCTGTGTGTGTGTCTGTGTGTCTGTGTCTGTGTGTGTGTCTGTTTGTGTGTGTGTCTGTGTGTGTGTCTGTGTGCGTGTGTCTGTGTGTGTCTGTGTGTGTGTCTGTGTGTGTATCTGTCTGTGTGTGTGTATCTGTGTGTGTGTCTCTGTCTGGCTGTGTGTATCTGTGTCTGTGTGTCTGTCTGTGTGTGTGTGTCTGTGTGTGTGTCTCTGTGTGTCTGTTGGTGTGTGTGTGTCTGTGTGTGTGTCTATCTGTGTGTGTCTGTCTGTGTGTGTGTCTGTGTGTGTGTCTGTCTGTGTGTGTGTCTGTGTGTGTCTGTCTGTGTGCATGTGTCTGTGTCTGTGTATGTGTGTGTGCCTGTGTGTGTGTGTCTGTCTGTGTGTGTGTGTCTGTTTGTGTCTGTGAGTGTGTCTGTTTGTGTCTGTCTGTCTGTGTGTCTGTGTGCATGTGTATGTGTTTGTGTCTGTGTGTGTGTCTGTGTGTGTGTCTGCGTGTGTGTCTGTGTGTGTTTCTGTCTGTGTGTGTGTGTCTGTCTCTGTGTGTGTGTCTGTGTGTGTGTGTCTGTGTGTGTGTCTGTGTGCATGTGTCTGTGTGTGTGTCTCTGTGTGTGTGTCTGTGTGTGTGTCTGCATGTGTGTGTCTGTGTGTCTGTCTGTGTGTGTGTGTCTGTGTGTGTGTGTCTGTGTGTGTGTGTCTGTCTGTGTGTGTGTGTCTGTGTGTGTGTCTGTGTGTGTGTGTCTTTGTGTCTATCTGTGTGCGTGTGTCTGTGTGTTTGTCTGTGTGTGTGTGTCTGTGTGTCTGTGTGCGTGCGTCTGTGTTCGTGTGTCTGTGTGTGTGTCTGTGTGTGTTTTGTGTGTCTGTGTCTGTGTGTGTGTCTGTCTGTGTATGTGTCTGTGTGTGTGTCTGTGTGTGTGTGTCTGTGTGTGTCTGTCTGTGTGTCTGTGTCTGTGTGTGTGTCTGTCTGTGTGTGTGTCTGTGTGTGTGTCTTTGTGCGTGTGTCTGTGTGTGTGTCTTTGTGCGTGTGTCTGTGTATGTGTCTGTCTGTGTGTCTCTGTGTTTCTGTCTGTGTGGGTCTGTCAGTGTGTGTCTGTGTCTGTGTGTGTCTCTGTCTGTGTGTGTCTGTCTGTGTGTGTGTCTGTGTGTGTGTCTGTCTGTGTGTGTGTCTGTGTGTGTGTCTGTGTGCGTGTGTCTGTGTGTGTCTGTGTGTGTGTCTGTGTGCGTGCGTCTGTGTGTGTGTGTCTGTGTGTGTCTGTCTGTGTGTGTGTCTGTGTGTGTGTCTGTGTGTGTGTCTGTCTGTGTGTGTGTGTCTGTGTGTGTGTCTGTGTGTGTCTGTCTGTGTGTCTGTGTCTGTGTGTCTGTCTGTCTCTGTGTGTGTCTGTGTGTGTGTCTCTGTGTGTGTCTGTGTGTGTGTCTGCCTGTGTGCATGTGTCTGTGTGTGTGTGTCTGTGTGTGTGTCTCTGTGTTTGTCTCTGTGTGTGTCTGTCGGTGTGTGTGTGTCTGTGTGTGTGTCTGTCTGTGTATGTCTGTCTGTGTGTGTGTCTGTGTGTGTCTGTCGGTGAGTCTGTGTCTGTGTGCGTGTCTGTGAGTGTGTCTGTCTCTGTGTGTGTATCTGTCTGTGTGTGTGACTGTCTGTGTGTGTCTCTGTGTGTGTCTGTGTGTGTGTCTGTCTGTGTGCGTGTCTGTGTGTGTGTCTGTCTGTGTGTGTATCTGTGTGTGTGTCTCTGTGTGTGTCTGTCTGTGTGGGTGTGTCTGTCTGTGTGTGTGTCTGTGTGTGTGTCTGTGTGTGTGTCTGTGTGTGTATCTGTCTGTGTGTGTGTCTGTGTGTGTGTCTGTCTGTGTGCATGTGTCTGTATGTGTGTCTGTCTGTCTGTGTGTCTGTGTGTGTGTGTCTGTGTGTGTGTCTGTGTGTGTGCTTGTGTGTCTGTGTGTGTGTCTGTCTGTGTGTGTCTGTGTGTGTCTGTCTGTGTGCATGTGTTTGTGTGTGTGTCTGTCTGTGTGTGTGTGTCTGTTTGTGTCTGTGAGTGTGTCTGTGTGTGTGTTTGTGTGTCTGTGTGTGTGTCTGTCTGTGTGTCTGTGTCTGTGTGTGTGTCAGTGTGTGTGTCTGTGTCTGTGCATGTGTCTGTGTGTGTGTTTGTGTGTCTCTGTGTGCGTATGTCTGTGTGTCTGTGTCTGTGTGCGTGTCTGTGTGTGTGTCTGTCTGTGTGTGTGTATCTGTCTGTGTGTGTGACTGTCTGTGTGTGTCTGTGTGTGTGTCTGTGTGTGTCTCTGTGTGTGTGTCTTTGTGTGTGTCTGTGTGTGTGTGTCTGTCTGTGTGTGTGTCTGTGTGTGTGTCTGTGTGCGTGTGTCTGTGTGTGTTTCTGAGTGTGTGTCTGTGTGTGTGTCTGTGTGTGTGTCTGTGTGTGTGTCTGTGTGTGTCTGTCTGTGTGTCTGTGTCTGTGTGTGTGTCTGTCTGTGTGTGTCTGTCTGTGTGTGTGTCTGTGTGTGTGTCTGTTTGTGTGTCTGTCTCTGTGTGTCTGTCTGTGTGTGTGTCTGTGTGTGTGTCTTTGTGTGTGCCTGTGTGTGTGTCTGTGTGTGTCTGTCTGTGTGTCTGTGTCTGTGTGTGTGTCTGTCTGTGTGTGTGTCTGTGTGTGTGTCTGTGTGTCTGTCTGTCTGTGTGCATGTGTCTGTATGTGTGTCTGTCTGTCTGTGTGTCTGTGTGTGTGTGTCTGTGTGTGTGTCTTTGTGTGTGTTTTTGTGTCTGTGTGTGTCTGTCTGTGTGTGTCTGTGTGTGTCTGTCTGTGTGCATGTGTTTGTGTGTGTGTCTGTCTGTGTGTCTCTCTGTTTGTGTCTGTGAGTGTGTCTGTGTGTGTGTTTGTGTGTCTGTGTGTGTGTCTGTCTGTGTGTCTGTGTCTGTGTGTGTGTCTGTGTGTGTGTCTGTGTCTGTGCATGTGTCTGTGTGTGTGTTTGTGTGTCTCTGTGTGCGTATGTCTGTGTGTCTGTGTCTGTGTGCGTGTCTGTGTGTGTGTCTGTCTGTGTGTGTGTATCTGTCTGTGTGTGTGACTGTCTGTATGTGTCTGTGTGTGTGTCTGTGTGTGTGTCTGTGTGTGTCTCTGTGTGTGTGTCTGTGTGTGTGTCTGTGTGTGTGTGTCTGTCTGTGTGTGTGTCTGTGTGTGTGTCTGTGTGCGTGTGTCTGTGTGTGTGTCTGAGTGTGTGTCTGTGTGTGTGTATGTGTGTGTGTCTGTGTGTGTGTCTGTGTGTGTCTGTCTGTGTGTCTGTGTCTGTGTGTGTGTCTGTCTGTGTGTGTCTGTCTGTGTGTGTGTCTGTGTGTGTGTCTGTTTGTGTGTCTGTCTCTGTGTGTCTGTCTGTGTG
>NC_137289.1:119915000-119940000 GCF_054371585.1 Giraffa tippelskirchi | reverse complement strand
AAATCTTCAAGAGACTTCCCTGGTGGTCCAGTGGTTAAGACTCCCCACTCTCCTATGCAGGGGATCCCTGGTCAGGGAACTAGATCCTGCATGCTCCAAGTAAAATCTCTCATGCCATAACTGGAAAAAAAAAAAAAAAAAGATCCCGCATGCCGCAACTAAGACCCAGCACAGCCAAATAAATAAATAAATATTTTAAAAAAAACCTTTAAAATATGTAGAGCTTCCCTGGAGGCTCAGTGGTAGGGAGTCTACCTGCCAATGCAGGAGACACAGGTTCAACCCCTGGCCCAGGAGGACCCCACATGCTGCAGAGCAACTAAGCCCTTGTGCGACAACTACTGAGCCTGTGCTCTAGAGCCTGGGAGTTGCAAATACTGAAGCCTGCACAACCTGGAGCCCATGCTCCGCAACAAGAGAAGTCACTGCAATGAGACCCCGCCCCACCCCCACCCCCCATACTGCAACTAGAGAATACCCCCTGCTCACCACATCACCGCGACTAGAGAAAGGCCTGTGCAGGCCTGCACAAAGACCTAGCACAGCCAAAAGCAAACATAAATAAATAAAAATGTGCAAAATAATGTTGCATGCTTAATATACCTGAATACGTGAGTACATATAATTTGTACTTTTGGAATATACCAGGCAATGACTTGAAGGAAAACATTTGATCTAATCAAGAAGATAGAACTAATTTTAAAAATAATAATTATGATTTTATGTAGGTGGTAAAGCAATGATGTCATTTATAAACACAAAAGCCACACAAAAATAGAAAAGTGCAGTCTGGAAGCACTAAAGTCTTGATATGAAACAGGGTTTTTGCATAAACAAACTAATCAAAAAAAGGCCAAAGTTTAATTGACTGGTAACATAAATTATTTTTAGCATATGCAAAAAATAATCATGAAAATGCCCTTTGAAACCAAATTGCGTGTTTCAAAAAGGACAAATCTATTGAGTAAGATCAGAATCACTAATTTTAAACTATATTCAATTGTCACAGATACAGATAGATATTTCTCACAACATAAATATTGCATAATCAAATACTACTTTATGTAAAACCTATTCAGCACACTAAATAAACTCCATAATATGTCATGCTTTTTAGTAATTATATTTCTCTCTCCAGCATGCAATATTTAATTCAAGAATAATTTACTGAAGGAGTAGATGGCAAACAGACATTGTTTTCTCCTAAAAACACTGTAGTAAAGAAAGAGACGTGGTGGTAAATTAATAAAAGGCTGAAGGTTTAAAATGAGCTTGAGGAGAAAGAAGATGAGATTAAACCTTCAAGAAAATTAAGACACAGCACAGTTTCTTAACTACAAGTCACGTTACTGGTAATTATGGTAATATGTTTTACTTAATATGTTCAGAAGACTGCCTCCTCATTTACCAAGTCTTTGGGGAAAACGAGTTAGCTGTACCCTTTTGATCAGTATATTCTGTTGGACAGACCAGGAAAATCCCTGGGAAGCTGAATGGGAGCCCAGATCTTCTACTTCTTCATAATCTTTTATGTAATAGTGACTAAAGGATTTTTCTTATTTCCAATATTAGATACTTGAAAAAGAGTTAATGAAAGTGAAATAAAAAGGAGATACATTTATTAACCTCCATATTTTCGAGGAGCAAATAAAATTTATTTCCTTCAGAGGACTCATTTCAGGGACTATAAGCTCACATGCTGTCAGGGACTGGACAAATATATTTATTTTACATAAATGCAAATTATACTTTCATTGAGGTATAATTCATATACCATAAATGCACTCCTTTAAAGTGTATGCTTCAGTTTTTAGTATATTCACAAAGTTGTGCAATCATCACCCCAAAAGAAATCCTGTCCATTAGCAGTCACGTCCCTTTTCCCCTCCCTGTACCCCACCCCCCTAAACTCTGGCAGCCACTAATCCACCTTCTGTCCCTGTGAATTTGTCTATTCTGGACATTTCATGCAATCTGAATCATACACTATGTGGCTTTTTGTATGATTTTTCTCTGTTTAGTTTTCAAGATTCATTTATGTTGTAGTATGTGTGTGGTACCTTATCATGTTTACATGTGAGTAATATTCCACTGTATGGATATCTCACCTTTCATTTACCATTCATCAATTGATAAGACGGTTGTTTTCTCTTGAGCTATTACGAATAATGCTGTCATGAACATTCATGTACACTGGCCTCAGAATTTAAGCTCAAAAATTTAGATTTGCAAGGGGCTTCCATGGTGGTACAGTGGTTAAGACTCTGAGCTTCTGCTGCAACGGGCGAGAGTTCAATCCCTGCTTAGGGAACTAACATCCTGCACCGCAATGTGGCATGGCCAAAAATTAATTAAAATTAATTGAGCAACTAGTTTTTAAAAACTTTGTAAAAAAAACTTTCTATTTCATATTGGGGGTGTAGCCGATTAACATGAGCAACTTGTTTTTAACCTATCTTCTGTTTCTCAGAATATTTATCTTTACAGTCCCCAAATTTAACTTAATAGGTCATTTTCACTAAAACTGATGACAGGGAAATCTTTAGAAATTCTGGTGAGAGTTCTTTGTCTGTGATACTTAACACATTTTATCCTTTAACGTAAGACCGGAGCTAAGATATGTATCTATAAAGTATAGATCAAGTAGCAATCAAGTTGGTTTTGAAACTCACTCAGTTTTCCAGTAATGCCTATTATGTGACCTGATGAATTGTTAGGTTGCAAGAACAGATCAAGTAAACTTCCTTATTTAAAAAGTATAGTTAAAACAAGCTATTACAAAGTTCTAGTTAAAAACTAATTCTTGGAACACTTTTACACTGTTGGTGGGAAGGTAAAATGGTGCAGCCACTATGGAAAACAGTATGAAGATTCCTCAAAAAATTAAAAATAGAACTACCATATGATGCAGCAATTCTACTTTTGAGTATATATCCCAAAGAATCGAAATCAGGATATCTACACTCCCAGGTTCACTGCAGCATTATTCACAACAGCCAACATATAGATACAACCCAAATGTCCACTGACAGATGAATGGATAAAGAAAATGTGGTATATACATACAATAGAATCTTGATCAGCCTTAAAAAGAAGGAAATTCTACTGTTTGCAACATCAATGGACCTATAACACCTTATGCTAAGTGAAATAAACTGGACACAAAAAGAAATACTGCATAATCTTCCATTATGTGTGGAATCTTAAAAAGTCAAACATATAAACAGAAAGGAGATTGGTGGTTAGCAGGGGGTGGGGTGAGGGGGTTCAATGGGTATGAAGTTAGTTACACAAGATGATTAAGTCCTAGAGATTGCTGTACAACTTAGTGCCATAGTTAACAATACGTTATTGTGCATTTAAAAATTTAAGAGGGTAGATTTCATGTTAAGCATTCTTAAACATACAAACACAGAAAGCAAAGGGACACAAGGAAATTTTTGGAGGTGATTGGTATGTTTATAACCTTGATTTTGGTGATGGGATAATGGGTGTATGCATTAAGTCCAAGCTCATCAAAGTATATACATTAAATATGTACAGTTTTCTATATATCAATTATACCTTATTAAAGCTATAAAAATAGTAATTTTTGCACTTCTCTTTATGATTAGACACTATGAGGTAAAAACTACCTACTTGACTACCAATGCTGTTATAGTTTCTGTGCTATGACATCTTTGTTTCATGGTTCCTCCTAAATTGCAATCATTCTTCATTCCCACAGGATACAAAATACCTATAAGCCAAAGAACTGAGACTTAGGCATTTAAAAAAAAAAACACACACTAAACAATTCTAAGATATCATTACAGAAGCAAAAATGCATTATTTATGTTACTGATTACCTGGAGAACAAAAGATTGAGGTGTTGGCGATTGAGTTCAGAAAATAATGGCGTACTTGACTCCACCAACTCACCCAGGTAGAGAGGAACTGAAGCATAGAGTGGAACCAGTAAGCCATGGTTAGCCATGACTGCAAGACTCTATTGAGAACAGCTGCTGACCTCACCGGGGCATTTTCTGGATGCTGAGATGGGACAGTGTAGTCTTTTTTAACAGAACAAGTAAGGTGCTCATCGTCCCAGAAACTACTTCTTCAGCTGTTGGTTAATTCTTCAGTGTGTGCCTGATCAAGGGCTAACAGCTGAGCTGAACGTTTCCTGAATCATCTTTCTCAATTAACTTTGATCTAAGTTCTAGTCTGTAAATGAGAAATGCAAGTAAGAATGAGGGTCAATTTATTTTAAGTAAATTTATCATTAAATATCAACGTGTATCATTTCAAACATTTATAAATATCACAATTTACAGAAAATTAATGTAATCTTAAAATTATTGGAACAATGATTTTCACAGTTATTTACATTAACTCAAACTACCTTTGTAGAAACAAACGATGTTTAAAAGTGTCCTTGCCACAAAATAATAATTTCATAGTACCGTTCTGTAACATTTATGTCACTAAAGTGGCAGCTGCACCAATAAAACCCAGCAGATTCAATAATTTACAAACAGCATAATCAGAACTGAAAATGCAAGCTACCATTCATTCCAAACAAAACAAAACCTTTTATATTAATATACAAATATTTTTCCATTTTCATCACTGAAGAAAATAATTAGGAGGCAGTACTTTCTTGTTTGTAGTAAAAAAATTAAGCTTCTTTTAAAATTGACATTGAGAAGCTAGATTAGGTAAGTTGCTATAATGCCTCACATTAAATTTTTTGAGAATTTCTTGGTTGTGGCTGCAACCCAAGAAGGAAATTCTTGGGTTTACTGGAAGCTTTTTCTATCAATTAAACCATTTTTATGTTGTATTAATAATATGTCCATAAGCAGAGATAACTACTTGTCATCTCAAATAGACATTTTAATTTCTCATCAGCAATTTATAACATACTTAGATGGAAAGAGATTCTTGGCTCTTTTTTTCTACTTAAGTTTATAAACTTTTTTTGATATTCCCTCAAAAGGATCCCAAATAGGTCTAAATTTATATCAAAGGAAAAGCAAACTTTATATGGACTAAGTGCTTGTATTTGAAAACAATATTTGCTATAGTATTCCACAGGGGTTTTTTTTTTAGCATATAAAAGTATGGTATAAGAAATTATAGTCACAATAAAGTACATTTTCTTTCATTCACATAGAACATATACTTAAATTTTAAATGTTGGCTCTTCAAGAAAGCTTTTCCTGGGAAATAATATGCATAATTGTTGCCCAAAAATGTATACAGCTGTTTTCCCCAAAATATTTATACACATAGTGGTCCACTTAAGACCAGCCCCATTAGAATCCACTGAATATAATGTGTTCTTAATTTATAAATGGGCTACCCTCAGTATATAAAATATAAACACATGTATGTTACACATACAAAGTAAGAAATATAAAAAGGAGAGATGAAAAGAAAAGGAAGTATTCTTCCCTATAAGATCCTGACAGAAATTCAGTGTAATTAGTGAGAACATGTACTCTTAATTTATAAATGGGCTACCCTCATTATACAAAATATAGAGACATATATGTTATACACAATGTAAAAAATATAAAAAGGAACGAAAAAAAAAAAAAAAAAAAGGAAAGTGTCCTTCCCTATAAGATCCAGATAGCAATTCAGTATAATTAGTGAGACCATGTAAAATACATGAAGAATTTTCAGTTTTGGCAAATACTTTTTAGAAAAATGCCTAAAGAATGAGGGTACGAAATTTCTATTTTAAGAATTTAGTAGAGGCTTCCATTTAAACATTTAGTGAAGATGTTGTGGTCTCCCTAATAAGCAGAGAAGAGGACTTTGGGTAGGGGAGTCTGTTAAAAGGAAGCAAACAAAAAATCACAGATTTTTAGCCAGTTAGTAATAGCCCCTTAATGAAGCGTGTGTAGTGCAGGAATCAAATCCTGGCCCATCAGAATTTGAATATACGTGATGAAAGATTCCAATGGATAGGATCTGAATTCTTCCTAGATCTTACAGGGAATGAGGCAGGAAATGATTGCAAAGGAGGGGGTCAGCCCCAAAGGTGGCTGGTCCAATCTTAACTAGTGCTGTTAAAAAACACACCAAATGTTTCTATAGCATTCTTTCTGCTGCATTTTCTTTATTTCAAGCCACAGGTCTACTTGGAGGATCATGCAGCAAGTGGCTTATAAATAAAATCAGTCTATGAATAGTGTCATCACATTAAGAGACAGAATCACTGGATTCTCTCCATAGGTAAAGAGCTCGCATCTTTGGAATCCATGAGTTGGTAGTATTTACGGCATACCTAAAATGGGACAAAAATCATATATATCAATAATAATCAACATGCAATTTAGGAGTTAAAGCAATGAAGATGATTCGATCATTATTGAGCTAGAAATTCCATATGATTCCTAAATATTGCTTCACAGGTAAAATGCAACAAATATAACTGGGCCAATTTCAAAATTAGCAAATGAACGCTATTGCTAACTGTTTACCAAGACAAGTCATTCCAATTTTTCTCAAATCTCAGCATATGTTACCAAGAGAGATCCTAAAGATGGCAATCATATCTATTTTGGAAGTCTGGGAATTTGGACATTTACTGTATCCTTTAGCTTAGAGATATGTTATATATCCTATTTTTTCAAAGACCAAGCTTTTTCATTCTGTACTGGCATCAAAGGGAAACAGAAGGGGAAAAAATATCGATGAAAACATTCAGCTGCAATGCTATTTTCTTTCCTTTTCCAGACCATCATAATGCAGCCAAAAACAAACAAACAAGCAAAACAAAACAAAAAAAACCTCACGATAAAGAAAAAAAATAGAACTTTTCCTAAAACAGAATTAAAAAAAATTTAAATTATAGTTCTTCTGGGGAATACTCAGACTCTTCCACCAAACATTCCTGAGAAGCAGAAAGAAAATAAGCATCTGCTAATTCTGTACAGATTTATGTATACAGAAGCCTTTTGTAAGGTGTAAAGCACTAATACCAACATGGTTGTTATGGAAGAAAAAGATTTGAACAAATTTATTATAAACAAGAACACAGAAAAAGGTAAATCTAATTTTAAATTCTCATGCACATAATCATGAAATTTTATCATAATTTAAAAGATAATTTAATGTTCTGCTAATGTAGATAATTTTTATTCCCTTTCTGCTAATGTAAATAACTTTTCATTCCATATTTATATATAGTGCTTTAGTGATGATGCCAAGCTGATTAATGCTTGTCAGACTTCTAAAAACAGATGTTCTCCCATATCAATAAAAAATTTTTACATTTTAAACCCAGGTCATCTTGTAATTAATTAAGAGAAATAATTCAACTCTTTCCCTAATTAAGAAGATTTTTTAAATGTTTCACTTTCTTGGCAACATATGAAGTATGTCATTTCCATTTAGGCCATTAATTTGAAGAAAAACTGAGCTATTATCAGGAACAACTTCCAAAAATGATTATTATATTTAAATTAATGCTGGTTACACAGTGAGTTTTATAATGTACTGAGCAATTTTACTTTTATAAGAATATTCAGAACATGCAAAAGTAATAATTCAGTTTGAATTTCACCCCCAATTTATTTCAGCAATAATTAAAAAAAAATTTCAGTTCACCAATGTATTCTCTTAACTAAAATAAAAGTGACAATACATTTTCCCCAGGTTTAGAGTTTTACAGAAACTCTGCTAACATACTCTGGCCGAAAGTCTTACCAGGATTGAAATGTTAAGACTTGTGTAGAAGATTTTCATAAGCATGAAAAACAACTTAGGCACATTTGAAAGCAAATTCAATTGATTTCAAATACTATACATTTCATCTAACACTCTGAACATCCTTTCATTTAAGCATGAACAGTAGTACTTGTGCTTACTGCTGCACTTGCCAGCAGAATGTAGCCCCTCAAAGAAAATCATCTACTAAAAATCAAAGAGAATAAAAGCAGAGTCACAGTCCTTAATTCTGAATTAAATGGTATATTAACTAGACCTTTAATAGATTTTCCAGGTTCCTAAGAACAGGAAGAAGGAAAAATACTGAAAACTTTCTGTTGATTTATACACAAATACATTAACGCTAACTCATATAATTGTCTAATTTAAAGAGGAACTGACCTGAGAGGTACCTTGCTCCGATTAACATTACCACGCTACTCACTATAAAAAAGCCCAAGGGTAGACTACAGAAGATACTAGGGTCACCTGTTGTCATCCGAGTAGGAGGGAATTCCAGTCAAGCAAACCAAAAGAGAGACACATAATTACAATATTTGTGTTAAGAATCACATGATAGCAAAAAAAAAGTTATAAAAATAGTATCAAAGAGTTATTACTTTAAATCAAAACCAGAATCCAAACTGAGGGCTTATGACAGTTAACAAACGGTACAGATAGCATGCCACAAATAGCAAGAACATAGAGCATATAGACCAACATAAACCTTCCACTGGCAAAGCCAAAGAAAGCTGAAGGAGAACTTTCTTTTTGGGAGGCTGCTGATTTTAGCTTTCTTGGTTCTTCCCCAAAAGATACTAAGTGAGCAATCCCATTCCCCATCCAGATTAAAATTATAGATCCTTTGGCTATCAGAGAAGAGTTATATTAGTCCAATTCATGAGTTTGAAAATGAATTTCAAACCCTATTGGTTTCATTTTCTTTTTTACACACAGTTGGTATAACAAAATGAACCTGAAAATTAATGTTACTATAATTTAAAAACTAAACTGTATTAATCTACATTTTAAAATATTGTCTGAGAACACAATTGTTTTGATATTTTCTAACCTGATTGAAAACATTTCCTTTAAAGAATAGCTAGATAGATACAGACATAGGCTTTTCTTGAATTTAAACATTATGTATCTTGAACATTTAACAATTTTTGAAGAAAATGTTATTTTGGTGGGTTTGGAGTACAAAGTCATGAAGTCATTACTTATCATAAGCTCTCTCCAAAAAATATTAAATCCCCAATCATTTCTACAACATTTAAAACATATTAAATTGTATGTTAAAAATTCTTTACATTCCATTCAAATATAGTTACCAACAAGAAAATAAATATGAATGCTTCAAAATTGGCAATATGCTTTGGAAATTAAGCTAACATAATATTCTTCCCATAAATTAAAACTATTTAAAGAGGATAAGAGGCCAGGCAGCAATTTGAATAGCCTTATGAGATCATCAAAACAAGATTCTATCTGTACTATTATTACATAGCTTACATTGCATGAAGAACAATCAGCATTTCACTAATTGAATATTGTTATCTGGATTATTATACAGTTTTTGAGACTCTCAAAATGTTGTACATGAGTGCTTTTCATAAATCTACTACAAATTGTTTTTTACACTTTGCCTTAAATACACTGCAGCCTAACTGAAACAAAAATCAAGTTTGAAAAATCGAAAGCTCTCAAAAAATCAAATTATTTTATCATCAATTCTGATGGCAGAAACAAAAGAATCATGTAATTGTCTTTATCCACTTTTTCTTGGCATTTTAAGTTCACTGACAGTAAGGTAAGGAAACAGAGAGAAAATGATAATTGGCTTTGTGGGAACTTGGCGATTAAAATCATATCCTCAACTGCAAGTAAGGAAGAAGTATGTATGGTATCAACATGGAGGCAGATACAGCGAGGGAGGGGAACAGGTTGAATTGTGCCATTTTATTTATTTATTTGGCCATATAATATTTTTTTGGCCATAAAATAAATAAAATACATTTTATTTATTTATTTTTTGGGAGCATGCGGGATCTTGTTCACTGACCAGGGATGAACCTGTGCCCCATGCATTGGAAGTGTGGAGTCTCAACCACTGGACTGCCAGGGAAGTTTCTGTGCCATTTAAAAAAATACAACTAGTCAAAGAAATCACGGAACTCATTTTCATCAGCTTTTAACTGAGGGCAACCAGAAAATAAATCAGAGTGCACGGCTGTTGCGTCCTTCAAAGCAACTACCACTGTGCTACAAAAAATACCTATGATTGAGAAGTTTAACTGCAAAAGGTCTCAAAACTGCAGACAATCTTAGCAAGAAAGGCTTTGTCACCATCTTAGAAAGAAAGGTGGGTCTCAGAACAAAAGATGTCAAGACAATGGATATTAAGCCTAAAGCTTATTTAGGATAATAAACAAAAGCTTCAAGTAGAAACAGGATGATCCCAGAAGCTTCTCTGAAAAGCTAGATACATTAAAAGTGGTTCTTGGGACTTCCCTGGTGATCCAGTGGCTAAGACTCTGGGCTCCTAATGAAGGGAGCCCAGGTTTGACCCCTAGACAGGGAACTAGACCCCACATGCTGCAACTAAGCACTGGTGCAGCCAATAAATAAATAATTTTTTAAAAAAGTGGTTCTATACTCACTTCGGGGTTGGAAGGCAGGCTATATTTCATTTATAAACTCCTCTCTCTTAAACTATATGCTTCAAAATATTATTGGCCATTGTTTCATTCATTAAATTCCAAATCTTGTATTTAGCAACGGATTACAATATCATGCCATATTAAAGGTATGTTAAAGGCTGTTTCAATATTAAAGGCAGCTCAGAGCTGTTTACAACTAAATAGTTTATTTATGGTAGATACCTTCCCATCTAAGTGATTAAAAACAAAAGTCCTCTAATTTCTGCCAAGAGCATTTCCCAATTATGACATTTCTAATTTACTATGCTTGGTACTTTTCTTCCTCTTATTTCAATGAATTCTCACAACATACACTCACTAAGGGCTTGGGAGCAGTCTAGGAAGTCGTGAAATGTATTATGAAATCAATATAGCTTTTGGTCGGTTCAGGTCATGAAGACAGCCTCCCAAAAAGGCAAAGTCAGTTACGAAGAGAAAAAAAAAAGTTTAGTTGATTTTTTTTTTCATTAGGAAGAAACTAGAAATACTTTTACTTTTAAGAAAACTAAGTTATCAATCAAAGTACCAGGAATAAACTAATAAGGAAAGGTATGGCAGGATAGAGATAAGCACATATATCAATCTGATAATTTACATTTTATGTTTAGAACTTTAAGTATTTTCAAAATGTTAGAAACTATGAGCATATGATAATGCTATTCTTCAGAGCAGCCTTGCTAAGTATAAACAGATACTTAAAGAAGCTATTTAACATACTAGGACAAAGTGGCAATAACAAAAAAAACATTTTTACCACTTTCTGAAGACTGAGTTGTAACCCAACCCATTGATTTCATCACAGCTTTCTTCCATGTAGAATAACGAATTTCACTTTCTAGAAATAGAAAGTAGGAAAACCATACATAAGAAAGGCAGTTTACTGAATGTTAGGTGGCAGACTGGACGGGAGGGGAGTCTGGGGGAGAATGGATACATGTATACGTATGGAATCATCTGCCAGGAGACTCCAGTTCGATTCCTGGACTGGGAAGATCCACTGAAGAAGGGATAGGCTACCCACTCCAGTATTCTTGGTTTCCCTGGTGGCTCAGACAGTAAAGAATCCGCCTGCAGTGTGGGAGATCTGGGTTCAATCCCTGGGTTGGGAAGATCCCCTGGAGAAGGGACAGCTACCCACTCCAGTATTCTGGCCTGGAGAATTCCATGGACTGTATAGTCCATGTGGTCACAAAGAGTCGGACACAACTGAGCGACTTTCACTTTCACACGTATGGCTGAGTCGCTTTGCTGTACACCTGAAACTATCAATAACAACTGTTAGTTACTATGCTACTGGGAAGTCGCTCAGTCGTGTCCGACTCTTTGCGACCCCGTGGACTGTAGCCTACCAGGCTCCTCCGTCCATGGGATTCTCCAGGCAAGAATACTGGAGTGGGTTGCCATTTCCTTCTCCAGTGGAACTGCCCGACCCAGGGATCGAACCCAGGTCTCCTGCATTGGAGGCAGACGCTTTAACCTCTGAGCCACCAGGGAAGTCCGTTAGTTACTATACTCCAATAAAAAATAAAAAGTTTTTTAAAAAAGAAAGACAGTTTACTAAGATGTTCTAAGTACTAATATTCACTCATCATTCTTGACAAATTGTTTCACTTATTCAACTGATGTTTGTTACACTGTATTTAACTGACATGGAGCTTTACCAGGACTCCGATCCCAGTATGGCTGCCAAAGACTGCCAGTGACGGCAGAGAGAAGCTTGTGTGGAAGTTGGAGGGAAATTCAGCCTGGTCTGCAAACTGAAGGGAGATGCAGAGACAGGCTACCTGCTAAGACCAGGTCATTCACAAGCAGGTGGTGATGAATTAGAAAGGAGAATCCTATTTGATCTGCCTTCTCTTTGGGGGAAGGCAGAGGACCTTGGAAAGTGAAAGTCGCTCAGTCGTGTCCAACTCTTTGTGACCCCATGCACTGTAGCCCGCCAGGCTCCTCTGTCCATGGAATTCTCCAGGCTGGAATACTGGAGTGGGTAGCTGTTCCCTTCTCCAGGGGATCTTCCCAACCCAAGGATCAAACCCAGGTGTCCCGCATTGCAGGCAGATTTTTTACCATCTGAACCACCACAAAATTCACTATGATACCATTTTATAGACAGCTTTTTAAAAAGGTTTAAAACAAAATTGAATATATAAAACCTGACTTTTGTACACAAACTTAATTACAGGTATTAGAGCTTCCCAGGTGGTGCAGTGGTAAAGAATCCACCTGCCAATGCAGGAGATGCAAGAGACATGGATTTGATCCCTGGGTTGGGAAGATCCCCTGGAGGAGGAACTGACAACCCACTCCAGTATTCTTGCCTGGAAAGTTCATGGACAGAGGAGCCTGGCGGGCTACAGTCTATTGGTCGGTCTTGTGGCTTAGTGTTGTTTGTTGCAACAGTGAGTCAAATATTTAATGCTCATTGATGTAAATTGTTGCTGCTTTTGTCAGGCTAGCCCTGCTGTGCTTAGTTAAAAGTTACCAGAATGGTCCTTAGCCCAGTTAATCCTGTCCTAAAACTGGGCATTGGCACTAAAGATGACCCAATGCAGACATGATGTGTCGGTGGTCTATATATCTCCCTTGTCACTGTCAGAAAAGGTTACACTAACAGGCTACTAATAAAACTGATACTGTGGCACTGTTATCCTTGTACATGAAGAGACTATAAACAGTAGAAGTGAATGGTAAAACAGTGATTATAGAAGTTTGTTTTTTTTTTTTTAATAGGGAACTATTTCTCTTATTCACATTCATTCAAATATGAAGCCAAGTATGTTCAGCAGCTGAATATGAAATTACCTTTGCATTTGCAATCTTATTTCATTTCTTGATTTGTGACTAAACCACCAAACTCTCTCTCCCTTTTCACAGTACACCAATCTTCAGTTTTTACAAGTACCCTCACTGAAAAAGGTAACTGTGGAGCACAGGGAACTATACTCAATATTATGTAATGACCTATAAGGGAAAAGAATCTGAAAAACATAGTATATATAATTGAATCACTTTGCTGTACTGCTGGAACTAACACAACATTGTATTAGAAATCAACTCTACAATAAAAATAAATAAAAGTACCCTCAGCGTTGATCTGAGGTTCAAATCGCTCCATTGTGACAGCCGACAAGTCCTCAGGCTCCAGACTCCAGACTCCAACCCCTTCTGCAGCTCCTGCAGCCATGGCGGCTCCCAGGGCAGTTGTTTCAGGCATGGACGGCTTCACTGAGGGGAGCGAACAACATCACTATCTTAGCAGTTACATATGCCTGAAAAATCAGTTCTTCCAAAAAAACATGACTATTGGGGTTTGAAGGAATGAGGGTTACTGACCTACTGGAATATACAGAATGTCTGCTTGTAACTGCATAAGGATTTTGTTGTTGGTCATTCCACCGTCTACCTGCAAATGGCTGAGTGGAATTCCACAGTCGCGGTTCATGGCGTCCAAAATCTGAAAAAAAAAAAAAAAAACCCAGTGCAATGAACATCATCAAAGTACCACACAGTAATATCTCAGAAAATAGCCATCTTCTACTTAAAAATACGCAAAAGCTCCCCAAAGCCTACAGAAGGAAAATTGAGATTTCTTCTAGGTCCTCCTTGATCTGGTTACCACCAACCTTTTCTCTTACCACTCCTCTGTACTCACCTCTATATTCAAGCAAGCCAGACAACTCTATTTTGCACCCTGATTTCCTGCCGTGGTATCTATGTTTGTGCTACTACTCAAATCCTTTGCCTAATATGTGTCGCTCAGCATCCCCTCAACTGTAAAATGCCCAGTGCCCAGCAGCTAACAGGAACTTAGAAAGTAATGACAGCTGGGAAAAGAAAACAAACTTGCATTTATTACATCACAGTTTAGGCAGGCTTAATTTAAAAAAAAAATTGGGGGGGGGGCCTTACTGTGCAGCCCATGGGATCTTAGCTCCCTGACCTGGGATGGAACCCGTGCCCCCTGCAGTGGAAGCATGAAGTCTTAATCACTGGACCGCTAGGGAAGTCCCCAGGCTTAATTTCTGATTATGCTGGGAAGATTGAGGGCAAGAACAGAAGTGGGCAGCAGAGGATGAGATGGTTGGATAGCATCACTGACTCAATGGACATGAGTTTGAGCAAACTCTGGAGATGGTGAAGGACAGGGAAGCCTGGCGTGCTGCAGTCCATGGGGGTCACAAAGAGTCGGACACAACTTAGTGACTGAACAACAAGAACAAGCTTATTAAATTCTCATAAAATTCTAGCATATACATATATATAAAATTGGTTTAGGAATAATAAAGGTGGATTAAGTACAGGAAAAAGGCCCATGTTGATTACCTCTCGAGTTTGGAAACAAACAGCTTCTAATGCAGCAAAAGCAATATGGCATTTATTGGTGAACTGAGTGAGCCCACAGATGATCCTAAAAATACACACAAAGATTTTTAAGATTAGAGCAGAATAAATGAGTCATCAATCGGGAATGTGCTAAATATGGAAAGGTTGAATTTGGTACATAGACGTGTACGGGGTCAGGGGGGGAGCCAAAACTGGGCACAAACATTAAGTAGCTGGCAAAATCCTTATAGTCTACAATGTTGCATCCACATATGAAAAAGTTCATGATCTATCTGAATAGATGACAATAATATAAAACCAAATCAATATTCATTTAGATGATGGCCTTTTGATACATAACTTGCAGGTATCTTGAAGATAAATGATAATAATACTAACATGAATAGGAATATGGCCGGGGCTTATTTTCAGATGACATAACTTCATGGTTTTTTTTTTCTAATATTTATTTATTGATTTGGCTGAACCAGGTCTTAGTTGTGGCAGGTGGGATCTAGAACCTAGGTGCCCTGAACTGGGAGGGAGGGCAGAGTCCCAGCCACTGAACCACCAGGGAAGTCCCTGGAGTTCTTCTTTATGTCATGCCACGGGGCATGCAGTGTAGTATCTTAGTTCCTCAACCAGGGATTGAATCCATGCCTCCTGCAGTGGAAGCGTGGAGTCCTAACCACTGGACAGCCAGGGAAGTCCCAACTTCTTAGAGTTTAAAGGTTCTACAATTATACTTCCCAAGTATAAAAGATTTCCTCCATATTTCAAAATCATTTGAAAATATAAAACTATTAACCAATAAGTTCTTAGCTAATATAGTAAATAAATCAAGACTGACAAAAGCATACCTTATTTTCAATTCTTACCCTCTTGCACTGGGCTCCCAATAAGGTGCATACAGCCCCGAAAATGCTGGGACGAAATAGCAGCCATAAGAAGTACCTACTTCTTTAGCAAGTTTTTCTAACATTAAAAACAAACGACAACAAAAAAAAAAAACACAAAAAATCATTCTAGTATATACTACTTCTTTCCATCAACAAGCACACGTGTTTAAAAAATTAGGACGGGACTTTTGATTTCCTAATATGCAGTACAGCAAAATGTTGCTAATTGTAGCAGAATACAAGCAGCAAGAAAAGCAAATTTCTCCACATTGAATACCTACCACTAAAATATAACCCAGTCCAAGAATGACAGGAACTGGATTAGTTTTGTTAAGGTATTGTAGCTCATTTCCACTATTTTTAAAAAAATATTTAATTTATTTTCGGATGTGCTGGGTCTTTATTGCTGTGCACAGGCTTTCTCTAGTTGCAACGAGTGGCAGCTGCTCTCTAGACATGGGGCACAGGTTTCTCATCGCCAGTGGCTTCTCTTGTTGTGGAGCACCAACTCTGGGGCATGTGGCCTCAGTAGGAGTGGGGTATGGGCTTAGATGCCCCATGGCATGTGGGATCTTAGTTCCTGGACCAAGGATTGATCCTGTGTCCGGTGCATTGGCAGGCGGATTCTTAACCATTGGACCATCAGGGAAGTCCCCATTTCCACTATTTTTAAGGTTGCTGACTAGCAGATGAAGAAGTGGCCTTCATTGCATTCGGAATCAGAAATGTGTCCCTGTGTGTGTGTCTGTGTGTGTGTGTGGGTCTGTCTGTGTGTGTGTGTCTGTGTGTGTGCGTCTCTGTGTGTGTGTCTGTGGGTGTGTCTGTCTGTGTGCGTGTGTCTGTGCGTGTGTCTGTGTGTGTGTGTCTGTGTGTGTATCTGTCTGTGTGCGCGTCTGTGTGTGTGTCTGTGTGTGTGTGTCTGACTGTGTGTGTGGCTGTCTGTGTGTGTGTGTCTGTATGTGTGTCTGTCTGTGTGCATGTGTCTGTGTGCGTGTGTCTGTGTGTGTGTCTGTGTGTGTGTGTCTGTGTGTGTCTCTGTGTTTGTGTCTGTGTGTGTCTGTCGGTGTGTGTGTGTGTCTGTGTGTGTGTCTGTGTGTGTGTCTGTGTGTGTGTCTGTGTGTGTCTGTGTGTGTGTCTGTGTGTGTGTGTCTATCTGTGTGTCTGTGTCTGTGTGTGTGTCTGTCTGTGTGTGTGTCTGTGTGCGTGTCTGTCTGTGTGTGTGTCTGTGTGTGTGTCTGTGTGCGTGTGTCTGTGTGTGTGTCTGTGTCCGTGTGTCTGTGTGTGTCTGTCTGTGTGTGTGTGTCTGTGTGTGTGTCGAGGTGTGTTTTTCTCTCTGTGTGCGTGTGTCTGTGTGTGCGTGTCTGTGTGTGTGTGTCTGTGTGTGTGTCTGTGTGCATGTGTCTGTGTGTGTGTCTGTGTGTGTGTGTCTGTGTGTGTGTCTGTGTGTGTCTGTCTGTCTGTATGTGTGTATCTCTCTGGGTGTGTGTATCTGTGTCAGTGTGTGTGTCTGTGTGCATGTGTCTGTGTGTGTGTCTGTGTGTGTGTCTGTGTTTGTGTCTGTGTGTGTGTCTGTGTGTGTGTCTGTGTGTGTGCGTCTGTGTGTTTGTGTCTCTGTGTGTGTCTGTGTGTGTGTGTCTGTGTGTGTGTCTGCGTGTGTGTGTCTGTGTGTCTGTGTGTGTGTGTGTGTGTCTGTGTGTGTGTGTCTTTGTGTCTATCTGTGTGCGTTTGTCTGTGTGTTTGTCTGTGTGTGTGTGTCTGTGTGTCTGTGTGCGTGTGTCTGTGTTCGTGTGTCTGTGTGTGTGTCTGTGTGTGTTTTGTGTGTCTGTGTCTGTGTGTGTGTCTGTCTGTGTATGTGTCTGTGTGTGTGTCTGTGTGTGTGTGTCTGTGTGTGTCTGTCTGTGTGTCTGTGTCTGTGTGTGTGTCTGTGTGTGTGTCTTTGTGCGTGTGTCTGTGTATGTGTCTGTGTGCGTGTGTCTGTGTGTGTGTCTGTGTGTGTGTCTGTGTGTGTTTCTGTGTGTCTGTCTGTGTGTCTGTGTGTGTGTCTGTCTGTGTGTGTGTGTCTGTCTCTGTGTTTGTGTCTGTGTGTGTGTGTCTGTGTGTGTGTGTCTGTGTGTGTGTCTGTGTGTGTGTCTGTGTGTGTGTGTGTCTATCTGTGTGTCTGTGTCTGTGTGTGTGTCTGTCTGTGTATGTCTCTGTGTGTGTGTGTCTGTGTGTCTGTGTCTGTGTGTGTGTCTGTCTGTGTGTGTGTCTCTGTGTGTGTCTTTGTGCGTGTGTCTGTGTATGTGTCTCTTTGCGTGTGTCTGTGTGTGTGTCTGTGTGTGTCTCTGTGTGTGTCTGTCTGTGTGTCTGTGTCTGTGTGCGTGTCTGTCTGTGTGTGTGTCTGTGTGTGTGTCTTTGTGCGTGTGTCTGTGTGTGTGTCTGTGTGTGTGTCTCTGTGTTTGTGTCTGTGTGTGTCTGTCAGTGTGTGTGTGTGTCGGTGTGTGTCTCTGTCTGTGTGTGTCTGTCTGTGTGTGTGTCTGTGTGTGTGTCTGTCTGTGTGTGTGTCTGTGTGTGTGTCTGTGTGCGTGTCTGTGTGCGTGTGTCTGTGTGTGTCTGTGTGCGTGTGTCTGTGTGTGTGTGTCTGTGTGTGTCTGTCTGTGTGTGTGTCTGTGTGTGTGTCTGTGTGTGTGTCTGTCTGTGTGTGTGTGTCTGTGTGTGTGTCTGTGTGTGTCTGTCTGTGTGTCTGTGTCTGTGTGTATGTCTGTCTGTGTGTGTGTCTGTGTGTGTGTCTGTGTGTGTGTCTGTGTGTGTGTCTGTCTGTGTGCATGTGTCTGTGTGTGTGTGTCTGTGTGTGTGTCTCTGTGTTTGTCTCTGTGTGTGTCTGTCGGTGTGTGTGTGTCTGTGTGTGTGTATCTGTGTGTGTGTCTGTGTGTGTGTCTGTCTGTGTGTGTGTCTCTGTGTGTGTCTTTGTGCGTGTGTCTGTGTATGTGTCTCTTTGCGTGTGTCTGTGTGTGTGTCTGTGTGTGTGTCTGTGTGTGTGTCTGTGTGTGTGTGTCTGTGTGTGTCTGTGTGTGTGTGTGTGTCTGTGTGTGTGTCTCTGTGTGTGTGTCTGTGTGTGTGTCTGTGTGTGTCTGTGTGTGTGTCTGTGTGTGTGTGTCTATCTGTGTGTGTGTCTGTCTGTGTATGTGTCTGTGTGTGTGTCTGTGTGTGTGTGTCTGTGTGTGTCTGTCTGTGTGTCTGTGTCTGTGTGTGTGTCTGTCTGTGTGTGTGTCTCTGTGTGTGTCTTTGTGCGTGTGTCTGTGTATGTGTCTCTTTGCGTGTGTCTGTGTGTGTGTCTGTGTGTGTGTCTGTGTGTGTTTCTGTGTGTGTCTGTCTGTGTGTCTGTGTCTGTGTGCGTGTCTGTCTGTGTGTGTGTCTGTGTGTGTGTCTCTGTGCGTGTGTCTGTGTGTGTGTCTGTGTGTGTGTCTCTGTGTTTGTGTCTGTGTGTGTCTGTCGGTGTGTGTGTGTGTCTGTGTGTGTGTCTGTCTGTGTATGTCTGTCTGTGTGTGTGTCTGTGTGTGTGTATCTGTCTGTGTGTGTGTCTGTGTGTGTGTCTGTCTGTGTGCATGTGTCTGTGTCTGTGTATGTGTGTGTGCCTGTGTGTGTGTGTCTGTCTGTGTGTGTGTGTCTGTTTGTGTCTGTGAGTGTGTCTGTTTGTGTCTGTCTGTCTGTGTGTCTGTGTGCATGTGTCCGTGTTTGTGTCTGTGTGTGTGTCTGTGTGTGTGTCTGCGTGTGTGTCTGTGTGTGTTTCTGTCTGTGTGTGTGTGTCTGTCACTGTGTGTGTGTCTCTGTGTGTGTGTCTGTGTGTGTGTCTGTGTGCATGTGTCTGTGTGTGTGTCTGTGTGTGTGTGTCTGTGTGTGTTTCTCTGTGTTTGTGTCTGTGTGTGTCTGTCGGTGTGTATGTGTGTCTGTGTGTGTGTCTGTCTGTGTATGTCTGTCTGTGTGTGTGTCTGTGTGTGTCTGTCTGTCTGTGTGTGTGTATCTGTCTGTGTGTGTGTCTGTCTGTGTGTCTGTGTCTGTGTGTGTGTCTGTCTGTGTGTGTGTCTGTGTGTGTGTCTGTGTGCGTGTCTGTGTGTGTCTGTCTGTGTGTGTGTCTGTGTGTGTGTCTTTGTGCGTGTGTCTGTGTATGTGTCTGTGTGCGTGTGTCTGTGTGTGTGTCTGTGTCCGTGTGTCTGTGTGTGTCTGTCTGTGTGCGTGTGTCTGTGTGTGTGTCGAGGTGTGTTTTTCTCTCTGTGTGCGTGTGTCTGTGTGTGCGTGTCTGTGTGTGTGTGTCTGTGTGTGTGTCTGTGTGCATGTGTCTGTGTGTGTGTCTGTGTGTGTGTGTCTGTGTGTGTGTCTGTGTGTGTCTGTCTGTCTGTGTGTGTGTATCTCTCTGGGTGTGTGTATCTGTGTCAGTGTGTGTGTCTGTGTGCATGTCTCTGTGTGTGTGTCTGTGTGTGTGTCTGTGTGTGTGTCTGCGTGTGTGTCTGCGTGTGTGTCTGTCTGTGTGTGTGTGTTTGTCACTGTGTGTGTGCCTGTGTGTGTGTCTGTGTGTGTGTCAGCGTGTGTGTGTCTGTGTGTGTGTCTGTGTGTATGTCTTTTTTGTGTGTGTCTGTGTGTGTGTCTGTGTGTGTGTCTGTGTGTGTGTGTCTGTGTGTGTGTGTCTGTGTGTGTGTCTGTGTGCCTGTGTCTGTGTGTGTGTCTGTGTGTGTGTCTGTGTGTCTGTGTGTGTGTGTCCGTCTGTGTGTGTGTCTGTGTGTGTGTCTGTGTGCGTCTCTGTGTGTGTGTCTTTGTGTGTGTCTGTGTGTGTGTGTCTGTCTGTGTGTGTGTCTGTGTGTGTGTCTGTGTGCGTGTGTCTGTGTGTGTGTCTGAGTGTGTGTCTGTGTGTGTGTCTGTGTGTGTGTCTGTGTGTGTGTCTGTGTGCGTGTGTCTGTGTGTGTGTCTGAGTGTGTCTGTGTGTGTGTCTCAGTGTGTGTCTGTGTGCATGTGTCTGTGTGTGTGTGTCTGTGTGTGTGTCTCTGTGTGTCTGTCGGTGTGTGTCTGTGTGTCTGTGTCTGTGTGTGTGTCTGTCTGTGTATGTGTCTGTGTGTGTGTCTGTGTGTGTCTGTCAGTGTGTGTGTGTCTGTGTGTGTGTCTGTCTGTGTGTGTCTGTCTGTGTGTGTCTCTGTGTGTGTGTCTGTTTGTGTGTCTGTCTGTGTGTGTCTTTGTGTGTGTGTGTCTGTTTGTGTGTGTGTCTGTGTGTGTGTCTCTGTGTGTGTCTGTGTGTGTGTGTCTGTGTGTGTGTCTTTGTGCGTGTGTCTGTGTGTGTGTCTGTGTGCGTGTGTCTGTGTGTGTGTCTGTATGTGTGTGTCTGTGTGTGTCTGTGTGAGTGTCTGTGTGCGTGTGTCTGTGTGTGTGTCTGTGTGTATCTGTCTGTGTGTGTGTCTGTGTGTTTGTCTGTCTGTGTGTGTGTCTGTGTGTGTGTCTGTCGGTGTGTGTGTGTCTGTGTGTGTGTCTGTCTGTCTGTGTGTGTCTGTGTGTCTGTGTCTGTGTGTCTGTGTCTGTGTGTGTGTCTGTTTGTGTGTGTGTCTGTGTGTGTGTCTGTGTGCGTGTGTCTGTGTGTGTCTGTGTGTGTGTCTGTGTGTGTGTCTGTCTGTGTGTGTGTCTGTGTGTGTGTCTGTGTGTGTGTCTGTCTGTCTGTGTGTGTCTGTGTGTGTGTCTGTGTGTCTGTGTCTGTGTGTGTGTCTGTTTGTGTGTGTGTCTGTGTGTGTGTCTGTGTGCGTGTGTCTGTGTGTGTCTGTGTGTGTGTCTGTGTGTGTATCTGTCTGTGTGTGTGTATCTGTGTGTGTGTCTCTGTCTGGCTGTGTGTATCTGTGTCTGTGTGTCTGTCTGTGTGTGTGTGTCTGTGTGTGTGTCTCTGTGTGTCTGTTGGTGTGTGTGTGTCTGTGTGTGTGTCTATCTGTGTGTGTCTGTCTGTGTGTGTGTCTGTGTGTGTGTCTGTCTGTGTGTGTGTCTGTGTGTGTCTGTCTGTGTGCATGTGTCTGTGTCTGTGTATGTGTGTGTGCCTGTGTGTGTGTGTCTGTCTGTGTGTGTGTGTCTGTTTGTGTCTGTGAGTGTGTCTGTTTGTGTCTGTCTGTCTGTGTGTCTGTGTGCATGTGTATGTGTTTGTGTCTGTGTGTGTGTCTGTGTGTGTGTCTGCGTGTGTGTCTGTGTGTGTTTCTGTCTGTGTGTGTGTGTCTGTCTCTGTGTGTGTGTCTGTGTGTGTGTGTCTGTGTGTGTGTCTGTGTGCGTCTCTGTGTGTGTGTCTTTGTGTGTGTCTGTGTGTGTGTGTCTGTCTGTGTGTGTGTCTGTGTGTGTGTCTGTGTGCGTGTGTCTGTGTGTGTGTCTGAGTGTGTGTCTGTGTGTGTGTCTGTGTGTGTGTCTGTGTGTGTGTCTGTGTGCGTGTGTCTGTGTGTGTGTCTGAGTGTGTGTCTGTGTGTGTGTCTCAGTGTGTGTCTGTGTGCATGTGTCTGTGTGCATGTGTCTGTGTGTGTGTGTCTGTGTGTGTGTCTCTGTGTGTCTGTCGGTGTGTGTCTGTGTGTCTGTGTCTGTGTGTGTGTCTGTCTGTGTATGTGTCTGTGTGTGTGTCTGTGTGTGTCTGTCAGTGTGTGTGTGTCTGTGTGTGTGTCTGTCTGTGTGTGTCTGTCTGTGTGTGTCTCTGTGTGTGTGTCTGTTTGTGTGTCTGTCTGTGTGTGTCTTTGTGTGTGTGTGTCTGTTTGTGTGTGTGTCTGTGTGTGTGTCTCTGTGTGTGTCTGTGTGTGTGTGTCTGTGTGTGTGTCTTTGTGCGTGTGTCTGTGTGTGTGTCTGTGTGCGTGTGTCTGTGTGTGTGTCTGTATGTGTGTGTCTGTGTGTGTCTGTGTGAGTGTCTGTGTGCGTGTGTCTGTGTGTGTGTCTGTGTGTATCTGTCTGTGTGTGTGTCTGTGTGTTTGTCTGTCTGTGTGTGTGTCTGTGTGTGTGTCTGTCGGTGTGTGTGTGTCTGTGTGTGTGTCTGTCTGTCTGTGTGTGTCTGTGTGTGTGTCTGTGTGTCTGTGTCTGTGTGTCTGTGTCTGTGTGTGTGTCTGTTTGTGTGTGTGTCTGTGTGTGTGTCTGTGTGCGTGTGTCTGTGTGTGTCTGTGTGTGTGTCTGTGTGTGTGTCTGTCTGTGTGTGTGTCTGTGTGTGTGTCTGTGTGTGTGTCTGTCTGTCTGTGTGTGTCTGTGTGTGTGTCTGTGTGTCTGTGTCTGTGTGTGTGTCTGTTTGTGTGTGTGTCTGTGTGTGTGTCTGTGTGCGTGTGTCTGTGTGTGTCTGTGTGTGTGTCTGTGTGTGTATCTGTCTGTGTGTGTGTATCTGTGTGTGTGTCTCTGTCTGGCTGTGTGTATCTGTGTCTGTGTGTCTGTCTGTGTGTGTGTGTCTGTGTGTGTGTCTCTGTGTGTCTGTTGGTGTGTGTGTGTCTGTGTGTGTGTCTATCTGTGTGTGTCTGTCTGTGTGTGTGTCTGTGTGTGTGTCTGTCTGTGTGTGTGTCTGTGTGTGTCTGTCTGTGTGCATGTGTCTGTGTCTGTGTATGTGTGTGTGCCTGTGTGTGTGTGTCTGTCTGTGTGTGTGTGTCTGTTTGTGTCTGTGAGTGTGTCTGTTTGTGTCTGTCTGTCTGTGTGTCTGTGTGCATGTGTATGTGTTTGTGTCTGTGTGTGTGTCTGTGTGTGTGTCTGCGTGTGTGTCTGTGTGTGTTTCTGTCTGTGTGTGTGTGTCTGTCTCTGTGTGTGTGTCTGTGTGTGTGTGTCTGTGTGTGTGTCTGTGTGCATGTGTCTGTGTGTGTGTCTCTGTGTGTGTGTCTGTGTGTGTGTCTGCATGTGTGTGTCTGTGTGTCTGTCTGTGTGTGTGTGTCTGTGTGTGTGTGTCTGTGTGTGTGTGTCTGTCTGTGTGTGTGTGTCTGTGTGTGTGTCTGTGTGTGTGTGTCTTTGTGTCTATCTGTGTGCGTGTGTCTGTGTGTTTGTCTGTGTGTGTGTGTCTGTGTGTCTGTGTGCGTGCGTCTGTGTTCGTGTGTCTGTGTGTGTGTCTGTGTGTGTTTTGTGTGTCTGTGTCTGTGTGTGTGTCTGTCTGTGTATGTGTCTGTGTGTGTGTCTGTGTGTGTGTGTCTGTGTGTGTCTGTCTGTGTGTCTGTGTCTGTGTGTGTGTCTGTCTGTGTGTGTGTCTGTGTGTGTGTCTTTGTGCGTGTGTCTGTGTGTGTGTCTTTGTGCGTGTGTCTGTGTATGTGTCTGTCTGTGTGTCTCTGTGTTTCTGTCTGTGTGGGTCTGTCAGTGTGTGTCTGTGTCTGTGTGTGTCTCTGTCTGTGTGTGTCTGTCTGTGTGTGTGTCTGTGTGTGTGTCTGTCTGTGTGTGTGTCTGTGTGTGTGTCTGTGTGCGTGTGTCTGTGTGTGTCTGTGTGTGTGTCTGTGTGCGTGCGTCTGTGTGTGTGTGTCTGTGTGTGTCTGTCTGTGTGTGTGTCTGTGTGTGTGTCTGTGTGTGTGTCTGTCTGTGTGTGTGTGTCTGTGTGTGTGTCTGTGTGTGTCTGTCTGTGTGTCTGTGTCTGTGTGTCTGTCTGTCTCTGTGTGTGTCTGTGTGTGTGTCTCTGTGTGTGTCTGTGTGTGTGTCTGCCTGTGTGCATGTGTCTGTGTGTGTGTGTCTGTGTGTGTGTCTCTGTGTTTGTCTCTGTGTGTGTCTGTCGGTGTGTGTGTGTCTGTGTGTGTGTCTGTCTGTGTATGTCTGTCTGTGTGTGTGTCTGTGTGTGTCTGTCGGTGAGTCTGTGTCTGTGTGCGTGTCTGTGAGTGTGTCTGTCTCTGTGTGTGTATCTGTCTGTGTGTGTGACTGTCTGTGTGTGTCTCTGTGTGTGTCTGTGTGTGTGTCTGTCTGTGTGCGTGTCTGTGTGTGTGTCTGTCTGTGTGTGTGTATCTGTGTGTGTGTCTCTGTGTGTGTCTGTCTGTGTGGGTGTGTCTGTCTGTGTGTGTGTCTGTGTGTGTGTCTGTGTGTGTGTCTGTGTGTGTATCTGTCTGTGTGTGTGTCTGTGTGTGTGTCTGTCTGTGTGCATGTGTCTGTATGTGTGTCTGTCTGTCTGTGTGTCTGTGTGTGTGTGTCTGTGTGTGTGTCTGTGTGTGTGCTTGTGTGTCTGTGTGTGTGTCTGTCTGTGTGTGTCTGTGTGTGTCTGTCTGTGTGCATGTGTTTGTGTGTGTGTCTGTCTGTGTGTGTGTGTCTGTTTGTGTCTGTGAGTGTGTCTGTGTGTGTGTTTGTGTGTCTGTGTGTGTGTCTGTCTGTGTGTCTGTGTCTGTGTGTGTGTCAGTGTGTGTGTCTGTGTCTGTGCATGTGTCTGTGTGTGTGTTTGTGTGTCTCTGTGTGCGTATGTCTGTGTGT
>NC_137289.1:119887500-119910000 GCF_054371585.1 Giraffa tippelskirchi | reverse complement strand
CTGTGTCTGTGTATGTGTCTGTGTGCGTGTGTCTGTGTGTGTGTCTGTGTGTGTTTCTGTGTGTCTGTCTGTGTGTCTGTGTGTGTGTCTGTCTGTGTTTGTGTGTCTGTCTCTGTGTTTGTGTCTGCGTGTGTGTGTCTGTGTGTGTGTGTCTGTGTGTGTGTCTGTGTGTGTGTCTGTGTGTGTGTCTGTGTGTGTCTGTGTGTGTGTGTCTATCTGTGTGTCTGTGTCTGTGTGTGTGTCTATCAGTGTATGTCTCTGTGTGTGTCTGTGTGTGTGTGTCTGTGTGTGTCTGTCTGTGTGTCTGTGTCTGTGTGTGTGTCTGTCTGTGTGTGTGTCTCTGTGTCTGTCTGTGTGCATGTGTCTGTGTCTGTGTATGTGTGTGTGTGTGTGTGTCTGTGTGTGTGTGTCTGTCTGTGTGTGTGTGTCTGTGTCTGTGAGTGTGTCTGTTTGTGTGTGTCTCTCTGTGTGTCTGTGTGCATGTGTCTGTGTGTGTGTCTGTGTGTGTGTCTGTGTGTGTGTCTGTGTGTGTGTGTCTGTGTGTGTGTCTGTCTGTGTGTGTGTGTCTGTCTGTGTGTGTATCTGTCTGTGTGTGTGTCTGTGTGTGTGTGTCTGTCTGTGTGTGTGTATCTGTGTGTGTGTCTGTCTGTGTGTGTCTGTGTGCGTGTGTCTGTGTGTGTGTCTGTGTGTGTCTGTGTGTGTGCCTGTGTTTGTGTTTCTGTGTGTGTGTGTGTCTGTGTGTGTGTGTCTGTGTGTGTGTCTGTCTGTGTGCATGTGTCTGTGTGTGTGTGTCTGTGTGTGTGTGTCTGTCTGTGTGTGTGTGTCCGTGTGTGTGTCTGTGTGTGTGTGTGAGTGTTTGTCTGTGTGTGTGTGTGTGTGTGTGTGTTGGCAAGACTGGGAATGGGGGTAGACACCACTCATGCCTGTCTACCTCCACTGCTGAGGGCTTACGTGAGATGGTAAGTTTCTACTTCACCCTTTCCCCACCAGGCAGTCTATGTGTCCGTCGCAATGAATGAACACCTTCATGAAGTACTTTAAAAGGGTACTATGAAATTCTGTCCAAAGAAACAGTGTAGTAACCAAGAGCCATCTTCATCATAAGTTCTAAAATTTCATAGGAAGGAAAGGAGTGCTTTTCTGTTTAATAATAAAAGTATTCACACTTACAGGAATGCAGTGATAAAATCTTCAAGAGACTTCCCTGGTGGTCCAGTGGTTAAGACTCCCCACTCTCCTATGCAGGGGATCCCTGGTCAGGGAACTAGATCCTGCATGCTCCAAGTAAAATCTCTCATGCCATAACTGGAAAAAAAAAAAAAAAAAGATCCCGCATGCCGCAACTAAGACCCAGCACAGCCAAATAAATAAATAAATATTTTAAAAAAAACCTTTAAAATATGTAGAGCTTCCCTGGAGGCTCAGTGGTAGGGAGTCTACCTGCCAATGCAGGAGACACAGGTTCAACCCCTGGCCCAGGAGGACCCCACATGCTGCAGAGCAACTAAGCCCTTGTGCGACAACTACTGAGCCTGTGCTCTAGAGCCTGGGAGTTGCAAATACTGAAGCCTGCACAACCTGGAGCCCATGCTCCGCAACAAGAGAAGTCACTGCAATGAGACCCCGCCCCACCCCCACCCCCCATACTGCAACTAGAGAATACCCCCTGCTCACCACATCACCGCGACTAGAGAAAGGCCTGTGCAGGCCTGCACAAAGACCTAGCACAGCCAAAAGCAAACATAAATAAATAAAAATGTGCAAAATAATGTTGCATGCTTAATATACCTGAATACGTGAGTACATATAATTTGTACTTTTGGAATATACCAGGCAATGACTTGAAGGAAAACATTTGATCTAATCAAGAAGATAGAACTAATTTTAAAAATAATAATTATGATTTTATGTAGGTGGTAAAGCAATGATGTCATTTATAAACACAAAAGCTACACAAAAATAGAAAAGTGCAGTCTGGAAGCACTAAAGTCTTGATATGAAACAGGGTTTTTGCATAAACAAACTAATCAAAAAAAGGCCAAAGTTTAATTGACTGGTAACATAAATTATTTTTAGCATATGCAAAAAATAATCATGAAAATGCCCTTTGAAACCAAATTGCGTGTTTCAAAAAGGACAAATCTATTGAGTAAGATCAGAATCACTAATTTTAAACTATATTCAATTGTCACAGATACAGATAGATATTTCTCACAACATAAATATTGCATAATCAAATACTACTTTATGTAAAACCTATTCAGCACACTAAATAAACTCCATAATATGTCATGCTTTTTAGTAATTATATTTCTCTCTCCAGCATGCAATATTTAATTCAAGAATAATTTACTGAAGGAGTAGATGGCAAACAGACATTGTTTTCTCCTAAAAACACTGTAGTAAAGAAAGAGACGTGGTGGTAAATTAATAAAAGGCTGAAGGTTTAAAATGAGCTTGAGGAGAAAGAAGATGAGATTAAACCTTCAAGAAAATTAAGACACAGCACAGTTTCTTAACTACAAGTCAAGTTACTGGTAATTATGGTAATATGTTTTACTTAATATGTTCAGAAGACTGCCTCCTCATTTACCAAGTCTTTGGGGAAAACGAGTTAGCTGTACCCTTTTGATCAGTATATTCTGTTGGACAGACCAGGAAAATCCCTGGGAAGCTGAATGGGAGCCCAGATCTTCTACTTCTTCATAATCTTTTATGTAATAGTGACTAAAGGATTTTTCTTATTTCCAATATTAGATACTTGAAAAAGAGTTAATGAAAGTGAAATAAAAAGGAGATACATTTATTAACCTCCATATTTTCGAGGAGCAAATAAAATTTATTTCCTTCAGAGGACTCATTTCAGGGACTATAAGCTCACATGCTGTCAGGGACTGGACAAATATATTTATTTTACATAAATGCAAATTATACTTTCATTGAGGTATAATTCATATACCATAAATGCACTCCTTTAAAGTGTATGCTTCAGTTTTTAGTATATTCACAAAGTTGTGCAATCATCACCCCAAAAGAAATCCTGTCCATTAGCAGTCACGTCCCTTTTCCCCTCCCTGTACCCCACCCCCCTAAACTCTGGCAGCCACTAATCCACCTTCTGTCCCTGTGAATTTGTCTATTCTGGACATTTCATGCAATCTGAATCATACACTATGTGGCTTTTTGTATGATTTTTCTCTGTTTAGTTTTCAAGATTCATTTATGTTGTAGTATGTGTGTGGTACCTTATCATGTTTACATGTGAGTAATATTCCACTGTATGGATATCTCACCTTTCATTTACCATTCATCAATTGATAAGACGGTTGTTTTCTCTTGAGCTATTACGAATAATGCTGTCATGAACATTCATGTACACTGGCCTCAGAATTTAAGCTCAAAAATTTAGATTTGCAAGGGGCTTCCATGGTGGTACAGTGGTTAAGACTCTGAGCTTCTGCTGCAACGGGCGAGAGTTCAATCCCTGCTTAGGGAACTAACATCCTGCACCGCAATGTGGCATGGCCAAAAATTAATTAAAATTAATTGAGCAACTAGTTTTTAAAAACTTTGTAAAAAAAACTTTCTATTTCATATTGGGGGTGTAGCCGATTAACATGAGCAACTTGTTTTTAACCTATCTTCTGTTTCTCAGAATATTTATCTTTACAGTCCCCAAATTTAACTTAATAGGTCATTTTCACTAAAACTGATGACAGGGAAATCTTTAGAAATTCTGGTGAGAGTTCTTTGTCTGTGATACTTAACACATTTTATCCTTTAACGTAAGACCGGAGCTAAGATATGTATCTATAAAGTATAGATCAAGTAGCAATCAAGTTGGTTTTGAAACTCACTCAGTTTTCCAGTAATGCCTATTATGTGACCTGATGAATTGTTAGGTTGCAAGAACAGATCAAGTAAACTTCCTTATTTAAAAAGTATAGTTAAAACAAGCTATTACAAAGTTCTAGTTAAAAACTAATTCTTGGAACACTTTTACACTGTTGGTGGGAAGGTAAAATGGTGCAGCCACTATGGAAAACAGTATGAAGATTCCTCAAAAAATTAAAAATAGAACTACCATATGATGCAGCAATTCTACTTTTGAGTATATATCCCAAAGAATCGAAATCAGGATATCTACACTCCCAGGTTCACTGCAGCATTATTCACAACAGCCAACATATAGATACAACCCAAATGTCCACTGACAGATGAATGGATAAAGAAAATGTGGTATATACATACAATAGAATCTTGATCAGCCTTAAAAAGAAGGAAATTCTACTGTTTGCAACATCAATGGACCTATAACACCTTATGCTAAGTGAAATAAACTGGACACAAAAAGAAATACTGCATAATCTTCCATTATGTGTGGAATCTTAAAAAGTCAAACATATAAACAGAAAGGAGATTGGTGGTTAGCAGGGGGTGGGGTGAGGGGGTTCAATGGGTATGAAGTTAGTTACACAAGATGATTAAGTCCTAGAGATTGCTGTACAACTTAGTGCCATAGTTAACAATACGTTATTGTGCATTTAAAAATTTAAGAGGGTAGATTTCATGTTAAGCATTCTTAAACATACAAACACAGAAAGCAAAGGGACACAAGGAAATTTTTGGAGGTGATTGGTATGTTTATAACCTTGATTTTGGTGATGGGATAATGGGTGTATGCATTAAGTCCAAGCTCATCAAAGTATATACATTAAATATGTACAGTTTTCTATATATCAATTATACCTTATTAAAGCTATAAAAATAGTAATTTTTGCACTTCTCTTTATGATTAGACACTATGAGGTAAAAACTACCTACTTGACTACCAATGCTGTTATAGTTTCTGTGCTATGACATCTTTGTTTCATGGTTCCTCCTAAATTGCAATCATTCTTCATTCCCACAGGATACAAAATACCTATAAGCCAAAGAACTGAGACTTAGGCATTTAAAAAAAAAAACACACACTAAACAATTCTAAGATATCATTACAGAAGCAAAAATGCATTATTTATGTTACTGATTACCTGGAGAACAAAAGATTGAGGTGTTGGCGATTGAGTTCAGAAAATAATGGCGTACTTGACTCCACCAACTCACCCAGGTAGAGAGGAACTGAAGCATAGAGTGGAACCAGTAAGCCATGGTTAGCCATGACTGCAAGACTCTATTGAGAACAGCTGCTGACCTCACCGGGGCATTTTCTGGATGCTGAGATGGGACAGTGTAGTCTTTTTTAACAGAACAAGTAAGGTGCTCATCGTCCCAGAAACTACTTCTTCAGCTGTTGGTTAATTCTTCAGTGTGTGCCTGATCAAGGGCTAACAGCTGAGCTGAACGTTTCCTGAATCATCTTTCTCAATTAACTTTGATCTAAGTTCTAGTCTGTAAATGAGAAATGCAAGTAAGAATGAGGGTCAATTTATTTTAAGTAAATTTATCATTAAATATCAACGTGTATCATTTCAAACATTTATAAATATCACAATTTACAGAAAATTAATGTAATCTTAAAATTATTGGAACAATGATTTTCACAGTTATTTACATTAACTCAAACTACCTTTGTAGAAACAAACGATGTTTAAAAGTGTCCTTGCCACAAAATAATAATTTCATAGTACCGTTCTGTAACATTTATGTCACTAAAGTGGCAGCTGCACCAATAAAACCCAGCAGATTCAATAATTTACAAACAGCATAATCAGAACTGAAAATGCAAGCTACCATTCATTCCAAACAAAACAAAACCTTTTATATTAATATACAAATATTTTTCCATTTTCATCACTGAAGAAAATAATTAGGAGGCAGTACTTTCTTGTTTGTAGTAAAAAAATTAAGCTTCTTTTAAAATTGACATTGAGAAGCTAGATTAGGTAAGTTGCTATAATGCCTCACATTAAATTTTTTGAGAATTTCTTGGTTGTGGCTGCAACCCAAGAAGGAAATTCTTGGGTTTACTGGAAGCTTTTTCTATCAATTAAACCATTTTTATGTTGTATTAATAATATGTCCATAAGCAGAGATAACTACTTGTCATCTCAAATAGACATTTTAATTTCTCATCAGCAATTTATAACATACTTAGATGGAAAGAGATTCTTGGCTCTTTTTTTCTACTTAAGTTTATAAACTTTTTTTGATATTCCCTCAAAAGGATCCCAAATAGGTCTAAATTTATATCAAAGGAAAAGCAAACTTTATATGGACTAAGTGCTTGTATTTGAAAACAATATTTGCTATAGTATTCCACAGGGGTTTTTTTTTTAGCATATAAAAGTATGGTATAAGAAATTATAGTCACAATAAAGTACATTTTCTTTCATTCACATAGAACATATACTTAAATTTTAAATGTTGGCTCTTCAAGAAAGCTTTTCCTGGGAAATAATATGCATAATTGTTGCCCAAAAATGTATACAGCTGTTTTCCCCAAAATATTTATACACATAGTGGTCCACTTAAGACCAGCCCCATTAGAATCCACTGAATATAATGTGTTCTTAATTTATAAATGGGCTACCCTCAGTATATAAAATATAAACACATGTATGTTACACATACAAAGTAAGAAATATAAAAAGGAGAGATGAAAAGAAAAGGAAGTATTCTTCCCTATAAGATCCTGACAGAAATTCAGTGTAATTAGTGAGAACATGTACTCTTAATTTATAAATGGGCTACCCTCATTATACAAAATATAGAGACATATATGTTATACACAATGTAAAAAATATAAAAAGGAACGAAAAAAAAAAAAAAAAAAAGGAAAGTGTCCTTCCCTATAAGATCCAGATAGCAATTCAGTATAATTAGTGAGACCATGTAAAATACATGAAGAATTTTCAGTTTTGGCAAATACTTTTTAGAAAAATGCCTAAAGAATGAGGGTACGAAATTTCTATTTTAAGAATTTAGTAGAGGCTTCCATTTAAACATTTAGTGAAGATGTTGTGGTCTCCCTAATAAGCAGAGAAGAGGACTTTGGGTAGGGGAGTCTGTTAAAAGGAAGCAAACAAAAAATCACAGATTTTTAGCCAGTTAGTAATAGCCCCTTAATGAAGCGTGTGTAGTGCAGGAATCAAATCCTGGCCCATCAGAATTTGAATATACGTGATGAAAGATTCCAATGGATAGGATCTGAATTCTTCCTAGATCTTACAGGGAATGAGGCAGGAAATGATTGCAAAGGAGGGGGTCAGCCCCAAAGGTGGCTGGTCCAATCTTAACTAGTGCTGTTAAAAAACACACCAAATGTTTCTATAGCATTCTTTCTGCTGCATTTTCTTTATTTCAAGCCACAGGTCTACTTGGAGGATCATGCAGCAAGTGGCTTATAAATAAAATCAGTCTATGAATAGTGTCATCACATTAAGAGACAGAATCACTGGATTCTCTCCATAGGTAAAGAGCTCGCATCTTTGGAATCCATGAGTTGGTAGTATTTACGGCATACCTAAAATGGGACAAAAATCATATATATCAATAATAATCAACATGCAATTTAGGAGTTAAAGCAATGAAGATGATTCGATCATTATTGAGCTAGAAATTCCATATGATTCCTAAATATTGCTTCACAGGTAAAATGCAACAAATATAACTGGGCCAATTTCAAAATTAGCAAATGAACGCTATTGCTAACTGTTTACCAAGACAAGTCATTCCAATTTTTCTCAAATCTCAGCATATGTTACCAAGAGAGATCCTAAAGATGGCAATCATATCTATTTTGGAAGTCTGGGAATTTGGACATTTACTGTATCCTTTAGCTTAGAGATATGTTATATATCCTATTTTTTCAAAGACCAAGCTTTTTCATTCTGTACTGGCATCAAAGGGAAACAGAAGGGGAAAAAATATCGATGAAAACATTCAGCTGCAATGCTATTTTCTTTCCTTTTCCAGACCATCATAATGCAGCCAAAAACAAACAAACAAGCAAAACAAAACAAAAAAAACCTCACGATAAAGAAAAAAAATAGAACTTTTCCTAAAACAGAATTAAAAAAAATTTAAATTATAGTTCTTCTGGGGAATACTCAGACTCTTCCACCAAACATTCCTGAGAAGCAGAAAGAAAATAAGCATCTGCTAATTCTGTACAGATTTATGTATACAGAAGCCTTTTGTAAGGTGTAAAGCACTAATACCAACATGGTTGTTATGGAAGAAAAAGATTTGAACAAATTTATTATAAACAAGAACACAGAAAAAGGTAAATCTAATTTTAAATTCTCATGCACATAATCATGAAATTTTATCATAATTTAAAAGATAATTTAATGTTCTGCTAATGTAGATAATTTTTATTCCCTTTCTGCTAATGTAAATAACTTTTCATTCCATATTTATATATAGTGCTTTAGTGATGATGCCAAGCTGATTAATGCTTGTCAGACTTCTAAAAACAGATGTTCTCCCATATCAATAAAAAATTTTTACATTTTAAACCCAGGTCATCTTGTAATTAATTAAGAGAAATAATTCAACTCTTTCCCTAATTAAGAAGATTTTTTAAATGTTTCACTTTCTTGGCAACATATGAAGTATGTCATTTCCATTTAGGCCATTAATTTGAAGAAAAACTGAGCTATTATCAGGAACAACTTCCAAAAATGATTATTATATTTAAATTAATGCTGGTTACACAGTGAGTTTTATAATGTACTGAGCAATTTTACTTTTATAAGAATATTCAGAACATGCAAAAGTAATAATTCAGTTTGAATTTCACCCCCAATTTATTTCAGCAATAATTAAAAAAAAATTTCAGTTCACCAATGTATTCTCTTAACTAAAATAAAAGTGACAATACATTTTCCCCAGGTTTAGAGTTTTACAGAAACTCTGCTAACATACTCTGGCCGAAAGTCTTACCAGGATTGAAATGTTAAGACTTGTGTAGAAGATTTTCATAAGCATGAAAAACAACTTAGGCACATTTGAAAGCAAATTCAATTGATTTCAAATACTATACATTTCATCTAACACTCTGAACATCCTTTCATTTAAGCATGAACAGTAGTACTTGTGCTTACTGCTGCACTTGCCAGCAGAATGTAGCCCCTCAAAGAAAATCATCTACTAAAAATCAAAGAGAATAAAAGCAGAGTCACAGTCCTTAATTCTGAATTAAATGGTATATTAACTAGACCTTTAATAGATTTTCCAGGTTCCTAAGAACAGGAAGAAGGAAAAATACTGAAAACTTTCTGTTGATTTATACACAAATACATTAACGCTAACTCATATAATTGTCTAATTTAAAGAGGAACTGACCTGAGAGGTACCTTGCTCCGATTAACATTACCACGCTACTCACTATAAAAAAGCCCAAGGGTAGACTACAGAAGATACTAGGGTCACCTGTTGTCATCCGAGTAGGAGGGAATTCCAGTCAAGCAAACCAAAAGAGAGACACATAATTACAATATTTGTGTTAAGAATCACATGATAGCAAAAAAAAAGTTATAAAAATAGTATCAAAGAGTTATTACTTTAAATCAAAACCAGAATCCAAACTGAGGGCTTATGACAGTTAACAAACGGTACAGATAGCATGCCACAAATAGCAAGAACATAGAGCATATAGACCAACATAAACCTTCCACTGGCAAAGCCAAAGAAAGCTGAAGGAGAACTTTCTTTTTGGGAGGCTGCTGATTTTAGCTTTCTTGGTTCTTCCCCAAAAGATACTAAGTGAGCAATCCCATTCCCCATCCAGATTAAAATTATAGATCCTTTGGCTATCAGAGAAGAGTTATATTAGTCCAATTCATGAGTTTGAAAATGAATTTCAAACCCTATTGGTTTCATTTTCTTTTTTACACACAGTTGGTATAACAAAATGAACCTGAAAATTAATGTTACTATAATTTAAAAACTAAACTGTATTAATCTACATTTTAAAATATTGTCTGAGAACACAATTGTTTTGATATTTTCTAACCTGATTGAAAACATTTCCTTTAAAGAATAGCTAGATAGATACAGACATAGGCTTTTCTTGAATTTAAACATTATGTATCTTGAACATTTAACAATTTTTGAAGAAAATGTTATTTTGGTGGGTTTGGAGTACAAAGTCATGAAGTCATTACTTATCATAAGCTCTCTCCAAAAAATATTAAATCCCCAATCATTTCTACAACATTTAAAACATATTAAATTGTATGTTAAAAATTCTTTACATTCCATTCAAATATAGTTACCAACAAGAAAATAAATATGAATGCTTCAAAATTGGCAATATGCTTTGGAAATTAAGCTAACATAATATTCTTCCCATAAATTAAAACTATTTAAAGAGGATAAGAGGCCAGGCAGCAATTTGAATAGCCTTATGAGATCATCAAAACAAGATTCTATCTGTACTATTATTACATAGCTTACATTGCATGAAGAACAATCAGCATTTCACTAATTGAATATTGTTATCTGGATTATTATACAGTTTTTGAGACTCTCAAAATGTTGTACATGAGTGCTTTTCATAAATCTACTACAAATTGTTTTTTACACTTTGCCTTAAATACACTGCAGCCTAACTGAAACAAAAATCAAGTTTGAAAAATCGAAAGCTCTCAAAAAATCAAATTATTTTATCATCAATTCTGATGGCAGAAACAAAAGAATCATGTAATTGTCTTTATCCACTTTTTCTTGGCATTTTAAGTTCACTGACAGTAAGGTAAGGAAACAGAGAGAAAATGATAATTGGCTTTGTGGGAACTTGGCGATTAAAATCATATCCTCAACTGCAAGTAAGGAAGAAGTATGTATGGTATCAACATGGAGGCAGATACAGCGAGGGAGGGGAACAGGTTGAATTGTGCCATTTTATTTATTTATTTGGCCATATAATATTTTTTTGGCCATAAAATAAATAAAATACATTTTATTTATTTATTTTTTGGGAGCATGCGGGATCTTGTTCACTGACCAGGGATGAACCTGTGCCCCATGCATTGGAAGTGTGGAGTCTCAACCACTGGACTGCCAGGGAAGTTTCTGTGCCATTTAAAAAAATACAACTAGTCAAAGAAATCACGGAACTCATTTTCATCAGCTTTTAACTGAGGGCAACCAGAAAATAAATCAGAGTGCACGGCTGTTGCGTCCTTCAAAGCAACTACCACTGTGCTACAAAAAATACCTATGATTGAGAAGTTTAACTGCAAAAGGTCTCAAAACTGCAGACAATCTTAGCAAGAAAGGCTTTGTCACCATCTTAGAAAGAAAGGTGGGTCTCAGAACAAAAGATGTCAAGACAATGGATATTAAGCCTAAAGCTTATTTAGGATAATAAACAAAAGCTTCAAGTAGAAACAGGATGATCCCAGAAGCTTCTCTGAAAAGCTAGATACATTAAAAGTGGTTCTTGGGACTTCCCTGGTGATCCAGTGGCTAAGACTCTGGGCTCCTAATGAAGGGAGCCCAGGTTTGACCCCTAGACAGGGAACTAGACCCCACATGCTGCAACTAAGCACTGGTGCAGCCAATAAATAAATAATTTTTTAAAAAAGTGGTTCTATACTCACTTCGGGGTTGGAAGGCAGGCTATATTTCATTTATAAACTCCTCTCTCTTAAACTATATGCTTCAAAATATTATTGGCCATTGTTTCATTCATTAAATTCCAAATCTTGTATTTAGCAACGGATTACAATATCATGCCATATTAAAGGTATGTTAAAGGCTGTTTCAATATTAAAGGCAGCTCAGAGCTGTTTACAACTAAATAGTTTATTTATGGTAGATACCTTCCCATCTAAGTGATTAAAAACAAAAGTCCTCTAATTTCTGCCAAGAGCATTTCCCAATTATGACATTTCTAATTTACTATGCTTGGTACTTTTCTTCCTCTTATTTCAATGAATTCTCACAACATACACTCACTAAGGGCTTGGGAGCAGTCTAGGAAGTCGTGAAATGTATTATGAAATCAATATAGCTTTTGGTCGGTTCAGGTCATGAAGACAGCCTCCCAAAAAGGCAAAGTCAGTTACGAAGAGAAAAAAAAAAGTTTAGTTGATTTTTTTTTTCATTAGGAAGAAACTAGAAATACTTTTACTTTTAAGAAAACTAAGTTATCAATCAAAGTACCAGGAATAAACTAATAAGGAAAGGTATGGCAGGATAGAGATAAGCACATATATCAATCTGATAATTTACATTTTATGTTTAGAACTTTAAGTATTTTCAAAATGTTAGAAACTATGAGCATATGATAATGCTATTCTTCAGAGCAGCCTTGCTAAGTATAAACAGATACTTAAAGAAGCTATTTAACATACTAGGACAAAGTGGCAATAACAAAAAAAACATTTTTACCACTTTCTGAAGACTGAGTTGTAACCCAACCCATTGATTTCATCACAGCTTTCTTCCATGTAGAATAACGAATTTCACTTTCTAGAAATAGAAAGTAGGAAAACCATACATAAGAAAGGCAGTTTACTGAATGTTAGGTGGCAGACTGGACGGGAGGGGAGTCTGGGGGAGAATGGATACATGTATACGTATGGAATCATCTGCCAGGAGACTCCAGTTCGATTCCTGGACTGGGAAGATCCACTGAAGAAGGGATAGGCTACCCACTCCAGTATTCTTGGTTTCCCTGGTGGCTCAGACAGTAAAGAATCCGCCTGCAGTGTGGGAGATCTGGGTTCAATCCCTGGGTTGGGAAGATCCCCTGGAGAAGGGACAGCTACCCACTCCAGTATTCTGGCCTGGAGAATTCCATGGACTGTATAGTCCATGTGGTCACAAAGAGTCGGACACAACTGAGCGACTTTCACTTTCACACGTATGGCTGAGTCGCTTTGCTGTACACCTGAAACTATCAATAACAACTGTTAGTTACTATGCTACTGGGAAGTCGCTCAGTCGTGTCCGACTCTTTGCGACCCCGTGGACTGTAGCCTACCAGGCTCCTCCGTCCATGGGATTCTCCAGGCAAGAATACTGGAGTGGGTTGCCATTTCCTTCTCCAGTGGAACTGCCCGACCCAGGGATCGAACCCAGGTCTCCTGCATTGGAGGCAGACGCTTTAACCTCTGAGCCACCAGGGAAGTCCGTTAGTTACTATACTCCAATAAAAAATAAAAAGTTTTTTAAAAAAGAAAGACAGTTTACTAAGATGTTCTAAGTACTAATATTCACTCATCATTCTTGACAAATTGTTTCACTTATTCAACTGATGTTTGTTACACTGTATTTAACTGACATGGAGCTTTACCAGGACTCCGATCCCAGTATGGCTGCCAAAGACTGCCAGTGACGGCAGAGAGAAGCTTGTGTGGAAGTTGGAGGGAAATTCAGCCTGGTCTGCAAACTGAAGGGAGATGCAGAGACAGGCTACCTGCTAAGACCAGGTCATTCACAAGCAGGTGGTGATGAATTAGAAAGGAGAATCCTATTTGATCTGCCTTCTCTTTGGGGGAAGGCAGAGGACCTTGGAAAGTGAAAGTCGCTCAGTCGTGTCCAACTCTTTGTGACCCCATGCACTGTAGCCCGCCAGGCTCCTCTGTCCATGGAATTCTCCAGGCTGGAATACTGGAGTGGGTAGCTGTTCCCTTCTCCAGGGGATCTTCCCAACCCAAGGATCAAACCCAGGTGTCCCGCATTGCAGGCAGATTTTTTACCATCTGAACCACCACAAAATTCACTATGATACCATTTTATAGACAGCTTTTTAAAAAGGTTTAAAACAAAATTGAATATATAAAACCTGACTTTTGTACACAAACTTAATTACAGGTATTAGAGCTTCCCAGGTGGTGCAGTGGTAAAGAATCCACCTGCCAATGCAGGAGATGCAAGAGACATGGATTTGATCCCTGGGTTGGGAAGATCCCCTGGAGGAGGAACTGACAACCCACTCCAGTATTCTTGCCTGGAAAGTTCATGGACAGAGGAGCCTGGCGGGCTACAGTCTATTGGTCGGTCTTGTGGCTTAGTGTTGTTTGTTGCAACAGTGAGTCAAATATTTAATGCTCATTGATGTAAATTGTTGCTGCTTTTGTCAGGCTAGCCCTGCTGTGCTTAGTTAAAAGTTACCAGAATGGTCCTTAGCCCAGTTAATCCTGTCCTAAAACTGGGCATTGGCACTAAAGATGACCCAATGCAGACATGATGTGTCGGTGGTCTATATATCTCCCTTGTCACTGTCAGAAAAGGTTACACTAACAGGCTACTAATAAAACTGATACTGTGGCACTGTTATCCTTGTACATGAAGAGACTATAAACAGTAGAAGTGAATGGTAAAACAGTGATTATAGAAGTTTTTTTTTTTTTTAATAGGGAACTATTTCTCTTATTCACATTCATTCAAATATGAAGCCAAGTATGTTCAGCAGCTGAATATGAAATTACCTTTGCATTTGCAATCTTATTTCATTTCTTGATTTGTGACTAAACCACCAAACTCTCTCTCCCTTTTCACAGTACACCAATCTTCAGTTTTTACAAGTACCCTCACTGAAAAAGGTAACTGTGGAGCACAGGGAACTATACTCAATATTATGTAATGACCTATAAGGGAAAAGAATCTGAAAAACATAGTATATATAATTGAATCACTTTGCTGTACTGCTGGAACTAACACAACATTGTATTAGAAATCAACTCTACAATAAAAATAAATAAAAGTACCCTCAGCGTTGATCTGAGGTTCAAATCGCTCCATTGTGACAGCCGACAAGTCCTCAGGCTCCAGACTCCAGACTCCAACCCCTTCTGCAGCTCCTGCAGCCATGGCGGCTCCCAGGGCAGTTGTTTCAGGCATGGACGGCTTCACTGAGGGGAGCGAACAACATCACTATCTTAGCAGTTACATATGCCTGAAAAATCAGTTCTTCCAAAAAAACATGACTATTGGGGTTTGAAGGAATGAGGGTTACTGACCTACTGGAATATACAGAATGTCTGCTTGTAACTGCATAAGGATTTTGTTGTTGGTCATTCCACCGTCTACCTGCAAATGGCTGAGTGGAATTCCACAGTCGCGGTTCATGGCGTCCAAAATCTGAAAAAAAAAAAAAAAAACCCAGTGCAATGAACATCATCAAAGTACCACACAGTAATATCTCAGAAAATAGCCATCTTCTACTTAAAAATACGCAAAAGCTCCCCAAAGCCTACAGAAGGAAAATTGAGATTTCTTCTAGGTCCTCCTTGATCTGGTTACCACCAACCTTTTCTCTTACCACTCCTCTGTACTCACCTCTATATTCAAGCAAGCCAGACAACTCTATTTTGCACCCTGATTTCCTGCCGTGGTATCTATGTTTGTGCTACTACTCAAATCCTTTGCCTAATATGTGTCGCTCAGCATCCCCTCAACTGTAAAATGCCCAGTGCCCAGCAGCTAACAGGAACTTAGAAAGTAATGACAGCTGGGAAAAGAAAACAAACTTGCATTTATTACATCACAGTTTAGGCAGGCTTAATTTAAAAAAAAAATTGGGGGGGGGGCCTTACTGTGCAGCCCATGGGATCTTAGCTCCCTGACCTGGGATGGAACCCGTGCCCCCTGCAGTGGAAGCATGAAGTCTTAATCACTGGACCGCTAGGGAAGTCCCCAGGCTTAATTTCTGATTATGCTGGGAAGATTGAGGGCAAGAACAGAAGTGGGCAGCAGAGGATGAGATGGTTGGATAGCATCACTGACTCAATGGACATGAGTTTGAGCAAACTCTGGAGATGGTGAAGGACAGGGAAGCCTGGCGTGCTGCAGTCCATGGGGGTCACAAAGAGTCGGACACAACTTAGTGACTGAACAACAAGAACAAGCTTATTAAATTCTCATAAAATTCTAGCATATACATATATATAAAATTGGTTTAGGAATAATAAAGGTGGATTAAGTACAGGAAAAAGGCCCATGTTGATTACCTCTCGAGTTTGGAAACAAACAGCTTCTAATGCAGCAAAAGCAATATGGCATTTATTGGTGAACTGAGTGAGCCCACAGATGATCCTAAAAATACACACAAAGATTTTTAAGATTAGAGCAGAATAAATGAGTCATCAATCGGGAATGTGCTAAATATGGAAAGGTTGAATTTGGTACATAGACGTGTACGGGGTCAGGGGGGGAGCCAAAACTGGGCACAAACATTAAGTAGCTGGCAAAATCCTTATAGTCTACAATGTTGCATCCACATATGAAAAAGTTCATGATCTATCTGAATAGATGACAATAATATAAAACCAAATCAATATTCATTTAGATGATGGCCTTTTGATACATAACTTGCAGGTATCTTGAAGATAAATGATAATAATACTAACATGAATAGGAATATGGCCGGGGCTTATTTTCAGATGACATAACTTCATGGTTTTTTTTTTTCTAATATTTATTTATTGATTTGGCTGAACCAGGTCTTAGTTGTGGCAGGTGGGATCTAGAACCTAGGTGCCCTGAACTGGGAGGGAGGGCAGAGTCCCAGCCACTGAACCACCAGGGAAGTCCCTGGAGTTCTTCTTTATGTCATGCCACGGGGCATGCAGTGTAGTATCTTAGTTCCTCAACCAGGGATTGAATCCATGCCTCCTGCAGTGGAAGCGTGGAGTCCTAACCACTGGACAGCCAGGGAAGTCCCAACTTCTTAGAGTTTAAAGGTTCTACAATTATACTTCCCAAGTATAAAAGATTTCCTCCATATTTCAAAATCATTTGAAAATATAAAACTATTAACCAATAAGTTCTTAGCTAATATAGTAAATAAATCAAGACTGACAAAAGCATACCTTATTTTCAATTCTTACCCTCTTGCACTGGGCTCCCAATAAGGTGCATACAGCCCCGAAAATGCTGGGACGAAATAGCAGCCATAAGAAGTACCTACTTCTTTAGCAAGTTTTTCTAACATTAAAAACAAACGACAACAAAAAAAAAAAAACACAAAAAATCATTCTAGTATATACTACTTCTTTCCATCAACAAGCACACGTGTTTAAAAAATTAGGACGGGACTTTTGATTTCCTAATATGCAGTACAGCAAAATGTTGCTAATTGTAGCAGAATACAAGCAGCAAGAAAAGCAAATTTCTCCACATTGAATACCTACCACTAAAATATAACCCAGTCCAAGAATGACAGGAACTGGATTAGTTTTGTTAAGGTATTGTAGCTCATTTCCACTATTTTTAAAAAAATATTTAATTTATTTTCGGATGTGCTGGGTCTTTATTGCTGTGCACAGGCTTTCTCTAGTTGCAACGAGTGGCAGCTGCTCTCTAGACATGGGGCACAGGTTTCTCATCGCCAGTGGCTTCTCTTGTTGTGGAGCACCAACTCTGGGGCATGTGGCCTCAGTAGGAGTGGGGTATGGGCTTAGATGCCCCATGGCATGTGGGATCTTAGTTCCTGGACCAAGGATTGATCCTGTGTCCGGTGCATTGGCAGGCGGATTCTTAACCATTGGACCATCAGGGAAGTCCCCATTTCCACTATTTTTAAGGTTGCTGACTAGCAGATGAAGAAGTGGCCTTCATTGCATTCGGAATCAGAAATGTGTCCCTGTGTGTGTGTCTGTGTGTGTGTGTGGGTCTGTCTGTGTGTGTGTGTCTGTGTGTGTGCGTCTGTGTGTGTGTGTCTGTGGGTGTGTCTGTCTGTGTGCGTGTGTCTGTGCGTGTGTCTGTGTGTGTGTGTCTGTGTGTGTATCTGTCTGTGTGCGCGTCTGTGTGTGTGTCTGTGTGTGTGTGTCTGACTGTGTGTGTGGCTGTCTGTGTGTGTGTGTCTGTATGTGTGTCTGTCTGTGTGCATGTGTCTGTGTGCGTGTGTCTGTGTGTGTGTCTGTGTGTGTGTCTGTGTGTGTCTATGTGTGCGTCTGTCTGTGTGCATGTGTCTGTCTGTGTGTGTGTGTCTGTGTGTGTGTCTGTCTGTGTGTGTGTCTGTGTGTGTGTCTGTCTGTGTGTGTGTCTGTGTGTTTGTCTGTGTGTGTGCATGTGTCTGTGTCTGTGTATGTGTGTGTGCCTGTGTGTGTGTGTCTGTCTGTGTGTGTGTGTCTGTTTGTGTCTGTGAGTGTGTCTGTTTGTGTCTGTCTGTCTGTGTGTCTGTGTGCATGTGTCTGTGTTTGTGTCTGTGTGTGTGTCTGTGTGTGTGTCTGCGTGTGTGTCTGTGTGTGTTTCTGTCTGTGTGTGTGTGTCTGTCACTGTGTGTGTGTCTGTGTGTGTGTGTCTGTGTGTGTGTCTGTGTGCATGTGTCTGTGTGTGTCTGTGTGTGTGTCTGTGTGTGTGTCTGCATGTGTGTGTCTGTGTGTCTGTCTGTGTGTGTGTGTCTGTGTGTGTTTCTCTGTGTTTGTGTCTGTGTGTGTCTGTCAGTGTGTGTGTGTGTCTGTGTGTGTGTCTGTCTGTGTATGTCTGTCTGTGTGTGTGTCTGTGTGTGTCTGTCTGTCTGTGTGTGTGTATCTGTCTGTGTGTGTGTGTCTGTCTGTGTGTCTGTGTCTGTGTGTGTGTCTGTCTGTGTGTGTGTGTCTGTCTGCGTGTGTGTGTCTGTGTGTCTGTCTGTGTGTGTGTGTCTGTGTGTATGTGTCTGTGTGTGTGTCTGTGTGTGTGTGTCTGTGTGTGTCTGTTGGTGTGTGTGTGTCTGTGTGTGTGTCTGTGCGTGTCTGTCGGTGTGTGTGTGTGTCTGTGTGTGTGTCTGTGTGTGTGTCATTGTGCGTGTGTCTGTGTATGTGTCTGTGTGCGTGTGTCTGTGTGTGTGTCTGTGTCCGTGTGTCTGTGTGTGTCTGTCTGTGTGCGTGTGTCTGTGTGTGTGTCGAGGTGTGTTTTTCTCTCTGTGTGCGTGTGTCTGTGTGTGCGTGTCTGTGTGTGTGTGTCTGTGTGTGTCTGTGTGTGTGTCTGTGTGTGTGTGTCTGTGTGTGTGTCTGTGTGTGTCTGTCTGTCTGTGTGTGTGTATCTCTCTGGGTGTGTGTATCTGTGTCAGTGTGTGTGTCTGTGTGCATGTGTCTGTGTGTGTGTCTGTGTGTGTGTCTGTGTTTGTGTCTGTGTGTGTGTCTGTGTGTGTGCGTCTGTGTGTTTGTGTCTCTGTGTGTCTCTGTGTGTGTGTGTCTGTGTGTGTGTCTGCGTGTGTGTGTCTGTGTGTCTGTCTGTGTGTGTGTGTGTGTGTCTGTGTGTGTGTGTCTTTGTGTCTATCTGTGTGCGTTTGTCTGTGTGTTTGTCTGTGTGTGTGTGTCTGTGTGTCTGTGTGCGTGTGTCTGTGTTCGTGTGTCTGTGTGTGTGTCTGTGTGTGTTTTGTGTGTCTGTGTCTGTGTGTGTGTCTGTCTGTGTATGTGTCTGTGTGTGTGTCTGTGTGTGTGTGTCTGTGTGTGTCTGTCTGTGTGTCTGTGTCTGTGTGTGTGTCTGTCTGTGTGTGTGTCTGTGTGTGTGTCTTTGTGCGTGTGTCTGTGTATGTGTCTGTGTGCGTGTGTCTGTGTGTGTGTCTGTGTGTGTGTCTGTGTGTGTTTCTGTGTGTCTGTCCGTGTGTCTGTGTGTGTGTCTCTCTGTGTGTGTGTGTCTGTCTCTGTGTTTGTGTCTGCGTGTGTGTGTCTGTGTGTGTGTGTCTGTGTGTGTGTGTCTGTGTGTGTGTGTCTGTGTGTGTGTCTGTGTGTGTGTCTGTGTGTGTCTGTGTGTGTGTCTGTGTGTGTGTCTGTGTGTGTGTGTCTATCTGTGTGTCTGTGTCTGTGTGTGTGTCTGTCTGTGTATGTCTCTGTGTGTGTGTCTGTGTGTGTGTGTCTGTGTGTCTGTGTCTGTGTGTGTGTCTGTCTGTGTGTGTGTCTCTGTGTGTGTCTTTGTGCGTGTGTCTGTGTATGTGTCTCTTTGCGTGTGTCTGTGTGTGTGTCTGTGTGTGTCTCTGTGTGTGTCTGTCTGTGTGTCTGTGTCTGTGTGCGTGTCTGTCTGTGTGTGTGTCTGTGTGTGTGTCTTTGTGCGTGTGTCTGTGTATGTGTCTGTGTGTGTCTCTGTGTTTGTGTCTGTGTGTGTCTGTCAGTGTGTGTGTGTGTCTGTGTGTGTCTCTGTCTGTGTGTGTCTGTCTGTGTGTGTGTCTGTGTGTGTGTCTGTCTGTGTGTGTGTCTGTGTGTGTGTCTGTGTGCGTGTGTCTGTGTGTGTCTGTGTGTGTGTCTGTGTGCGTGTGTCTGTGTGTGTGTGTCTGTGTGTGTCTGTCTGTGTGTGTGTCTGTGTGTGTGTCTGTGTGTGTGTCTGTCTGTGTGTGTGTGTCTGTGTGTGTGTCTGTGTGTGTCTGTCTGTGTGTCTGTGTCTGTGTGTCTGTCTGTCTGTGTGTGTGTCTGTGTGTGTGTCTCTGTGTGTGTCTGTGTGTGTGTCTGTCTGTGTGCATGTGTCTGTGTGTGTGTGTCTGTGTGTGTGTCTCTGTGTTTGTCTCTGTGTGTGTCTGTCGGTGTGTGTGTGTCTGTGTGTGTGTCTGTCTGTGTATGTCTGTCTGTGTGTGTGTCTGTGTGTGTCTGTCGGTGAGTCTGTGTCTGTGTGCGTGTCTGTGAGTGTGTCTGTCTCTGTGTGTGTATCTGTCTGTGTGTGTGACCGTCTGTGTGTGTCTGTGTGTGTGTCTGTGTGTGTGTCTGTCTGTGTGCGTGTCTGTGTGTGTGTCTGTCTGTGTGTGTGTATCTGTGTGTGTGTCTCTGTGTGTGTCTGTCTGTGTGGGTCTGTCTGTCTGTGTGTGTGTCTGTGTGTCTGTCTGTGTGTGTGTATCTGTCTGTGTGTGTGTCTGTCTGTGTGCATGTGTCTGTATGTGTGTCTGTCTGTGTGTGTGTCTGTGTGTGTGTCTGTGTGTGTGTCTGTCTGTGTGTGTGTGTCTGTGTGTGTGTCTGTGTGTGTCTGTCTGTGTGTCTGTGTCTGTGTGTCTGTCTGTCTGTGTGTGTGTCTGTGTGTGTGTCTCTGTGTGTGTCTGTGTGTGTGTCTGTCTGTGTGCATGTGTCTGTGTGTGTGTGTCTGTGTGTGTGTCTCTGTGTTTGTCTCTGTGTGTGTCTGTCGGTGTGTGTGTGTCTGTGTGTGTGTCTGTCTGTGTATGTCTGTCTGTGTGTGTGTCTGTGTGTGTCTGTCGGTGAGTCTGTGTCTGTGTGCGTGTCTGTGAGTGTGTCTGTCTCTGTGTGTGTATCTGTCTGTGTGTGTGACCGTCTGTGTGTGTCTGTGTGTGTGTCTGTGTGTGTGTCTGTCTGTGTGCGTGTCTGTGTGTGTGTCTGTCTGTGTGTGTGTATCTGTGTGTGTGTCTCTGTGTGTGTCTGTCTGTGTGGGTCTGTCTGTCTGTGTGTGTGTCTGTGTGTCTGTCTGTGTGTGTGTATCTGTCTGTGTGTGTGTCTGTCTGTGTGCATGTGTCTGTATGTGTGTCTGTCTGTCTGTGTGTCTGTGTGTGTGTCTGTGTGTGTGTTTGTGTGTCTGTGTGTGTGTCTGTCTGTGTGTGTCTGTGTGTGTCTATCTGTGTGTCTATGTCTGTGTGTGTGTCTGTCTGTGTTTGTGTCTGTGTGTGTGTCTCTGTGTGTGTGTTTGTTTGTGTGTCTGTGTGTGTGTCTGTGTGTGTGTGTGTCTGTCTGTGTGTGTGTCTGTGTGTGTGTCTCTGTGTGTGTCTGTGTGTGTGTCTGTGTGTGTGTCTGTGTGTGTGTGTGTGCGTGTGTGTGTCTGTGTGTGTGTCTGTGTGTGTGTGTCTGTGTGTGTCTGTCTGTGTGTCTGTCTGTGTGTGTGTCTGTGTGTGTGTCTTTGTGCGTGTGTCTGTGTATGTGTCTGTGTGCGTGTGTCTGTGCGTGTGTCTTTGTGCGTGTGTCTGTGTGTGTCTGTCTGTGTGCGTGTGTCTGTGTGCGTGTGTCTGTGTGTGTGTCTGTGTGTGTGTTTCTGTCTGTGTGCGTGTGTCTGTGTGTGTGTGTCTGTGTGTGTGTGTCTGTGTGTGTGTGTCTGTGTGTGTCTGTGTGCATGTGTCTGTTTGTATGTCTGTGTGTGTGTGTCTGTGTGTGTGTCTGTGTGTGTCTGTCTGTCTGTGTGTGTGTATCTCACTGGGTGTGTGTATCTGTGTCTGTGTGTCTGTCTGTGTGCATGTGTCTGTGTGTGTGTCTGTGTTTGTGTCTGCGTGTGTGTGTCTTGTGTGTGTCTATGTGTGTGTGTCTGTGTGTGTGTCTGTGTGTGTGTCTGTGTGTGTGTCTGTGTGTGTGTCTGCGTGTGTGTGTCTGTGTGTCTGTCTGTGTGTGTGTGTCTGTGTGTATGTGTCTGTGTGTGTGTCTGTGTGTGTGTGTCTGTGGGTGTGTCTGTCTGTGTGCATGTGTCTGTGTGCGTGTGTCTGTGTGTGTGTCTGTGTGTGTGTGTCTGTGTGTGTATCTGTCTGGGTGCGCGTCTGTGTGTGTGTGTCTGACTGTGTGTGTGGCTGTCTGTGTGTGTGTGTCTGTATGTGTGTCTGTCTGTGTGCATGTGTCTGTGTGCGTGTGTCTGTGTGTGTGTCTGTGTGTGTGTCTGTGTGTGTGTCTGTGTGTGTCTGTGTGTGTGTGTCTCTTTGTGTCTGTG
>NC_137289.1:119862500-119882500 GCF_054371585.1 Giraffa tippelskirchi | reverse complement strand
TGGTAATTATGGTAATATGTTTTACTTAATATGTTCAGAAGACTGCCTCCTCATTTACCAAGTCTTTGGGGAAAACGAGTTAGCTGTACCCTTTTGATCAGTATATTCTGTTGGACAGACCAGGAAAATCCCTGGGAAGCTGAATGGGAGCCCAGATCTTCTACTTCTTCATAATCTTTTATGTAATAGTGACTAAAGGATTTTTCTTATTTCCAATATTAGATACTTGAAAAAGAGTTAATGAAAGTGAAATAAAAAGGAGATACATTTATTAACCTCCATATTTTCGAGGAGCAAATAAAATTTATTTCCTTCAGAGGACTCATTTCAGGGACTATAAGCTCACATGCTGTCAGGGACTGGACAAATATATTTATTTTACATAAATGCAAATTATACTTTCATTGAGGTATAATTCATATACCATAAATGCACTCCTTTAAAGTGTATGCTTCAGTTTTTAGTATATTCACAAAGTTGTGCAATCATCACCCCAAAAGAAATCCTGTCCATTAGCAGTCACGTCCCTTTTCCCCTCCCTGTACCCCACCCCCCTAGACTCTGGCAGCCACTAATCCACCTTCTGTCCCTGTGAATTTGTCTATTCTGGACATTTCATGCAATCTGAATCATACACTATGTGGCTTTTTGTATGATTTTTCTCTGTTTAGTTTTCAAGATTCATTTATGTTGTAGTATGTGTGTGGTACCTTATCATGTTTACATGTGAGTAATATTCCACTGTATGGATATCTCACCTTTCATTTACCATTCATCAATTGATAAGACGGTTGTTTTCTCTTGAGCTATTACGAATAATGCTGTCATGAACATTCATGTACACTGGCCTCAGAATTTAAGCTCAAAAATTTAGATTTGCAAGGGGCTTCCATGGTGGTACAGTGGTTAAGACTCTGAGCTTCTGCTGCAACGGGCGAGAGTTCAATCCCTGCTTAGGGAACTAACATCCTGCACCGCAATGTGGCATGGCCAAAAATTAATTAAAATTAATTGAGCAACTAGTTTTTAAAAACTTTGTAAAAAAAACTTTCTATTTCATATTGGGGGTGTAGCCGATTAACATGAGCAACTTGTTTTTAACCTATCTTCTGTTTCTCAGAATATTTATCTTTACAGTCCCCAAATTTAACTTAATAGGTCATTTTCACTAAAACTGATGACAGGGAAATCTTTAGAAATTCTGGTGAGAGTTCTTTGTCTGTGATACTTAACACATTTTATCCTTTAACGTAAGACCGGAGCTAAGATATGTATCTATAAAGTATAGATCAAGTAGCAATCAAGTTGGTTTTGAAACTCACTCAGTTTTCCAGTAATGCCTATTATGTGACCTGATGAATTGTTAGGTTGCAAGAACAGATCAAGTAAACTTCCTTATTTAAAAAGTATAGTTAAAACAAGCTATTACAAAGTTCTAGTTAAAAACTAATTCTTGGAACACTTTTACACTGTTGGTGGGAAGGTAAAATGGTGCAGCCACTATGGAAAACAGTATGAAGATTCCTCAAAAAATTAAAAATAGAACTACCATATGATGCAGCAATTCTACTTTTGAGTATATATCCCAAAGAATCGAAATCAGGATATCTACACTCCCAGGTTCACTGCAGCATTATTCACAACAGCCAACATATAGATACAACCCAAATGTCCACTGACAGATGAATGGATAAAGAAAATGTGGTATATACATACAATAGAATCTTGATCAGCCTTAAAAAGAAGGAAATTCTACTGTTTGCAACATCAATGGACCTATAACACCTTATGCTAAGTGAAATAAACTGGACACAAAAAGAAATACTGCATAATCTTCCATTATGTGTGGAATCTTAAAAAGTCAAACATATAAACAGAAAGGAGATTGGTGGTTAGCAGGGGGTGGGGTGAGGGGGTTCAATGGGTATGAAGTTAGTTACACAAGATGATTAAGTCCTAGAGATTGCTGTACAACTTAGTGCCATAGTTAACAATACGTTATTGTGCATTTAAAAATTTAAGAGGGTAGATTTCATGTTAAGCATTCTTAAACATACAAACACAGAAAGCAAAGGGACACAAGGAAATTTTTGGAGGTGATTGGTATGTTTATAACCTTGATTTTGGTGATGGGATAATGGGTGTATGCATTAAGTCCAAGCTCATCAAAGTATATACATTAAATATGTACAGTTTTCTATATATCAATTATACCTTATTAAAGCTATAAAAATAGTAATTTTTGCACTTCTCTTTATGATTAGACACTATGAGGTAAAAACTACCTACTTGACTACCAATGCTGTTATAGTTTCTGTGCTATGACATCTTTGTTTCATGGTTCCTCCTAAATTGCAATCATTCTTCATTCCCACAGGATACAAAATACCTATAAGCCAAAGAACTGAGACTTAGGCATTTAAAAAAAAAACACACACTAAACAATTCTAAGATATCATTACAGAAGCAAAAATGCATTATTTATGTTACTGATTACCTGGAGAACAAAAGATTGAGGTGTTGGCGATTGAGTTCAGAAAATAATGGCGTACTTGACTCCACCAACTCACCCAGGTAGAGAGGAACTGAAGCATAGAGTGGAACCAGTAAGCCATGGTTAGCCATGACTGCAAGACTCTATTGAGAACAGCTGCTGACCTCACCGGGGCATTTTCTGGATGCTGAGATGGGACAGTGTAGTCTTTTTTAACAGAACAAGTAAGGTGCTCATCGTCCCAGAAACTACTTCTTCAGCTGTTGGTTAATTCTTCAGTGTGTGCCTGATCAAGGGCTAACAGCTGAGCTGAACGTTTCCTGAATCATCTTTCTCAATTAACTTTGATCTAAGTTCTAGTCTGTAAATGAGAAATGCAAGTAAGAATGAGGGTCAATTTATTTTAAGTAAATTTATCATTAAATATCAACGTGTATCATTTCAAACATTTATAAATATCACCATTTACAGAAAATTAATGTAATCTTAAAATTATTGGAACAATGATTTTCACAGTTATTTACATTAACTCAAACTACCTTTGTAGAAACAAACGATGTTTAAAAGTGTCCTTGCCACAAAATAATAATTTCATAGTACCGTTCTGTAACATTTATGTCACTAAAGTGGCAGCTGCACCAATAAAACCCAGCAGATTCAATAATTTACAAACAGCATAATCAGAACTGAAAATGCAAGCTACCATTCATTCCAAACAAAACAAAACCTTTTATATTAATATACAAATATTTTTCCATTTTCATCACTGAAGAAAATAATTAGGAGGCAGTACTTTCTTGTTTGTAGTAAAAAAATTAAGCTTCTTTTAAAATTGACATTGAGAAGCTAGATTAGGTAAGTTGCTATAATGCCTCACATTAAATTTTTTGAGAATTTCTTGGTTGTGGCTGCAACCCAAGAAGGAAATTCTTGGGTTTACTGGAAGCTTTTTCTATCAATTAAACCATTTTTATGTTGTATTAATAATATGTCCATAAGCAGAGATAACTACTTGTCATCTCAAATAGACATTTTAATTTCTCATCAGCAATTTATAACATACTTAGATGGAAAGAGATTCTTGGCTCTTTTTTTCTACTTAAGTTTATAAACTTTTTTTGATATTCCCTCAAAAGGATCCCAAATAGGTCTAAATTTATATCAAAGGAAAAGCAAACTTTATATGGACTAAGTGCTTGTATTTGAAAACAATATTTGCTATAGTATTCCACAGGGGTTTTTTTTTTAGCATATAAAAGTATGGTATAAGAAATTATAGTCACAATAAAGTACATTTTCTTTCATTCACATAGAACATATACTTAAATTTTAAATGTTGGCTCTTCAAGAAAGCTTTTCCTGGGAAATAATATGCATAATTGTTGCCCAAAAATGTATACAGCTGTTTTCCCCAAAATATTTATACACATAGTGGTCCACTTAAGACCAGCCCCATTAGAATCCACTGAATATAATGTGTTCTTAATTTATAAATGGGCTACCCTCAGTATATAAAATATAAACACATGTATGTTACACATACAAAGTAAGAAATATAAAAAGGAGAGATGAAAAGAAAAGGAAGTATTCTTCCCTATAAGATCCTGACAGAAATTCAGTGTAATTAGTGAGAACATGTACTCTTAATTTATAAATGGGCTACCCTCATTATACAAAATATAGAGACATATATGTTATACACAATGTAAAAAATATAAAAAGGAACGAAAAAAAAAAAAAAAAAAAGGAAAGTGTCCTTCCCTATAAGATCCAGATAGCAATTCAGTATAATTAGTGAGACCATGTAAAATACATGAAGAATTTTCAGTTTTGGCAAATACTTTTTAGAAAAATGCCTAAAGAATGAGGGTACGAAATTTCTATTTTAAGAATTTAGTAGAGGCTTCCATTTAAACATTTAGTGAAGATGTTGTGGTCTCCCTAATAAGCAGAGAAGAGGACTTTGGGTAGGGGAGTCTGTTAAAAGGAAGCAAACAAAAAATCACAGATTTTTAGCCAGTTAGTAATAGCCCCTTAATGAAGCGTGTGTAGTGCAGGAATCAAATCCTGGCCCATCAGAATTTGAATATACGTGATGAAAGATTCCAATGGATAGGATCTGAATTCTTCCTAGATCTTACAGGGAATGAGGCAGGAAATGATTGCAAAGGAGGGGGTCAGCCCCAAAGGTGGCTGGTCCAATCTTAACTAGTGCTGTTAAAAAACACACCAAATGTTTCTATAGCATTCTTTCTGCTGCATTTTCTTTATTTCAAGCCACAGGTCTACTTGGAGGATCATGCAGCAAGTGGCTTATAAATAAAATCAGTCTATGAATAGTGTCATCACATTAAGAGACAGAATCACTGGATTCTCTCCATAGGTAAAGAGCTCGCATCTTTGGAATCCATGAGTTGGTAGTATTTACGGCATACCTAAAATGGGACAAAAATCATATATATCAATAATAATCAACATGCAATTTAGGAGTTAAAGCAATGAAGATGATTCGATCATTATTGAGCTAGAAATTCCATATGATTCCTAAATATTGCTTCACAGGTAAAATGCAACAAATATAACTGGGCCAATTTCAAAATTAGCAAATGAACGCTATTGCTAACTGTTTACCAAGACAAGTCATTCCAATTTTTCTCAAATCTCAGCATATGTTACCAAGAGAGATCCTAAAGATGGCAATCATATCTATTTTGGAAGTCTGGGAATTTGGACATTTACTGTATCCTTTAGCTTAGAGATATGTTATATATCCTATTTTTTCAAAGACCAAGCTTTTTCATTCTGTACTGGCATCAAAGGGAAACAGAAGGGGAAAAAATATCGATGAAAACATTCAGCTGCAATGCTATTTTCTTTCCTTTTCCAGACCATCATAATGCAGCCAAAAACAAACAAACAAGCAAAACAAAACAAAAAAAACCTCACGATAAAGAAAAAAAATAGAACTTTTCCTAAAACAGAATTAAAAAAAATTTAAATTATAGTTCTTCTGGGGAATACTCAGACTCTTCCACCAAACATTCCTGAGAAGCAGAAAGAAAATAAGCATCTGCTAATTCTGTACAGATTTATGTATACAGAAGCCTTTTGTAAGGTGTAAAGCACTAATACCAACATGGTTGTTATGGAAGAAAAAGATTTGAACAAATTTATTATAAACAAGAACACAGAAAAAGGTAAATCTAATTTTAAATTCTCATGCACATAATCATGAAATTTTATCATAATTTAAAAGATAATTTAATGTTCTGCTAATGTAGATAATTTTTATTCCCTTTCTGCTAATGTAAATAACTTTTCATTCCATATTTATATATAGTGCTTTAGTGATGATGCCAAGCTGATTAATGCTTGTCAGACTTCTAAAAACAGATGTTCTCCCATATCAATAAAAAATTTTTACATTTTAAACCCAGGTCATCTTGTAATTAATTAAGAGAAATAATTCAACTCTTTCCCTAATTAAGAAGATTTTTTAAATGTTTCACTTTCTTGGCAACATATGAAGTATGTCATTTCCATTTAGGCCATTAATTTGAAGAAAAACTGAGCTATTATCAGGAACAACTTCCAAAAATGATTATTATATTTAAATTAATGCTGGTTACACAGTGAGTTTTATAATGTACTGAGCAATTTTACTTTTATAAGAATATTCAGAACATGCAAAAGTAATAATTCAGTTTGAATTTCACCCCCAATTTATTTCAGCAATAATTAAAAAAAAATTTCAGTTCACCAATGTATTCTCTTAACTAAAATAAAAGTGACAATACATTTTCCCCAGGTTTAGAGTTTTACAGAAACTCTGCTAACATACTCTGGCCGAAAGTCTTACCAGGATTGAAATGTTAAGACTTGTGTAGAAGATTTTCATAAGCATGAAAAACAACTTAGGCACATTTGAAAGCAAATTCAATTGATTTCAAATACTATACATTTCATCTAACACTCTGAACATCCTTTCATTTAAGCATGAACAGTAGTACTTGTGCTTACTGCTGCACTTGCCAGCAGAATGTAGCCCCTCAAAGAAAATCATCTACTAAAAATCAAAGAGAATAAAAGCAGAGTCACAGTCCTTAATTCTGAATTAAATGGTATATTAACTAGACCTTTAATAGATTTTCCAGGTTCCTAAGAACAGGAAGAAGGAAAAATACTGAAAACTTTCTGTTGATTTATACACAAATACATTAACGCTAACTCATATAATTGTCTAATTTAAAGAGGAACTGACCTGAGAGGTACCTTGCTCCGATTAACATTACCACGCTACTCACTATAAAAAAGCCCAAGGGTAGACTACAGAAGATACTAGGGTCACCTGTTGTCATCCGAGTAGGAGGGAATTCCAGTCAAGCAAACCAAAAGAGAGACACATAATTACAATATTTGTGTTAAGAATCACATGATAGCAAAAAAAAAGTTATAAAAATAGTATCAAAGAGTTATTACTTTAAATCAAAACCAGAATCCAAACTGAGGGCTTATGACAGTTAACAAACGGTACAGATAGCATGCCACAAATAGCAAGAACATAGAGCATATAGACCAACATAAACCTTCCACTGGCAAAGCCAAAGAAAGCTGAAGGAGAACTTTCTTTTTGGGAGGCTGCTGATTTTAGCTTTCTTGGTTCTTCCCCAAAAGATACTAAGTGAGCAATCCCATTCCCCATCCAGATTAAAATTATAGATCCTTTGGCTATCAGAGAAGAGTTATATTAGTCCAATTCATGAGTTTGAAAATGAATTTCAAACCCTATTGGTTTCATTTTCTTTTTTACACACAGTTGGTATAACAAAATGAACCTGAAAATTAATGTTACTATAATTTAAAAACTAAACTGTATTAATCTACATTTTAAAATATTGTCTGAGAACACAATTGTTTTGATATTTTCTAACCTGATTGAAAACATTTCCTTTAAAGAATAGCTAGATAGATACAGACATAGGCTTTTCTTGAATTTAAACATTATGTATCTTGAACATTTAACAATTTTTGAAGAAAATGTTATTTTGGTGGGTTTGGAGTACAAAGTCATGAAGTCATTACTTATCATAAGCTCTCTCCAAAAAATATTAAATCCCCAATCATTTCTACAACATTTAAAACATATTAAATTGTATGTTAAAAATTCTTTACATTCCATTCAAATATAGTTACCAACAAGAAAATAAATATGAATGCTTCAAAATTGGCAATATGCTTTGGAAATTAAGCTAACATAATATTCTTCCCATAAATTAAAACTATTTAAAGAGGATAAGAGGCCAGGCAGCAATTTGAATAGCCTTATGAGATCATCAAAACAAGATTCTATCTGTACTATTATTACATAGCTTACATTGCATGAAGAACAATCAGCATTTCACTAATTGAATATTGTTATCTGGATTATTATACAGTTTTTGAGACTCTCAAAATGTTGTACATGAGTGCTTTTCATAAATCTACTACAAATTGTTTTTTACACTTTGCCTTAAATACACTGCAGCCTAACTGAAACAAAAATCAAGTTTGAAAAATCGAAAGCTCTCAAAAAATCAAATTATTTTATCATCAATTCTGATGGCAGAAACAAAAGAATCATGTAATTGTCTTTATCCACTTTTTCTTGGCATTTTAAGTTCACTGACAGTAAGGTAAGGAAACAGAGAGAAAATGATAATTGGCTTTGTGGGAACTTGGCGATTAAAATCATATCCTCAACTGCAAGTAAGGAAGAAGTATGTATGGTATCAACATGGAGGCAGATACAGCGAGGGAGGGGAACAGGTTGAATTGTGCCATTTTATTTATTTATTTGGCCATATAATATTTTTTTGGCCATAAAATAAATAAAATACATTTTATTTATTTATTTTTTGGGAGCATGCGGGATCTTGTTCACTGACCAGGGATGAACCTGTGCCCCATGCATTGGAAGTGTGGAGTCTCAACCACTGGACTGCCAGGGAAGTTTCTGTGCCATTTAAAAAAATACAACTAGTCAAAGAAATCACGGAACTCATTTTCATCAGCTTTTAACTGAGGGCAACCAGAAAATAAATCAGAGTGCACGGCTGTTGCGTCCTTCAAAGCAACTACCACTGTGCTACAAAAAATACCTATGATTGAGAAGTTTAACTGCAAAAGGTCTCAAAACTGCAGACAATCTTAGCAAGAAAGGCTTTGTCACCATCTTAGAAAGAAAGGTGGGTCTCAGAACAAAAGATGTCAAGACAATGGATATTAAGCCTAAAGCTTATTTAGGATAATAAACAAAAGCTTCAAGTAGAAACAGGATGATCCCAGAAGCTTCTCTGAAAAGCTAGATACATTAAAAGTGGTTCTTGGGACTTCCCTGGTGATCCAGTGGCTAAGACTCTGGGCTCCTAATGAAGGGAGCCCAGGTTTGACCCCTAGACAGGGAACTAGACCCCACATGCTGCAACTAAGCACTGGTGCAGCCAATAAATAAATAATTTTTTAAAAAAGTGGTTCTATACTCACTTCGGGGTTGGAAGGCAGGCTATATTTCATTTATAAACTCCTCTCTCTTAAACTATATGCTTCAAAATATTATTGGCCATTGTTTCATTCATTAAATTCCAAATCTTGTATTTAGCAACGGATTACAATATCATGCCATATTAAAGGTATGTTAAAGGCTGTTTCAATATTAAAGGCAGCTCAGAGCTGTTTACAACTAAATAGTTTATTTATGGTAGATACCTTCCCATCTAAGTGATTAAAAACAAAAGTCCTCTAATTTCTGCCAAGAGCATTTCCCAATTATGACATTTCTAATTTACTATGCTTGGTACTTTTCTTCCTCTTATTTCAATGAATTCTCACAACATACACTCACTAAGGGCTTGGGAGCAGTCTAGGAAGTCGTGAAATGTATTATGAAATCAATATAGCTTTTGGTCGGTTCAGGTCATGAAGACAGCCTCCCAAAAAGGCAAAGTCAGTTACGAAGAGAAAAAAAAAAGTTTAGTTGATTTTTTTTTTCATTAGGAAGAAACTAGAAATACTTTTACTTTTAAGAAAACTAAGTTATCAATCAAAGTACCAGGAATAAACTAATAAGGAAAGGTATGGCAGGATAGAGATAAGCACATATATCAATCTGATAATTTACATTTTATGTTTAGAACTTTAAGTATTTTCAAAATGTTAGAAACTATGAGCATATGATAATGCTATTCTTCAGAGCAGCCTTGCTAAGTATAAACAGATACTTAAAGAAGCTATTTAACATACTAGGACAAAGTGGCAATAACAAAAAAAACATTTTTACCACTTTCTGAAGACTGAGTTGTAACCCAACCCATTGATTTCATCACAGCTTTCTTCCATGTAGAATAACGAATTTCACTTTCTAGAAATAGAAAGTAGGAAAACCATACATAAGAAAGGCAGTTTACTGAATGTTAGGTGGCAGACTGGACGGGAGGGGAGTCTGGGGGAGAATGGATACATGTATACGTATGGAATCATCTGCCAGGAGACTCCAGTTCGATTCCTGGACTGGGAAGATCCACTGAAGAAGGGATAGGCTACCCACTCCAGTATTCTTGGTTTCCCTGGTGGCTCAGACAGTAAAGAATCCGCCTGCAGTGTGGGAGATCTGGGTTCAATCCCTGGGTTGGGAAGATCCCCTGGAGAAGGGACAGCTACCCACTCCAGTATTCTGGCCTGGAGAATTCCATGGACTGTATAGTCCATGTGGTCACAAAGAGTCGGACACAACTGAGCGACTTTCACTTTCACACGTATGGCTGAGTCGCTTTGCTGTACACCTGAAACTATCAATAACAACTGTTAGTTACTATGCTACTGGGAAGTCGCTCAGTCGTGTCCGACTCTTTGCGACCCCGTGGACTGTAGCCTACCAGGCTCCTCCGTCCATGGGATTCTCCAGGCAAGAATACTGGAGTGGGTTGCCATTTCCTTCTCCAGTGGAACTGCCCGACCCAGGGATCGAACCCAGGTCTCCTGCATTGGAGGCAGACGCTTTAACCTCTGAGCCACCAGGGAAGTCCGTTAGTTACTATACTCCAATAAAAAATAAAAAGTTTTTTAAAAAAGAAAGACAGTTTACTAAGATGTTCTAAGTACTAATATTCACTCATCATTCTTGACAAATTGTTTCACTTATTCAACTGATGTTTGTTACACTGTATTTAACTGACATGGAGCTTTACCAGGACTCCGATCCCAGTATGGCTGCCAAAGACTGCCAGTGACGGCAGAGAGAAGCTTGTGTGGAAGTTGGAGGGAAATTCAGCCTGGTCTGCAAACTGAAGGGAGATGCAGAGACAGGCTACCTGCTAAGACCAGGTCATTCACAAGCAGGTGGTGATGAATTAGAAAGGAGAATCCTATTTGATCTGCCTTCTCTTTGGGGGAAGGCAGAGGACCTTGGAAAGTGAAAGTCGCTCAGTCGTGTCCAACTCTTTGTGACCCCATGCACTGTAGCCCGCCAGGCTCCTCTGTCCATGGAATTCTCCAGGCTGGAATACTGGAGTGGGTAGCTGTTCCCTTCTCCAGGGGATCTTCCCAACCCAAGGATCAAACCCAGGTGTCCCGCATTGCAGGCAGATTTTTTACCATCTGAACCACCACAAAATTCACTATGATACCATTTTATAGACAGCTTTTTAAAAAGGTTTAAAACAAAATTGAATATATAAAACCTGACTTTTGTACACAAACTTAATTACAGGTATTAGAGCTTCCCAGGTGGTGCAGTGGTAAAGAATCCACCTGCCAATGCAGGAGATGCAAGAGACATGGATTTGATCCCTGGGTTGGGAAGATCCCCTGGAGGAGGAACTGACAACCCACTCCAGTATTCTTGCCTGGAAAGTTCATGGACAGAGGAGCCTGGCGGGCTACAGTCTATTGGTCGGTCTTGTGGCTTAGTGTTGTTTGTTGCAACAGTGAGTCAAATATTTAATGCTCATTGATGTAAATTGTTGCTGCTTTTGTCAGGCTAGCCCTGCTGTGCTTAGTTAAAAGTTACCAGAATGGTCCTTAGCCCAGTTAATCCTGTCCTAAAACTGGGCATTGGCACTAAAGATGACCCAATGCAGACATGATGTGTCGGTGGTCTATATATCTCCCTTGTCACTGTCAGAAAAGGTTACACTAACAGGCTACTAATAAAACTGATACTGTGGCACTGTTATCCTTGTACATGAAGAGACTATAAACAGTAGAAGTGAATGGTAAAACAGTGATTATAGAAGTTTGTTTTTTTTTTTTTTAATAGGGAACTATTTCTCTTATTCACATTCATTCAAATATGAAGCCAAGTATGTTCAGCAGCTGAATATGAAATTACCTTTGCATTTGCAATCTTATTTCATTTCTTGATTTGTGACTAAACCACCAAACTCTCTCTCCCTTTTCACAGTACACCAATCTTCAGTTTTTACAAGTACCCTCACTGAAAAAGGTAACTGTGGAGCACAGGGAACTATACTCAATATTATGTAATGACCTATAAGGGAAAAGAATCTGAAAAACATAGTATATATAATTGAATCACTTTGCTGTACTGCTGGAACTAACACAACATTGTATTAGAAATCAACTCTACAATAAAAATAAATAAAAGTACCCTCAGCGTTGATCTGAGGTTCAAATCGCTCCATTGTGACAGCCGACAAGTCCTCAGGCTCCAGACTCCAGACTCCAACCCCTTCTGCAGCTCCTGCAGCCATGGCGGCTCCCAGGGCAGTTGTTTCAGGCATGGACGGCTTCACTGAGGGGAGCGAACAACATCACTATCTTAGCAGTTACATATGCCTGAAAAATCAGTTCTTCCAAAAAAACATGACTATTGGGGTTTGAAGGAATGAGGGTTACTGACCTACTGGAATATACAGAATGTCTGCTTGTAACTGCATAAGGATTTTGTTGTTGGTCATTCCACCGTCTACCTGCAAATGGCTGAGTGGAATTCCACAGTCGCGGTTCATGGCGTCCAAAATCTGAAAAAAAAAAAAAAAAACCCAGTGCAATGAACATCATCAAAGTACCACACAGTAATATCTCAGAAAATAGCCATCTTCTACTTAAAAATACGCAAAAGCTCCCCAAAGCCTACAGAAGGAAAATTGAGATTTCTTCTAGGTCCTCCTTGATCTGGTTACCACCAACCTTTTCTCTTACCACTCCTCTGTACTCACCTCTATATTCAAGCAAGCCAGACAACTCTATTTTGCACCCTGATTTCCTGCCGTGGTATCTATGTTTGTGCTACTACTCAAATCCTTTGCCTAATATGTGTCGCTCAGCATCCCCTCAACTGTAAAATGCCCAGTGCCCAGCAGCTAACAGGAACTTAGAAAGTAATGACAGCTGGGAAAAGAAAACAAACTTGCATTTATTACATCACAGTTTAGGCAGGCTTAATTTAAAAAAAAAATTGGGGGGGGGGCCTTACTGTGCAGCCCATGGGATCTTAGCTCCCTGACCTGGGATGGAACCCGTGCCCCCTGCAGTGGAAGCATGAAGTCTTAATCACTGGACCGCTAGGGAAGTCCCCAGGCTTAATTTCTGATTATGCTGGGAAGATTGAGGGCAAGAACAGAAGTGGGCAGCAGAGGATGAGATGGTTGGATAGCATCACTGACTCAATGGACATGAGTTTGAGCAAACTCTGGAGATGGTGAAGGACAGGGAAGCCTGGCGTGCTGCAGTCCATGGGGGTCACAAAGAGTCGGACACAACTTAGTGACTGAACAACAAGAACAAGCTTATTAAATTCTCATAAAATTCTAGCATATACATATATATAAAATTGGTTTAGGAATAATAAAGGTGGATTAAGTACAGGAAAAAGGCCCATGTTGATTACCTCTCGAGTTTGGAAACAAACAGCTTCTAATGCAGCAAAAGCAATATGGCATTTATTGGTGAACTGAGTGAGCCCACAGATGATCCTAAAAATACACACAAAGATTTTTAAGATTAGAGCAGAATAAATGAGTCATCAATCGGGAATGTGCTAAATATGGAAAGGTTGAATTTGGTACATAGACGTGTACGGGGTCAGGGGGGGAGCCAAAACTGGGCACAAACATTAAGTAGCTGGCAAAATCCTTATAGTCTACAATGTTGCATCCACATATGAAAAAGTTCATGATCTATCTGAATAGATGACAATAATATAAAACCAAATCAATATTCATTTAGATGATGGCCTTTTGATACATAACTTGCAGGTATCTTGAAGATAAATGATAATAATACTAACATGAATAGGAATATGGCCGGGGCTTATTTTCAGATGACATAACTTCATGGTTTTTTTTTTTCTAATATTTATTTATTGATTTGGCTGAACCAGGTCTTAGTTGTGGCAGGTGGGATCTAGAACCTAGGTGCCCTGAACTGGGAGGGAGGGCAGAGTCCCAGCCACTGAACCACCAGGGAAGTCCCTGGAGTTCTTCTTTATGTCATGCCACGGGGCATGCAGTGTAGTATCTTAGTTCCTCAACCAGGGATTGAATCCATGCCTCCTGCAGTGGAAGCGTGGAGTCCTAACCACTGGACAGCCAGGGAAGTCCCAACTTCTTAGAGTTTAAAGGTTCTACAATTATACTTCCCAAGTATAAAAGATTTCCTCCATATTTCAAAATCATTTGAAAATATAAAACTATTAACCAATAAGTTCTTAGCTAATATAGTAAATAAATCAAGACTGACAAAAGCATACCTTATTTTCAATTCTTACCCTCTTGCACTGGGCTCCCAATAAGGTGCATACAGCCCCGAAAATGCTGGGACGAAATAGCAGCCATAAGAAGTACCTACTTCTTTAGCAAGTTTTTCTAACATTAAAAACAAACGACAACAACAAAAAAAAAACACAAAAAATCATTCTAGTATATACTACTTCTTTCCATCAACAAGCACACGTGTTTAAAAAATTAGGACGGGACTTTTGATTTCCTAATATGCAGTACAGCAAAATGTTGCTAATTGTAGCAGAATACAAGCAGCAAGAAAAGCAAATTTCTCCACATTGAATACCTACCACTAAAATATAACCCAGTCCAAGAATGACAGGAACTGGATTAGTTTTGTTAAGGTATTGTAGCTCATTTCCACTATTTTTAAAAAAATATTTAATTTATTTTCGGATGTGCTGGGTCTTTATTGCTGTGCACAGGCTTTCTCTAGTTGCAACGAGTGGCAGCTGCTCTCTAGACATGGGGCACAGGTTTCTCATCGCCAGTGGCTTCTCTTGTTGTGGAGCACCAACTCTGGGGCATGTGGCCTCAGTAGGAGTGGGGTATGGGCTTAGATGCCCCATGGCATGTGGGATCTTAGTTCCTGGACCAAGGATTGATCCTGTGTCCGGTGCATTGGCAGGCGGATTCTTAACCATTGGACCATCAGGGAAGTCCCCATTTCCACTATTTTTAAGGTTGCTGACTAGCAGATGAAGAAGTGGCCTTCATTGCATTCGGAATCAGAAATGTGTCCCTGTGTGTGTGTCTGTGTGTGTGTGTGGGTCTGTCTGTGTGTGTGTGTCTGTGTGTGTGCGTCTGTGTGTGTGTGTCTGTGGGTGTGTCTGTCTGTGTGCGTGTGTCTGTGCGTGTGTCTGTGTGTGTGTGTCTGTGTGTGTATCTGTCTGTGTGCGCGTCTGTGTGTGTGTCTGTGTGTGTGTGTCTGACTGTGTGTGTGGCTGTCTGTGTGTGTGTGTCTGTATGTGTGTCTGTCTGTGTGCATGTGTCTGTGTGCGTGTGTCTGTGTGTGTGTCTGTGTGTGTGTCTGTGTGTGTCTATGTGTGCGTCTGTCTGTGTGCATGTGTCTGTCTGTGTGTGTGTGTCTGTGTGTGTGTCTGTCTGTGTGTGTGTCTGTGTGTGTGTCTGTCTGTGTGTGTGTCTGTGTGTTTGTCTGTGTGTGTGCATGTGTCTGTGTCTGTGTATGTGTGTGTGCCTGTGTGTGTGTGTCTGTCTGTGTGTGTGTGTCTGTTTGTGTCTGTGAGTGTGTCTGTTTGTGTCTGTCTGTCTGTGTGTCTGTGTGCATGTGTCTGTGTTTGTGTCTGTGTGTGTGTCTGTGTGTGTGTCTGCGTGTGTGTCTGTGTGTGTTTCTGTCTGTGTGTGTGTGTCTGTCACTGTGTGTGTGTCTGTGTGTGTGTGTCTGTGTGTGTGTCTGTGTGCATGTGTCTGTGTGTGTCTGTGTGTGTGTCTGTGTGTGTGTCTGCATGTGTGTGTCTGTGTGTCTGTCTGTGTGTGTGTGTCTGTGTGTGTTTCTCTGTGTTTGTGTGTGTGTGTGTCTGTCAGTGTGTGTGTGTGTCTGTGTGTGTGTCTGTCTGTGTATGTCTGTCTGTGTGTGTGTCTGTGTGTGTCTGTCTGTCTGTGTGTGTGTATCTGTCTGTGTGTGTGTGTCTGTCTGTGTGTCTGTGTCTGTGTGTGTGTCTGTCTGTGTGTGTGTGTCTGTCTGCGTGTGTGTGTCTGTGTGTCTGTCTGTGTGTGTGTGTCTGTGTGTATGTGTCTGTGTGTGTGTCTGTGTGTGTGTGTCTGTGTGTGTCTGTTGGTGTGTGTGTGTCTGTGTGTGTGTCTGTGCGTGTCTGTCGGTGTGTGTGTGTGTCTGTGTGTGTGTCTGTGTGTGTGTCATTGTGCGTGTGTCTGTGTATGTGTCTGTGTGCGTGTGTCTGTGTGTGTGTCTGTGTCCGTGTGTCTGTGTGTGTCTGTCTGTGTGCGTGTGTCTGTGTGTGTGTCGAGGTGTGTTTTTCTCTCTGTGTGCGTGTGTCTGTGTGTGCGTGTCTGTGTGTGTGTGTCTGTGTGTGTCTGTGTGTGTGTCTGTGTGTGTGTGTCTGTGTGTGTGTCTGTGTGTGTCTGTCTGTCTGTGTGTGTGTATCTCTCTGGGTGTGTGTATCTGTGTCAGTGTGTGTGTCTGTGTGCATGTGTCTGTGTGTGTGTCTGTGTGTGTGTCTGTGTTTGTGTCTGTGTGTGTGTCTGTGTGTGTGCGTCTGTGTGTTTGTGTCTCTGTGTGTCTCTGTGTGTGTGTGTCTGTGTGTGTGTCTGCGTGTGTGTGTCTGTGTGTCTGTCTGTGTGTGTGTGTGTGTGTCTGTGTGTGTGTGTCTTTGTGTCTATCTGTGTGCGTTTGTCTGTGTGTTTGTCTGTGTGTGTGTGTCTGTGTGTCTGTGTGCGTGTGTCTGTGTTCGTGTGTCTGTGTGTGTGTCTGTGTGTGTTTTGTGTGTCTGTGTCTGTGTGTGTGTCTGTCTGTGTATGTGTCTGTGTGTGTGTCTGTGTGTGTGTGTCTGTGTGTGTCTGTCTGTGTGTCTGTGTCTGTGTGTGTGTCTGTCTGTGTGTGTGTCTGTGTGTGTGTCTTTGTGCGTGTGTCTGTGTATGTGTCTGTGTGCGTGTGTCTGTGTGTGTGTCTGTGTGTGTGTCTGTGTGTGTGTGTCTGTGTGTGTGTCTGTGTGTGTGTCTGTGTGTGTCTGTGTGTGTGTCTGTGTGTGTGTCTGTGTGTGTCTGTGTGTGTGTCTGTGTGTGTGTCTGTGTGTGTGTGTCTATCTGTGTGTCTGTGTCTGTGTGTGTGTCTGTCTGTGTATGTCTCTGTGTGTGTGTCTGTGTGTGTGTGTCTGTGTGTCTGTGTCTGTGTGTGTGTCTGTCTGTGTGTGTGTCTCTGTGTGTGTCTTTGTGCGTGTGTCTGTGTATGTGTCTCTTTGCGTGTGTCTGTGTGTGTGTCTGTGTGTGTCTCTGTGTGTGTCTGTCTGTGTGTCTGTGTCTGTGTGCGTGTCTGTCTGTGTGTGTGTCTGTGTGTGTGTCTTTGTGCGTGTGTCTGTGTATGTGTCTGTGTGTGTCTCTGTGTTTGTGTCTGTGTGTGTCTGTCAGTGTGTGTGTGTGTCTGTGTGTGTCTCTGTCTGTGTGTGTCTGTCTGTGTGTGTGTCTGTGTGTGTGTCTGTCTGTGTGTGTGTCTGTGTGTGTGTCTGTGTGCGTGTGTCTGTGTGTGTCTGTGTGTGTGTCTGTGTGCGTGTGTCTGTGTGTGTGTGTCTGTGTGTGTCTGTCTGTGTGTGTGTCTGTGTGTGTGTCTGTGTGTGTGTCTGTCTGTGTGTGTGTGTCTGTGTGTGTGTCTGTGTGTGTCTGTCTGTGTGTCTGTGTCTGTGTGTCTGTCTGTCTGTGTGTGTGTCTGTGTGTGTGTCTCTGTGTGTGTCTGTGTGTGTGTCTGTCTGTGTGCATGTGTCTGTGTGTGTGTGTCTGTGTGTGTGTCTCTGTGTTTGTCTCTGTGTGTGTCTGTCGGTGTGTGTGTGTCTGTGTGTGTGTCTGTCTGTGTATGTCTGTCTGTGTGTGTGTCTGTGTGTGTCTGTCGGTGAGTCTGTGTCTGTGTGCGTGTCTGTGAGTGTGTCTGTCTCTGTGTGTGTATCTGTCTGTGTGTGTGACCGTCTGTGTGTGTCTGTGTGTGTGTCTGTGTGTGTGTCTGTCTGTGTGCGTGTCTGTGTGTGTGTCTGTCTGTGTGTGTGTATCTGTGTGTGTGTCTCTGTGTGTGTCTGTCTGTGTGGGTCTGTCTGTCTGTGTGTGTGTCTGTGTGTCTGTCTGTGTGTGTGTATCTGTCTGTGTGTGTGTCTGTCTGTGTGCATGTGTCTGTATGTGTGTCTGTCTGTCTGTGTGTCTGTGTGTGTGTCTGTGTGTGTGTCTGTGTGTGTGTTTGTGTGTCTGTGTGTGTGTCTGTCTGTGTGTGTCTGTGTGTGTCTATCTGTGTGTCTATGTCTGTGTGTGTGTCTGTCTGTGTTTGTGTCTGTGTGTGTGTCTCTGTGTGTGTGTCTGTTTGTGTGTCTGTGTGTGTGTCTGTGTGTGTGTGTGTCTGTCTGTGTGTGTGTCTGTGTGTGTGTCTCTGTGTGTGTCTGTGTGTGTGTCTGTGTGTGTGTCTGTGTGTGTGTGTGTGCGTGTGTGTGTCTGTGTGTGTGTCTGTGTGTGTGTGTCTGTGTGTGTCTGTCTGTGTGTCTGTCTGTGTGTGTGTCTGTGTGTGTGTCTTTGTGCGTGTGTCTGTGTATGTGTCTGTGTGCGTGTGTCTGTGCGTGTGTCTTTGTGCGTGTGTCTGTGTGTGTCTGTCTGTGTGCGTGTGTCTGTGTGCGTGTGTCTGTGTGTGTGTCTGTGTGTGTGTTTCTGTCTGTGTGCGTGTGTCTGTGTGTGTGTGTCTGTGTGTGTGTGTCTGTGTGTGTGTGTCTGTGTGTGTCTGTGTGCATGTGTCTGTTTGTATGTCTGTGTGTGTGTGTCTGTGTGTGTGTCTGTGTGTGTCTGTCTGTCTGTGTGTGTGTATCTCACTGGGTGTGTGTATCTGTGTCTGTGTGTCTGTCTGTGTGCATGTGTCTGTGTGTGTGTCTGTGTTTGTGTCTGCGTGTGTGTGTCTTGTGTGTGTCTATGTGTGTGTGTCTGTGTGTGTGTCTGTGTGTGTGTCTGTGTGTGTGTCTGTGTGTGTGTCTGCGTGTGTGTGTCTGTGTGTCTGTCTGTGTGTGTGTGTCTGTGTGTATGTGTCTGTGTGTGTGTCTGTGTGTGTGTGTCTGTGGGTGTGTCTGTCTGTGTGCATGTGTCTGTGTGCGTGTGTCTGTGTGTGTGTCTGTGTGTGTGTGTCTGTGTGTGTATCTGTCTGGGTGCGCGTCTGTGTGTGTGTCTGTGTGTGTGTGTCTGACTGTGTGTGTGGCTGTCTGTGTGTGTGTGTCTGTATGTGTGTCTGTCTGTGTGCATGTGTCTGTGTGCGTGTGTCTGTGTGTGTGTCTGTGTGTGTGTCTGTGTGTGTGTCTGTGTGTGTCTGTGTGTGTGTGTCTCTTTGTGTCTGTGAGTGTGTCTGTTTGTGTGTGTCTCTCTGTGTGTCTGTGTGCATGTGTCTGTGTGTGTGTCTGTGTGTGTGTCTGTGTGTGTGTCTGTGTGTGTCTGTGTGTGTGTCGGTGTGTGTCGGTGTGTGTCTGTGTGTGTGTCTGTGTGTGTGTTTCTGTCTGTGTGCGTGTGTCTGTGTGTGTGTGTCTGTGTGTGTGTGTCTGTCTGTGTGTGTGTATCTGTGTGTGTGTCTCTGTGTGTGTCTGTCTGTGTGTGTGTGTCTGTCTGTGTGTGTGTCTGTGTGTGTGTCTGTGTGTGTGTCTGTGTGTGTGTATCTGTCTGTGTGTGTGTCTGTGTGTGTGTCTGTCTGGGTGCATGTGTCTGTATGTGTGTCTGTCTGTCTGTGTGTCTGTGTGTGTGTGTCTGTTTGTGTGTCTGTGTGTGTGTTTGTGTGTCTGTGTGTGTGTGTCTGTGTGTGTCTGTCTGTGTGCATGTGTTTGTGTGTGTGTCTGTCTGTGTGTGTGTCTGTTTGTGTCTGTGAGTGTGTCTGTGTGTGTGTTTGTGTGTCTGTGTGTGTGTCTGTCTGTGTGTCTGTGTCTGTGTGTGTGTCTGTGTGTGTGTCTGTGTCTGTGCATGTGTCTGTGTGTGTGTTTGTGTGTCTCTGTGTGCGTATGTCTGTGTGTCTGTGTCTGTGTGCGTGTCTGTGTGTG
>NC_137289.1:119840000-119855000 GCF_054371585.1 Giraffa tippelskirchi | reverse complement strand
TTCTTAACTACAAGTCACGTTACTGGTAATTATGGTAATATGTTTTACTTAATATGTTCAGAAGACTGCCTCCTCATTTACCAAGTCTTTGGGGAAAACGAGTTAGCTGTACCCTTTTGATCAGTATATTCTGTTGGACAGACCAGGAAAATCCCTGGGAAGCTGAATGGGAGCCCAGATCTTCTACTTCTTCATAATCTTTTATGTAATAGTGACTAAAGGATTTTTCTTATTTCCAATATTAGATACTTGAAAAAGAGTTAATGAAAGTGAAATAAAAAGGAGATACATTTATTAACCTCCATATTTTCGAGGAGCAAATAAAATTTATTTCCTTCAGAGGACTCATTTCAGGGACTATAAGCTCACATGCTGTCAGGGACTGGACAAATATATTTATTTTACATAAATGCAAATTATACTTTCATTGAGGTATAATTCATATACCATAAATGCACTCCTTTAAAGTGTATGCTTCAGTTTTTAGTATATTCACAAAGTTGTGCAATCATCACCCCAAAAGAAATCCTGTCCATTAGCAGTCACGTCCCTTTTCCCCTCCCTGTACCCCACCCCCCTAGACTCTGGCAGCCACTAATCCACCTTCTGTCCCTGTGAATTTGTCTATTCTGGACATTTCATGCAATCTGAATCATACACTATGTGGCTTTTTGTATGATTTTTCTCTGTTTAGTTTTCAAGATTCATTTATGTTGTAGTATGTGTGTGGTACCTTATCATGTTTACATGTGAGTAATATTCCACTGTATGGATATCTCACCTTTCATTTACCATTCATCAATTGATAAGACGGTTGTTTTCTCTTGAGCTATTACGAATAATGCTGTCATGAACATTCATGTACACTGGCCTCAGAATTTAAGCTCAAAAATTTAGATTTGCAAGGGGCTTCCATGGTGGTACAGTGGTTAAGACTCTGAGCTTCTGCTGCAACGGGCGAGAGTTCAATCCCTGCTTAGGGAACTAACATCCTGCACCGCAATGTGGCATGGCCAAAAATTAATTAAAATTAATTGAGCAACTAGTTTTTAAAAACTTTGTAAAAAAAACTTTCTATTTCATATTGGGGGTGTAGCCGATTAACATGAGCAACTTGTTTTTAACCTATCTTCTGTTTCTCAGAATATTTATCTTTACAGTCCCCAAATTTAACTTAATAGGTCATTTTCACTAAAACTGATGACAGGGAAATCTTTAGAAATTCTGGTGAGAGTTCTTTGTCTGTGATACTTAACACATTTTATCCTTTAACGTAAGACCGGAGCTAAGATATGTATCTATAAAGTATAGATCAAGTAGCAATCAAGTTGGTTTTGAAACTCACTCAGTTTTCCAGTAATGCCTATTATGTGACCTGATGAATTGTTAGGTTGCAAGAACAGATCAAGTAAACTTCCTTATTTAAAAAGTATAGTTAAAACAAGCTATTACAAAGTTCTAGTTAAAAACTAATTCTTGGAACACTTTTACACTGTTGGTGGGAAGGTAAAATGGTGCAGCCACTATGGAAAACAGTATGAAGATTCCTCAAAAAATTAAAAATAGAACTACCATATGATGCAGCAATTCTACTTTTGAGTATATATCCCAAAGAATCGAAATCAGGATATCTACACTCCCAGGTTCACTGCAGCATTATTCACAACAGCCAACATATAGATACAACCCAAATGTCCACTGACAGATGAATGGATAAAGAAAATGTGGTATATACATACAATAGAATCTTGATCAGCCTTAAAAAGAAGGAAATTCTACTGTTTGCAACATCAATGGACCTATAACACCTTATGCTAAGTGAAATAAACTGGACACAAAAAGAAATACTGCATAATCTTCCATTATGTGTGGAATCTTAAAAAGTCAAACATATAAACAGAAAGGAGATTGGTGGTTAGCAGGGGGTGGGGTGAGGGGGTTCAATGGGTATGAAGTTAGTTACACAAGATGATTAAGTCCTAGAGATTGCTGTACAACTTAGTGCCATAGTTAACAATACGTTATTGTGCATTTAAAAATTTAAGAGGGTAGATTTCATGTTAAGCATTCTTAAACATACAAACACAGAAAGCAAAGGGACACAAGGAAATTTTTGGAGGTGATTGGTATGTTTATAACCTTGATTTTGGTGATGGGATAATGGGTGTACGCATTAAGTCCAAGCTCATCAAAGTATATACATTAAATATGTACAGTTTTCTATATATCAATTATACCTTATTAAAGCTATAAAAATAGTAATTTTTGCACTTCTCTTTATGATTAGACACTATGAGGTAAAAACTACCTACTTGACTACCAATGCTGTTATAGTTTCTGTGCTATGACATCTTTGTTTCATGGTTCCTCCTAAATTGCAATCATTCTTCATTCCCACAGGATACAAAATACCTATAAGCCAAAGAACTGAGACTTAGGCATTTAAAAAAAAAAACACACACTAAACAATTCTAAGATATCATTACAGAAGCAAAAATGCATTATTTATGTTACTGATTACCTGGAGAACAAAAGATTGAGGTGTTGGCGATTGAGTTCAGAAAATAATGGCGTACTTGACTCCACCAACTCACCCAGGTAGAGAGGAACTGAAGCATAGAGTGGAACCAGTAAGCCATGGTTAGCCATGACTGCAAGACTCTATTGAGAACAGCTGCTGACCTCACCGGGGCATTTTCTGGATGCTGAGATGGGACAGTGTAGTCTTTTTTAACAGAACAAGTAAGGTGCTCATCGTCCCAGAAACTACTTCTTCAGCTGTTGGTTAATTCTTCAGTGTGTGCCTGATCAAGGGCTAACAGCTGAGCTGAACGTTTCCTGAATCATCTTTCTCAATTAACTTTGATCTAAGTTCTAGTCTGTAAATGAGAAATGCAAGTAAGAATGAGGGTCAATTTATTTTAAGTAAATTTATCATTAAATATCAACGTGTATCATTTCAAACATTTATAAATATCACAATTTACAGAAAATTAATGTAATCTTAAAATTATTGGAACAATGATTTTCACAGTTATTTACATTAACTCAAACTACCTTTGTAGAAACAAACGATGTTTAAAAGTGTCCTTGCCACAAAATAATAATTTCATAGTACCGTTCTGTAACATTTATGTCACTAAAGTGGCAGCTGCACCAATAAAACCCAGCAGATTCAATAATTTACAAACAGCATAATCAGAACTGAAAATGCAAGCTACCATTCATTCCAAACAAAACAAAACCTTTTATATTAATATACAAATATTTTTCCATTTTCATCACTGAAGAAAATAATTAGGAGGCAGTACTTTCTTGTTTGTAGTAAAAAAATTAAGCTTCTTTTAAAATTGACATTGAGAAGCTAGATTAGGTAAGTTGCTATAATGCCTCACATTAAATTTTTTGAGAATTTCTTGGTTGTGGCTGCAACCCAAGAAGGAAATTCTTGGGTTTACTGGAAGCTTTTTCTATCAATTAAACCATTTTTATGTTGTATTAATAATATGTCCATAAGCAGAGATAACTACTTGTCATCTCAAATAGACATTTTAATTTCTCATCAGCAATTTATAACATACTTAGATGGAAAGAGATTCTTGGCTCTTTTTTTCTACTTAAGTTTATAAACTTTTTTTGATATTCCCTCAAAAGGATCCCAAATAGGTCTAAATTTATATCAAAGGAAAAGCAAACTTTATATGGACTAAGTGCTTGTATTTGAAAACAATATTTGCTATAGTATTCCACAGGGGTTTTTTTTTTAGCATATAAAAGTATGGTATAAGAAATTATAGTCACAATAAAGTACATTTTCTTTCATTCACATAGAACATATACTTAAATTTTAAATGTTGGCTCTTCAAGAAAGCTTTTCCTGGGAAATAATATGCATAATTGTTGCCCAAAAATGTATACAGCTGTTTTCCCCAAAATATTTATACACATAGTGGTCCACTTAAGACCAGCCCCATTAGAATCCACTGAATATAATGTGTTCTTAATTTATAAATGGGCTACCCTCAGTATATAAAATATAAACACATGTATGTTACACATACAAAGTAAGAAATATAAAAAGGAGAGATGAAAAGAAAAGGAAGTATTCTTCCCTATAAGATCCTGACAGAAATTCAGTGTAATTAGTGAGAACATGTACTCTTAATTTATAAATGGGCTACCCTCATTATACAAAATATAGAGACATATATGTTATACACAATGTAAAAAATATAAAAAGGAACGAAAAAAAAAAAAAAAAAAAGGAAAGTGTCCTTCCCTATAAGATCCAGATAGCAATTCAGTATAATTAGTGAGACCATGTAAAATACATGAAGAATTTTCAGTTTTGGCAAATACTTTTTAGAAAAATGCCTAAAGAATGAGGGTACGAAATTTCTATTTTAAGAATTTAGTAGAGGCTTCCATTTAAACATTTAGTGAAGATGTTGTGGTCTCCCTAATAAGCAGAGAAGAGGACTTTGGGTAGGGGAGTCTGTTAAAAGGAAGCAAACAAAAAATCACAGATTTTTAGCCAGTTAGTAATAGCCCCTTAATGAAGCGTGTGTAGTGCAGGAATCAAATCCTGGCCCATCAGAATTTGAATATACGTGATGAAAGATTCCAATGGATAGGATCTGAATTCTTCCTAGATCTTACAGGGAATGAGGCAGGAAATGATTGCAAAGGAGGGGGTCAGCCCCAAAGGTGGCTGGTCCAATCTTAACTAGTGCTGTTAAAAAACACACCAAATGTTTCTATAGCATTCTTTCTGCTGCATTTTCTTTATTTCAAGCCACAGGTCTACTTGGAGGATCATGCAGCAAGTGGCTTATAAATAAAATCAGTCTATGAATAGTGTCATCACATTAAGAGACAGAATCACTGGATTCTCTCCATAGGTAAAGAGCTCGCATCTTTGGAATCCATGAGTTGGTAGTATTTACGGCATACCTAAAATGGGACAAAAATCATATATATCAATAATAATCAACATGCAATTTAGGAGTTAAAGCAATGAAGATGATTCGATCATTATTGAGCTAGAAATTCCATATGATTCCTAAATATTGCTTCACAGGTAAAATGCAACAAATATAACTGGGCCAATTTCAAAATTAGCAAATGAACGCTATTGCTAACTGTTTACCAAGACAAGTCATTCCAATTTTTCTCAAATCTCAGCATATGTTACCAAGAGAGATCCTAAAGATGGCAATCATATCTATTTTGGAAGTCTGGGAATTTGGACATTTACTGTATCCTTTAGCTTAGAGATATGTTATATATCCTATTTTTTCAAAGACCAAGCTTTTTCATTCTGTACTGGCATCAAAGGGAAACAGAAGGGGAAAAAATATCGATGAAAACATTCAGCTGCAATGCTATTTTCTTTCCTTTTCCAGACCATCATAATGCAGCCAAAAACAAACAAACAAGCAAAACAAAACAAAAAAAACCTCACGATAAAGAAAAAAAATAGAACTTTTCCTAAAACAGAATTAAAAAAAATTTAAATTATAGTTCTTCTGGGGAATACTCAGACTCTTCCACCAAACATTCCTGAGAAGCAGAAAGAAAATAAGCATCTGCTAATTCTGTACAGATTTATGTATACAGAAGCCTTTTGTAAGGTGTAAAGCACTAATACCAACATGGTTGTTATGGAAGAAAAAGATTTGAACAAATTTATTATAAACAAGAACACAGAAAAAGGTAAATCTAATTTTAAATTCTCATGCACATAATCATGAAATTTTATCATAATTTAAAAGATAATTTAATGTTCTGCTAATGTAGATAATTTTTATTCCCTTTCTGCTAATGTAAATAACTTTTCATTCCATATTTATATATAGTGCTTTAGTGATGATGCCAAGCTGATTAATGCTTGTCAGACTTCTAAAAACAGATGTTCTCCCATATCAATAAAAAATTTTTACATTTTAAACCCAGGTCATCTTGTAATTAATTAAGAGAAATAATTCAACTCTTTCCCTAATTAAGAAGATTTTTTAAATGTTTCACTTTCTTGGCAACATATGAAGTATGTCATTTCCATTTAGGCCATTAATTTGAAGAAAAACTGAGCTATTATCAGGAACAACTTCCAAAAATGATTATTATATTTAAATTAATGCTGGTTACACAGTGAGTTTTATAATGTACTGAGCAATTTTACTTTTATAAGAATATTCAGAACATGCAAAAGTAATAATTCAGTTTGAATTTCACCCCCAATTTATTTCAGCAATAATTAAAAAAAAATTTCAGTTCACCAATGTATTCTCTTAACTAAAATAAAAGTGACAATACATTTTCCCCAGGTTTAGAGTTTTACAGAAACTCTGCTAACATACTCTGGCCGAAAGTCTTACCAGGATTGAAATGTTAAGACTTGTGTAGAAGATTTTCATAAGCATGAAAAACAACTTAGGCACATTTGAAAGCAAATTCAATTGATTTCAAATACTATACATTTCATCTAACACTCTGAACATCCTTTCATTTAAGCATGAACAGTAGTACTTGTGCTTACTGCTGCACTTGCCAGCAGAATGTAGCCCCTCAAAGAAAATCATCTACTAAAAATCAAAGAGAATAAAAGCAGAGTCACAGTCCTTAATTCTGAATTAAATGGTATATTAACTAGACCTTTAATAGATTTTCCAGGTTCCTAAGAACAGGAAGAAGGAAAAATACTGAAAACTTTCTGTTGATTTATACACAAATACATTAACGCTAACTCATATAATTGTCTAATTTAAAGAGGAACTGACCTGAGAGGTACCTTGCTCCGATTAACATTACCACGCTACTCACTATAAAAAAGCCCAAGGGTAGACTACAGAAGATACTAGGGTCACCTGTTGTCATCCGAGTAGGAGGGAATTCCAGTCAAGCAAACCAAAAGAGAGACACATAATTACAATATTTGTGTTAAGAATCACATGATAGCAAAAAAAAAGTTATAAAAATAGTATCAAAGAGTTATTACTTTAAATCAAAACCAGAATCCAAACTGAGGGCTTATGACAGTTAACAAACGGTACAGATAGCATGCCACAAATAGCAAGAACATAGAGCATATAGACCAACATAAACCTTCCACTGGCAAAGCCAAAGAAAGCTGAAGGAGAACTTTCTTTTTGGGAGGCTGCTGATTTTAGCTTTCTTGGTTCTTCCCCAAAAGATACTAAGTGAGCAATCCCATTCCCCATCCAGATTAAAATTATAGATCCTTTGGCTATCAGAGAAGAGTTATATTAGTCCAATTCATGAGTTTGAAAATGAATTTCAAACCCTATTGGTTTCATTTTCTTTTTTACACACAGTTGGTATAACAAAATGAACCTGAAAATTAATGTTACTATAATTTAAAAACTAAACTGTATTAATCTACATTTTAAAATATTGTCTGAGAACACAATTGTTTTGATATTTTCTAACCTGATTGAAAACATTTCCTTTAAAGAATAGCTAGATAGATACAGACATAGGCTTTTCTTGAATTTAAACATTATGTATCTTGAACATTTAACAATTTTTGAAGAAAATGTTATTTTGGTGGGTTTGGAGTACAAAGTCATGAAGTCATTACTTATCATAAGCTCTCTCCAAAAAATATTAAATCCCCAATCATTTCTACAACATTTAAAACATATTAAATTGTATGTTAAAAATTCTTTACATTCCATTCAAATATAGTTACCAACAAGAAAATAAATATGAATGCTTCAAAATTGGCAATATGCTTTGGAAATTAAGCTAACATAATATTCTTCCCATAAATTAAAACTATTTAAAGAGGATAAGAGGCCAGGCAGCAATTTGAATAGCCTTATGAGATCATCAAAACAAGATTCTATCTGTACTATTATTACATAGCTTACATTGCATGAAGAACAATCAGCATTTCACTAATTGAATATTGTTATCTGGATTATTATACAGTTTTTGAGACTCTCAAAATGTTGTACATGAGTGCTTTTCATAAATCTACTACAAATTGTTTTTTACACTTTGCCTTAAATACACTGCAGCCTAACTGAAACAAAAATCAAGTTTGAAAAATCGAAAGCTCTCAAAAAATCAAATTATTTTATCATCAATTCTGATGGCAGAAACAAAAGAATCATGTAATTGTCTTTATCCACTTTTTCTTGGCATTTTAAGTTCACTGACAGTAAGGTAAGGAAACAGAGAGAAAATGATAATTGGCTTTGTGGGAACTTGGCGATTAAAATCATATCCTCAACTGCAAGTAAGGAAGAAGTATGTATGGTATCAACATGGAGGCAGATACAGCGAGGGAGGGGAACAGGTTGAATTGTGCCATTTTATTTATTTATTTGGCCATATAATATTTTTTTGGCCATAAAATAAATAAAATACATTTTATTTATTTATTTTTTGGGAGCATGCGGGATCTTGTTCACTGACCAGGGATGAACCTGTGCCCCATGCATTGGAAGTGTGGAGTCTCAACCACTGGACTGCCAGGGAAGTTTCTGTGCCATTTAAAAAAATACAACTAGTCAAAGAAATCACGGAACTCATTTTCATCAGCTTTTAACTGAGGGCAACCAGAAAATAAATCAGAGTGCACGGCTGTTGCGTCCTTCAAAGCAACTACCACTGTGCTACAAAAAATACCTATGATTGAGAAGTTTAACTGCAAAAGGTCTCAAAACTGCAGACAATCTTAGCAAGAAAGGCTTTGTCACCATCTTAGAAAGAAAGGTGGGTCTCAGAACAAAAGATGTCAAGACAATGGATATTAAGCCTAAAGCTTATTTAGGATAATAAACAAAAGCTTCAAGTAGAAACAGGATGATCCCAGAAGCTTCTCTGAAAAGCTAGATACATTAAAAGTGGTTCTTGGGACTTCCCTGGTGATCCAGTGGCTAAGACTCTGGGCTCCTAATGAAGGGAGCCCAGGTTTGACCCCTAGACAGGGAACTAGACCCCACATGCTGCAACTAAGCACTGGTGCAGCCAATAAATAAATAATTTTTTAAAAAAGTGGTTCTATACTCACTTCGGGGTTGGAAGGCAGGCTATATTTCATTTATAAACTCCTCTCTCTTAAACTATATGCTTCAAAATATTATTGGCCATTGTTTCATTCATTAAATTCCAAATCTTGTATTTAGCAACGGATTACAATATCATGCCATATTAAAGGTATGTTAAAGGCTGTTTCAATATTAAAGGCAGCTCAGAGCTGTTTACAACTAAATAGTTTATTTATGGTAGATACCTTCCCATCTAAGTGATTAAAAACAAAAGTCCTCTAATTTCTGCCAAGAGCATTTCCCAATTATGACATTTCTAATTTACTATGCTTGGTACTTTTCTTCCTCTTATTTCAATGAATTCTCACAACATACACTCACTAAGGGCTTGGGAGCAGTCTAGGAAGTCGTGAAATGTATTATGAAATCAATATAGCTTTTGGTCGGTTCAGGTCATGAAGACAGCCTCCCAAAAAGGCAAAGTCAGTTACGAAGAGAAAAAAAAAAGTTTAGTTGATTTTTTTTTTCATTAGGAAGAAACTAGAAATACTTTTACTTTTAAGAAAACTAAGTTATCAATCAAAGTACCAGGAATAAACTAATAAGGAAAGGTATGGCAGGATAGAGATAAGCACATATATCAATCTGATAATTTACATTTTATGTTTAGAACTTTAAGTATTTTCAAAATGTTAGAAACTATGAGCATATGATAATGCTATTCTTCAGAGCAGCCTTGCTAAGTATAAACAGATACTTAAAGAAGCTATTTAACATACTAGGACAAAGTGGCAATAACAAAAAAAACATTTTTACCACTTTCTGAAGACTGAGTTGTAACCCAACCCATTGATTTCATCACAGCTTTCTTCCATGTAGAATAACGAATTTCACTTTCTAGAAATAGAAAGTAGGAAAACCATACATAAGAAAGGCAGTTTACTGAATGTTAGGTGGCAGACTGGACGGGAGGGGAGTCTGGGGGAGAATGGATACATGTATACGTATGGAATCATCTGCCAGGAGACTCCAGTTCGATTCCTGGACTGGGAAGATCCACTGAAGAAGGGATAGGCTACCCACTCCAGTATTCTTGGTTTCCCTGGTGGCTCAGACAGTAAAGAATCCGCCTGCAGTGTGGGAGATCTGGGTTCAATCCCTGGGTTGGGAAGATCCCCTGGAGAAGGGACAGCTACCCACTCCAGTATTCTGGCCTGGAGAATTCCATGGACTGTATAGTCCATGTGGTCACAAAGAGTCGGACACAACTGAGCGACTTTCACTTTCACACGTATGGCTGAGTCGCTTTGCTGTACACCTGAAACTATCAATAACAACTGTTAGTTACTATGCTACTGGGAAGTCGCTCAGTCGTGTCCGACTCTTTGCGACCCCGTGGACTGTAGCCTACCAGGCTCCTCCGTCCATGGGATTCTCCAGGCAAGAATACTGGAGTGGGTTGCCATTTCCTTCTCCAGTGGAACTGCCCGACCCAGGGATCGAACCCAGGTCTCCTGCATTGGAGGCAGACGCTTTAACCTCTGAGCCACCAGGGAAGTCCGTTAGTTACTATACTCCAATAAAAAATAAAAAGTTTTTTAAAAAAGAAAGACAGTTTACTAAGATGTTCTAAGTACTAATATTCACTCATCATTCTTGACAAATTGTTTCACTTATTCAACTGATGTTTGTTACACTGTATTTAACTGACATGGAGCTTTACCAGGACTCCGATCCCAGTATGGCTGCCAAAGACTGCCAGTGACGGCAGAGAGAAGCTTGTGTGGAAGTTGGAGGGAAATTCAGCCTGGTCTGCAAACTGAAGGGAGATGCAGAGACAGGCTACCTGCTAAGACCAGGTCATTCACAAGCAGGTGGTGATGAATTAGAAAGGAGAATCCTATTTGATCTGCCTTCTCTTTGGGGGAAGGCAGAGGACCTTGGAAAGTGAAAGTCGCTCAGTCGTGTCCAACTCTTTGTGACCCCATGCACTGTAGCCCGCCAGGCTCCTCTGTCCATGGAATTCTCCAGGCTGGAATACTGGAGTGGGTAGCTGTTCCCTTCTCCAGGGGATCTTCCCAACCCAAGGATCAAACCCAGGTGTCCCGCATTGCAGGCAGATTTTTTACCATCTGAACCACCACAAAATTCACTATGATACCATTTTATAGACAGCTTTTTAAAAAGGTTTAAAACAAAATTGAATATATAAAACCTGACTTTTGTACACAAACTTAATTACAGGTATTAGAGCTTCCCAGGTGGTGCAGTGGTAAAGAATCCACCTGCCAATGCAGGAGATGCAAGAGACATGGATTTGATCCCTGGGTTGGGAAGATCCCCTGGAGGAGGAACTGACAACCCACTCCAGTATTCTTGCCTGGAAAGTTCATGGACAGAGGAGCCTGGCGGGCTACAGTCTATTGGTCGGTCTTGTGGCTTAGTGTTGTTTGTTGCAACAGTGAGTCAAATATTTAATGCTCATTGATGTAAATTGTTGCTGCTTTTGTCAGGCTAGCCCTGCTGTGCTTAGTTAAAAGTTACCAGAATGGTCCTTAGCCCAGTTAATCCTGTCCTAAAACTGGGCATTGGCACTAAAGATGACCCAATGCAGACATGATGTGTCGGTGGTCTATATATCTCCCTTGTCACTGTCAGAAAAGGTTACACTAACAGGCTACTAATAAAACTGATACTGTGGCACTGTTATCCTTGTACATGAAGAGACTATAAACAGTAGAAGTGAATGGTAAAACAGTGATTATAGAAGTTTGTTTTTTTTTTTTAATAGGGAACTATTTCTCTTATTCACATTCATTCAAATATGAAGCCAAGTATGTTCAGCAGCTGAATATGAAATTACCTTTGCATTTGCAATCTTATTTCATTTCTTGATTTGTGACTAAACCACCAAACTCTCTCTCCCTTTTCACAGTACACCAATCTTCAGTTTTTACAAGTACCCTCACTGAAAAAGGTAACTGTGGAGCACAGGGAACTATACTCAATATTATGTAATGACCTATAAGGGAAAAGAATCTGAAAAACATAGTATATATAATTGAATCACTTTGCTGTACTGCTGGAACTAACACAACATTGTATTAGAAATCAACTCTACAATAAAAATAAATAAAAGTACCCTCAGCGTTGATCTGAGGTTCAAATCGCTCCATTGTGACAGCCGACAAGTCCTCAGGCTCCAGACTCCAGACTCCAACCCCTTCTGCAGCTCCTGCAGCCATGGCGGCTCCCAGGGCAGTTGTTTCAGGCATGGACGGCTTCACTGAGGGGAGCGAACAACATCACTATCTTAGCAGTTACATATGCCTGAAAAATCAGTTCTTCCAAAAAAACATGACTATTGGGGTTTGAAGGAATGAGGGTTACTGACCTACTGGAATATACAGAATGTCTGCTTGTAACTGCATAAGGATTTTGTTGTTGGTCATTCCACCGTCTACCTGCAAATGGCTGAGTGGAATTCCACAGTCGCGGTTCATGGCGTCCAAAATCTGAAAAAAAAAAAAAAAAAACCCAGTGCAATGAACATCATCAAAGTACCACACAGTAATATCTCAGAAAATAGCCATCTTCTACTTAAAAATACGCAAAAGCTCCCCAAAGCCTACAGAAGGAAAATTGAGATTTCTTCTAGGTCCTCCTTGATCTGGTTACCACCAACCTTTTCTCTTACCACTCCTCTGTACTCACCTCTATATTCAAGCAAGCCAGACAACTCTATTTTGCACCCTGATTTCCTGCCGTGGTATCTATGTTTGTGCTACTACTCAAATCCTTTGCCTAATATGTGTCGCTCAGCATCCCCTCAACTGTAAAATGCCCAGTGCCCAGCAGCTAACAGGAACTTAGAAAGTAATGACAGCTGGGAAAAGAAAACAAACTTGCATTTATTACATCACAGTTTAGGCAGGCTTAATTTAAAAAAAAAATTGGGGGGGGGGCCTTACTGTGCAGCCCATGGGATCTTAGCTCCCTGACCTGGGATGGAACCCGTGCCCCCTGCAGTGGAAGCATGAAGTCTTAATCACTGGACCGCTAGGGAAGTCCCCAGGCTTAATTTCTGATTATGCTGGGAAGATTGAGGGCAAGAACAGAAGTGGGCAGCAGAGGATGAGATGGTTGGATAGCATCACTGACTCAATGGACATGAGTTTGAGCAAACTCTGGAGATGGTGAAGGACAGGGAAGCCTGGCGTGCTGCAGTCCATGGGGGTCACAAAGAGTCGGACACAACTTAGTGACTGAACAACAAGAACAAGCTTATTAAATTCTCATAAAATTCTAGCATATACATATATATAAAATTGGTTTAGGAATAATAAAGGTGGATTAAGTACAGGAAAAAGGCCCATGTTGATTACCTCTCGAGTTTGGAAACAAACAGCTTCTAATGCAGCAAAAGCAATATGGCATTTATTGGTGAACTGAGTGAGCCCACAGATGATCCTAAAAATACACACAAAGATTTTTAAGATTAGAGCAGAATAAATGAGTCATCAATCGGGAATGTGCTAAATATGGAAAGGTTGAATTTGGTACATAGACGTGTACGGGGTCAGGGGGGGAGCCAAAACTGGGCACAAACATTAAGTAGCTGGCAAAATCCTTATAGTCTACAATGTTGCATCCACATATGAAAAAGTTCATGATCTATCTGAATAGATGACAATAATATAAAACCAAATCAATATTCATTTAGATGATGGCCTTTTGATACATAACTTGCAGGTATCTTGAAGATAAATGATAATAATACTAACATGAATAGGAATATGGCCGGGGCTTATTTTCAGATGACATAACTTCATGGTTTTTTTTTTTCTAATATTTATTTATTGATTTGGCTGAACCAGGTCTTAGTTGTGGCAGGTGGGATCTAGAACCTAGGTGCCCTGAACTGGGAGGGAGGGCAGAGTCCCAGCCACTGAACCACCAGGGAAGTCCCTGGAGTTCTTCTTTATGTCATGCCACGGGGCATGCAGTGTAGTATCTTAGTTCCTCAACCAGGGATTGAATCCATGCCTCCTGCAGTGGAAGCGTGGAGTCCTAACCACTGGACAGCCAGGGAAGTCCCAACTTCTTAGAGTTTAAAGGTTCTACAATTATACTTCCCAAGTATAAAAGATTTCCTCCATATTTCAAAATCATTTGAAAATATAAAACTATTAACCAATAAGTTCTTAGCTAATATAGTAAATAAATCAAGACTGACAAAAGCATACCTTATTTTCAATTCTTACCCTCTTGCACTGGGCTCCCAATAAGGTGCATACAGCCCCGAAAATGCTGGGACGAAATAGCAGCCATAAGAAGTACCTACTTCTTTAGCAAGTTTTTCTAACATTAAAAACAAACGACAACAACAAAAAAAAAACACAAAAAATCATTCTAGTATATACTACTTCTTTCCATCAACAAGCACACGTGTTTAAAAAATTAGGACGGGACTTTTGATTTCCTAATATGCAGTACAGCAAAATGTTGCTAATTGTAGCAGAATACAAGCAGCAAGAAAAGCAAATTTCTCCACATTGAATACCTACCACTAAAATATAACCCAGTCCAAGAATGACAGGAACTGGATTAGTTTTGTTAAGGTATTGTAGCTCATTTCCACTATTTTTAAAAAAATATTTAATTTATTTTCGGATGTGCTGGGTCTTTATTGCTGTGCACAGGCTTTCTCTAGTTGCAACGAGTGGCAGCTGCTCTCTAGACATGGGGCACAGGTTTCTCATCGCCAGTGGCTTCTCTTGTTGTGGAGCACCAACTCTGGGGCATGTGGCCTCAGTAGGAGTGGGGTATGGGCTTAGATGCCCCATGGCATGTGGGATCTTAGTTCCTGGACCAAGGATTGATCCTGTGTCCGGTGCATTGGCAGGCGGATTCTTAACCATTGGACCATCAGGGAAGTCCCCATTTCCACTATTTTTAAGGTTGCTGACTAGCAGATGAAGAA
>NC_137289.1:119807500-119835000 GCF_054371585.1 Giraffa tippelskirchi | reverse complement strand
TGTGTGTCTGTGTGTTTGTCTGTCTGTGTGTGTCTGTCGGTGTGTGTGTGTCTGTCTGTGTGTCTGTCTGTCTGTGTGTGTCTGTGTGTGTGTCTGTGTGTGTGTGTCTGTGTGTCTGTGTCTGTGTGTGTGTCTGTCTGTGTGTGTGTCTGTGTGTGTGTCTGTGTGTGTGTCTGTGTGTGTGTCTGTGTGTGTGTCTGCATGTGTGTGTCTGTGTGTCTGTCTGTGTGTGTGTGTCTGTGTGTGTTTCTCTGTGTTTGTGTCTGTGTGTGTCTGTCAGTGTGTGTGTGTGTCTGTGTGTGTGTCTGTCTGTGTATGTCTGTCTGTGTGTGTGTCTGTGTGTGTCTGTCTGTCTGTGTGTGTGTATCTGTCTGTGTGTGTGTGTCTGTCTGTGTGTCTGTGTCTGTGTGTGTGTCTGTCTGCGTGTGTGTGTCTGTCTGCGTGTGTGTGTCTGTGTGTCTGTCTGTGTGTGTGTGTCTGTGTGTATGTGTCTGTGTGTGTGTCTGTGTGTGTGTGTCTGTGTGTGTCTGTTGGTGTGTGTGTGTCTGTGTGTGTGTCTGTGCGTGTCTGTCGGTGTGTGCGTGTCTGTGTGTGTGTCTGTGTGTGTGTCTGTGTGTGTGTGTCTGTGTGTGTGTCTGTGTATGTGTGTTTCTGTCTGTGTGTGTGTCTTTGTGCGTGTGTCTGTGTATGTGTCTGTTTGCGTGTGTCTGTGTGTGTGTCTGTGTGTGTGTCTGTGTGCGTGTCCGTGTGTGTCTGTCTGTGTGTGTGTCTGTGTGTGTGTCTTTGTGCGTGTGTCTGTGTATGTGTCTGTGTGCGTGTGTCTGTGTGTGTGTCTGTGTCCGTGTGTCTGTGTGTGTCTGTCTGTGTGCGTGTGTCTGTGTGTGTCGAGGTGTGTTTTTCTCTCTGTGTGCGTGTGTCTGTGTGTGCGTGTCTGTGTGTGTGTCTGTCTGTGTGTGTCTGTGTGTGTCTGTCTGTGTGCATGTGTTTGTGTGTGTGTCTGTCTGTGTGTGTGTGTCTGTTTGTGTCTGTGAGTGTGTCTGTGTGTGTGTTTGTGTGTCTGTGTGTGTGTCTGTCTGTGTGTCTGTGTCTGTGTGTGTGTCAGTGTGTGTGTCTGTGTCTGTGCATGTGTCTGTGTGTGTGTTTGTGTGTCTCTGTGTGCGTATGTCTGTGTGTCTGTGTCTGTGTGCGTGTCTGTGTGTGTGTCTGTCTGTGTGTGTCTGTCTGTGTGTGTGTCTGTGTGTGTGTCTGTTTGTGTGTCTGTCTCTGTGTGTCTGTCTGTGTGTGTGTCTGTGTGTGTGTCTTTGTGTGTGTCTGTGTGTGTGTCTGTGTGTGTCTGTCTGTGTGTCTGTGTCTGTGTGTGTGTCTGTCTGTGTGTGTGTCTGTGTGTGTGTCTTTGTGCGTGTGTCTGTGTATGTGTCTGTGTGCGTGTGTCTGTGTGTGTGTGTCTGTGTGCGTGTGTCTGTGTGTGTCTGTCTCTGTGCGTGTGTCTGTGTGCGTGTGTCTGTGTGTGTGTCGAGGTATGTGTTTCTCTCTGTGTGCGTGTGTCTGTGTGTGTCTGTCTGTGTGCGTGTTTCTGTGTGTCTGTGTCTGTGTGTGTGTCTGTCTGTGTGTGTGTCTGTGTGTGTGTCTTTGTGCGTGTGTCTGTGTATGTGTCTGTGTGCGTGTGTCTGTGTGTGTGTGTCTGTGTGCGTGTGTCTGTGTGTGTCTGTCTCTGTGCGTGTGTCTGTGTGCGTGTGTCTGTGTGTGTGTCGAGGTATGTGTTTCTCTCTGTGTGCGTGTGTCTGTGTGTGTCTGTCTGTGTGCGTGTTTCTGTGTGTCTGTGTCTGTGTGTGTGTCTGTCTGTGTGTGTGTCTGTGTGTGTGTCTGTGTGTGTGTCTGCGTGTGTGTGTCTGTGTGTCTGTCTGTGTGTGTGTGTCTGTCTGTGTGTGTGTCTGTGTGTGTGTGTCTGTGTGTGTGTCTGTGTGTGTGTGTCTGTGTGTGTGTTTGTGTGTGTGTCTGTCTGTGTGTGTGTGTCTGTGTGTGTGTGTCTGTGTGTGTGTCTGTGTGCATGTGTCTGTGTGTGTGTCTGTGTGTGTGTCTGTGTGTCTGTGTGTGGGTGTCTGTCTGTGTGTGTGTCTGTGTGTGTGTCTGTGTGTGTGTCTTTGTGTGTGTGTCTTTGTGTGTGTCTGTGTGTGTGTGTCTGTCTGTGTGTGTCTGTCTGTGTGTGTGTCTTGGTGTGTGTCTCTGTGCATGTGTCTGTGTGTGTGTCTGTGTTTGTGTCTGCGTGTGTGTGTCTGTGTGTCTGTCTGTTGGTGTGTGTCTGTATGTGCGCGTGTGTCTGTGTGTGTGTCTGTGTGTGTGTCTTTGTGTCTGTGTCTGTGTGTGTGTCTGTCTGTGTGTGTGTGTCTGTGTGTGTGTCTGTGTGTCTGTGTCTGTGTGTGTGTCTGTCTGTGTGTGTCTGTGTGCGTGTGTCTGTGTGTGTGTGTCTGTCTGTGTGTGTGTATCTGTGTGTGTGTCTCTGTCTGGGTGTGTGTATCTGTGTCTGTGTGTGTGTCTGTGTGTGTGTCTGTGTGTGTGTCTGTGTGTCTGTGTGTGTGTCTGTGTGTGTCTGTCTGTGTGTGTGTCTGTGTGTGTGGGTCTGTCTGTGTGTGTGTCTGTGTGTGTGTCTGTGTGCGTGTGTCTGTGTGTGTGTCTGAGTGTGTGTCTGTGTGTGTGTCTGAGTGTGTGTCTGTGTGCATGTGTCTGTGTGTGTGTGTCTGTGTGTGTGTGTCTCTGTGCATGTGTCTGTGGGTGAGTGTCTGTGTGTGTCTGTCGGTGTGTGTGTGTCTGTGTTGTGTCTGTCTGTGTGTGTCTGTCTGTTTGTGTGTCTGTGTGTGTGTCTGTGTGTGTGTCTGTGTGTGTGTCTGTGTGTGTCTGTGTGTGTGTCTGTGTGTGTGTCTATCTCTGTGTCTGTGTGTGTGTCTGTCTGTGTATGTGTCTGTGCGTGTGTCTGTGTGCGTGTGTCTGTTTGCGTGTGTCTGTGTGTGTGTCTGTGTGTGTGTTTCTGTCTGTGTGCGTGTGTCTGTGTGTGTGTGTCTGTGTGTGTGTGTCTGTCTGTGTGTGTGTATCTGTGTGTGTGTCTCTGTGTGTGTCTGTCTGTGTGTGTGTGTCTGTCTGTGTGTGTGTCTGTGTGTGTGTCTGTGTGTGTGTCTGTGTGTGTGTATCTGTCTGTGTGTGTGTCTGTGTGTGTGTCTGTCTGTGTGCATGTGTCTGTATGTGTGTCTGTCTGTCTGTGTGTCTGTGTGTGTGTGTCTGTGTGTGTGTCTGTGTGTGTGTTTGTGTGTCTGTGTGTGTGTCTGTCTGTGTGTGTCTGTGTGTGTCTGTCTGTGTGCATGTGTTTGTGTGTGTGTCTCTCTGTGTGTGTGTCTGTTTGTGTCTGTGAGTGTGTCTGTGTGTGTGTTTGTGTGTCTGTGTGTGTGTCTGTCTGTGTGTCTGTGTCTGTGTGTGTGTCTGTGTGTGTGTCTGTGTCTGTGCATGTGTCTGTGTGTGTGTTTGTGTGTCTCTGTGTGCGTATGTCTGTGTGTCTGTGTCTGTGTGCGTGTCTGTGTGTGTGTCTGTCTGTGTGTGTGTATCTGTCTGTGTGTGTGACTGTCTGTGTGTGTCTGTGTGTGTGTCTGTGTGTGTGTCTGTGTGTGTGTCTTTGTGTGTGTCTGTGTGTGTGTGTCTGTCTGTGTGTGTGTCTGTGTGTGTGTCTGTGTGCGTGTGTCTGTGTGTGTGTCTGAGTGTGTGTCTGTGTGTGTGTATGTGTGTGTGTCTGTGTGTGTGTCTGTGTGTGTCTGTCTGTGTGTCTGTGTCTGTGTGTGTGTCTGTCTGTGTGTGTCTGTCTGTGTGTGTGTCTGTGTGTGTGTCTGTTTGTGTGTCTGTCTCTGTGTGTCTGTCTGTGTGTGTGTCTCTGTGTGTGTCTTTGTGTGTGTCTGTGTGTGTGTCTGTGTGTGTCTGTCTCTGTGTCTGTGTCTGTGTGTGTGTCTGTCTGTGTGTGTGTCTGTGTGTGTGTCTTTGTGCGTGTGTCTGTGTATGTGTCTGTGTGCGTGTGTCTGTGTGTGTGTGTCTGTGTGCGTGTGTCTGTGTGTGTCTGTCTGTGTGCGTGTGTCTGTGTGCGTGTGTCTGTGTGTGTGTCGAGGTATGTGTTTCTCTCTGTGTGCGTGTGTCTGTGTGTGTGTGTCTGTGTGCGTGTGTCTGTGTGTGTCTGTCTGTGTGCGTGTGTCTGTGTGTCTGTGTGTGTGTCTGTCTGTGTGTGTGTCTGTGTGTGTGTCTTTGTGCGTGTGTCTGTGTATGTGTCTGTTTGCGTGTGTCTGTGTGTGTGTCTGTGTGTGTGTCTGTGTGTGTTTCTGTGTGTGTCTGTCTGTGTGTCTGTGCCTGTGTGCGTGTCTGTCTGTGTGTGTGTCTGTGTGTGTGTCTTTGTGCGTGTGTCTGTGTGTGTGTCTGTGTGTGTGCATGTGTCTGTGTCTGTGTATGTGTGTGTGCCTGTGTGTGTGTGTCTGTCTGTGTGTGTGTGTCTGTTTGTGTCTCTGAGTGTGTCTGTTTGTGTCTGTCTGTCTGTGTGTCTGTGTGCATGTGTCTGTGTTTGTGTCTGTGTGTGTGTCTGTGTGTGTGTCTGCGTGTGTGTCTGTGTGTGTTTCTGTCTCTGTGTGTGTGTCTGTCACTGTGTGTGTGTCTGTGTGTGTGTGTCTGTGTGTGTGTCTGTGTGCATGTGTCTGTGTGTGTGTCTGTATGTGTGTGTCTGTGTGTGTTTCTCTGTGTTTGTGTCTGTGTGTGTCTGTCGGTGTGTGTGTGTGTCTGTGTGTGTGTCTGTCTGTGTGTGTGTCTGTGTGTGTGTCTGTGTTCGTGTGTCTGTGTGTGTGTCTGAGTGTGTGTCTGTGTGTGTGTCGGAGTGTGTGTCTGTGTGCATGTGTCTGTGTGTGTCTGTCTGTGTGTGTGTGTCTATCTGTGTGTCTGTGTCTGTGTGTGTGTCTGTCTGTGTATGTCTCTGTGTGTGTGTCTGTGTGTGTGTCTCTGTGTGTGTCTTTGTGCGTGTGTGTATGTGTCTCTTTGCGTGTGTCTGTGTGTGTGTCTGTGTGTGTCTCTGTGTGTGTCTGTCTGTGTGTCTGTGTCTGTGTGCGTGTCTGTCTGTGTGTGTGTCTGTGTGTGTGTCTTTGTGCGTGTGTCTGTGTATGTGTCTGTGTGTGTGTCTCTGTGTTTCTGTCTGTGTGTGTCTGTCAGTGTGTGTGTGTGTCTGTGTGTGTCTCTGTCTGTGTGTGTCTGTCTGTGTGTGTGTCTGTGTGTTTGTCTGTCTGTGTGTGTGTCTGTGTGTGTGTCTGTTTGCGTGTGTCTGTGTGTGTCTGTGTGTGTGTCTGTGTGCGTGTGTCTGTGTGCGTGTGTCTGTGTGTGTCTGTCTCTGTGCGTGTGTCTGTGTGCGTGTGTCTGTGTGTGTGTCGAGGTATGTGTTTCTCTCTGTGTGCGTGTGTCTGTGTGTGTCTGTCTGTGTGCGTGTTTCTGTGTGTCTGTGTCTGTGTGTGTGCCTGTCTGTGTGTGTGTCTGTGTGTGTGTCTTTGTGCGTGTGTCTGTGTATGTGTCTGTTTGCGTGTGTCTGTGTGTGTGTCTGTGTGTGTGTCTGTGTGTGTTGCTGTGTGTGTCTGTCTGTGTGTCTGTGTCTGTGTGCGTGTCTGTCTGTGTGTGTGTCTGTGTGTGTGTCTTTGTGCGTGTGTCTGTGTGTGTGTCTGTGTGCGTGTGTCTGTTTGTGTGTGTCTGTGTGTGTCTGTCTGTGTGTGTGTGTCTGTGTGTGTGTCTCTGGGTTGGTGTCTGTGTGTTTCTGTCGGTGTGTGTGTGTGTCTGTGTGTGTGTCTGTCTGTGTAGGTCTGTCTGTGTGTGTGTCTGTGTGTGTCTGTCGGTCTGTGTGTGTGTATCTGTATGTGTGTGTGTCTGTATGTGTGTCTGTGTGCATGTGTCTGTGTCTGTGTATGTGTGTGTGTGTGTGTGTCTGTGTGTGTGTGTCTGTCTGTGTGTGTGTGTCTCTTTGTGTCTGTGAGTGTGTCTGTTTGTGTGTGTCTCTCTGTGTGTCTGTGTGCATGTGTCTGTGTGTGTGTCTGTGTGTGTGTCTGTGTGTGTGTGTGTGTGTGTCTGTGTGTGTGTCTGTCTGTGTGTGTGTGTCTGTCTGTGTGTGTGTATCTGTCTGTGTGTTTGTCTGTGTGTGTGTGTCTGTCTGTGTGTGTGTCTGTCTGTGTGTGTCTGTGTGCGTGTGTCTGTGTGTGTGTGTCTGTCTGTGTGTGTGTATCTGTGTGTGTGTCTCTGTCTGGGTGTGTGTATCTGTTTCTGTGTGTGTGTCTGTGTGTGTGTCTGTGTGTGTGTCTGTGTGTCTGTGTGTGTGTCTGTGTGTGTCTGTCTGTGTGTGTGTCTGTGTTTGTGTGTCTGTCTGTGTGTGTGTCTGTGTGTGTGTCTGTGTGCGAGTGTCTGTGTGTGTGTCTGAGTGTGTGTCTGTGTGTGTGTCTGAGTGTGTGTCTGTGTGCATGTGTCTGTGTGTGTGTGTCTGTGTGTGTGTGTCTCTGTGCATGTGTCTGTGGGTGAGTGTCTGTGTGTGTCTGTCGGTGTGTGTGTGTCTGTGTTGTGTCTGTCTGTGTGTGTCTGTCTGTTTGTGTGTCTGTGTGTGTGTCTGTTTGTGTGTCTGTCTGTGTGTGTCTGTCTGTGTGTGTCTGTGTGTGTGTCTGTGTGTGTGTCTGTCTGTGTGTCTGTCTGTGTATGTGTCTGTGTGCGTGTGTCTGTGTGTGTGTGTCTGTGTGCGTGTGTCTGTATGTGTCTGTCTGTGTGCGTGTGTCTGTGTGCGTGTGTCTGTGTGTGTGTCGAGGTGTGTGTTTCTCTCTGTGTGCGTGTGTCTGTGTGTGTGTGTCTGTGTGTGTGTCTGTGTGCATGTTTCTGTGTGTGTGTCTGTGTGTGTGTGTCTGTGTGTGTGTCTGTGTGTGTCTGTCTGTCTGTGTGTGTGTATCTCTCTGGGTGTGTGTATCTGTGTCAGTGTGTGTGTCTGTGTGTATGTGTATGTGTGTGTGTCTGTGTTTGTGTCTGTGTGTGTGTGTCTGTGTGTGTGTCTGTGTGTGTGTGTCTGTGTGTGTGTCTGTGTGTGTGTGTCTGTGTGTGTGCGTCTGTGTGTGTGTCTGTGTGTGTGTCTGTGTGTGTGTGTCTGTGTGTGTGTCTGCGTGTGTGTGTCTCTGTGTGTGTCTGCGTGTGTGTGTCTGTGTGTCTGTCTGTGTGTGTGTGTGTGTCTGTGTGTGTGTGTGTATGTGTGTGTGTTTGTCTGTGTGCATGTGTCTGTGTGTGTGTCTGTGTGTGTGTCTGTGTGTGTGTCTGTGTGTGTCTGTCGGTGTGTGTGTGTCTGTGGTGTGTCTGTGTGTGTCTGTCTGTGTGTGTTTGTCTGTGTGTGTGTCTGTGTGTGTGTCTGTGTGTGTCTGTGTATGTGTGTGTTTCTGTCTGTGTGTGTGTCTGTGTGTGTGTCTTTGTGCGTGTCTGTGTCTGTGTGACTGTGTGCCTGTGTGCGTGTGTCTTTGTGTGTATCTGTGTGCGTTTGTCTGTGTGTTTGTCTGTGTGTGTGTGTCTGTGTGTCTGTGTGCGTGTGTCTGTATTCGTGTGTCTGTGTGTGTGTCTGTGTGTGTTTTGTGTGTCTGTGTCTGTGTGTGTGTCTGTGTATGTGTCTGTGTGTGTGTCTGTGTGTGTGTGTCTGTGTGTGTCTGTGTGTGTGTCTGTGTGTGTGTCTGTGTGTGTGTCTGTGTGTGTGTCTGTGTGCATGTGTCTGTGTGTGTGTCTGTGTGTGTGTCTGTGTGTGTGTCTGCATGTGTGTGTCTGTGTGTCTGTCTGTCTGTGTGTGTCTGTGTGTGTTTCTCTGTGTTTGTGTCTGTGTGTGTCTGTCAGTGTGTGTGTGTGTCTGTGTGTGTGTCTGTCTGTGTATGTCTGTCTGTGTGTGTGTCTGTGTGTGTCTGTCTGTCTGTGTGTGTGTATCTGTCTGTGTGTGTGTGTCTGTCTGTGTGTCTGTGTCTGTGTGTGTGTCTGTCTGCGTGTGTGTGTCTGTCTGCGTGTGTGTGTCTGTGTGTCTGTCTGTGTGTGTGTGTCTGTGTGTATGTGTCTGTGTGTGTGTCTGTGTGTGTGTGTCTGTGTGTGTCTGTTGGTGTGTGTGTGTCTGTGTGTGTGTCTGTGCGTGTCTGTCGGTGTGTGCGTGTCTGTGTGTGTGTCTGTGTGTGTGTCTGTGTGTGTGTGTCTGTGTGTGTGTCTGTGTATGTGTGTTTCTGTCTGTGTGTGTGTCTTTGTGCGTGTGTCTGTGTATGTGTCTGTTTGCGTGTGTCTGTGTGTGTGTCTGTGTGTGTGTCTGTGTGCGTGTCCGTGTGTGTCTGTCTGTGTGTGTGTCTGTGTCTGTGTCTTTGTGCGTGTGTCTGTGTATGTGTCTGTGTGCGTGTGTCTGTGTGTGTGTCTGTGTCCGTGTGTCTGTGTGTGTCTGTCTGTGTGCGTGTGTCTGTGTGTGTCGAGGTGTGTTTTTCTCTCTGTGTGCGTGTGTCTGTGTGTGCGTGTCTGTGTGTGTGTCTGTCTGTGTGTGTCTGTGTGTGTCTGTCTGTGTGCATGTGTTTGTGTGTGTGTCTGTCTGTGTGTGTGTGTCTGTTTGTGTCTGTGAGTGTGTCTGTGTGTGTGTTTGTGTTTCTGTGTGTGTGTCTGTCTGTGTGTCTGTGTCTGTGTGTGTGTCAGTGTGTGTGTCTGTGTCTGTGCATGTGTCTGTGTGTGTGTTTGTGTGTCTCTGTGTGCGTATGTCTGTGTGTCTGTGTCTGTGTGCGTGTCTGTGTGTGTGTCTGTCTGTGTGTGTGTATCTGTCTGTGTGTGTGACTGTCTGTATGTGTCTGTGTGTGTGTCTGTGTGTGTGTCTGTGTGTGTCTCTGTGTGTGTGTCTTTGTGTGTGTCTGTGTGTGTGTGTCTGTCTGTGTGTGTGTCTGTGTGTGTGTCTGTGTGCGTGTGTCTGTGTGTGTGTCTGAGTGTGTGTCTGTGTGTGTGTATGTGTGTGTGTCTGTGTGTGTGTCTGTTTGTGTGTCTGTCTCTGTGTGTCTGTCTGTGTGTGTGTCTGTGTGTGTGTCTTTGTGTGTGTCTGTGTGTGTGTCTGTGTGTGTCTGTCTGTGTGTCTGTGTCTGTGTGTGTGTCTGTCTGTGTGTGTGTCTGTGTGTGTGTCTTTGTGCGTGTGTCTGTGTATGTGTCTGTGTGCGTGTGTCTGTGTGTGTGTGTCTGTGTGCGTGTGTCTGTGTGTGTCTGTCTCTGTGCGTGTGTCTGTGTGCGTGTGTCTGTGTGTGTGTCGAGGTATGTGTTTCTCTCTGTGTGCGTGTGTCTGTGTGTGTCTGTCTGTGTGCGTGTTTCTGTGTGTCTGTGTCTGTGTGTGTGCCTGTCTGTGTGTGTGTCTGTGTGTGTGTCTTTGTGCGTGTGTCTGTGTATGTGTCTGTTTGCGTGTGTCTGTGTGTGTGTCTGTGTGTGTGTCTGTGTGTGTTTTGTGTGTCTGTGTCTGTGTGTGTGTCTGTGTATGTGTCTGTGTGTGTGTCTGTGTGTGTGTGTCTGTGTGTGTCTGTGTGTGTGTCTGTGTGTGTGTGTGTGTCTGTGTGTGTGTCTGTGTGCATGTGTCTGTGTGTGTGTCTGTGTGTGTGTCTGTGTGTGTGTCTGCATGTGTGTGTCTGTGTGTCTGTCTGTGTGTGTGTGTCTGTGTGTGTTTCTCTGTGTTTGTGTCTGTGTGTGTCTGTCAGTGTGTGTGTGTGTCTGTGTGTGTGTCTGTCTGTGTATGTCTGTCTGTGTGTGTGTCTGTGTGTGTCTGTCTGTCTGTGTGTGTGTATCTGTCTGTGTGTGTGTGTCTGTCTGTGTGTCTGTGTCTGTGTGTGTGTCTGTCTGCGTGTGTGTGTCTGTCTGCGTGTGTGTGTCTGTGTGTCTGTCTGTGTGTGTGTGTCTGTGTGTATGTGTCTGTGTGTGTGTCTGTGTGTGTGTGTCTGTGTGTGTCTGTTGGTGTGTGTGTGTCTGTGTGTGTGTCTGTGCGTGTCTGTCGGTGTGTGCGTGTCTGTGTGTGTGTCTGTGTGTGTGTCTGTGTGTGTGTGTCTGTGTGTGTGTCTGTGTATGTGTGTTTCTGTCTGTGTGTGTGTCTTTGTGCGTGTGTCTGTGTATGTGTCTGTTTGCGTGTGTCTGTGTGTGTGTCTGTGTGTGTGTCTGTGTGCGTGTCCGTGTGTGTCTGTCTGTGTGTGTGTCTGTGTGTGTGTCTTTGTGCGTGTGTCTGTGTATGTGTCTGTGTGCGTGTGTCTGTGTGTGTGTCTGTGTCCGTGTGTCTGTGTGTGTCTGTCTGTGTGCGTGTGTCTGTGTGTGTCGAGGTGTGTTTTTCTCTCTGTGTGCGTGTGTCTGTGTGTGCGTGTCTGTGTGTGTGTCTGTCTGTGTGTGTCTGTGTGTGTCTGTCTGTGTGCATGTGTTTGTGTGTGTGTCTGTCTGTGTGTGTGTGTCTGTTTGTGTCTGTGAGTGTGTCTGTGTGTGTGTTTGTGTGTCTCTGTGTGTGTCTGTCTGTGTGTCTGTGTCTGTGTGTGTGTCAGTGTGTGTGTCTGTGTCTGTGCATGTGTCTGTGTGTGTGTTTGTGTGTCTCTGTGTGCGTATGTCTGTGTGTCTGTGTCTGTGTGCGTGTCTGTGTGTGTGTCTGTCTGTGTGTGTGTATCTGTCTGTGTGTGTGACTGTCTGTATGTGTCTGTGTGTGTGTCTGTGTGTGTGTCTGTGTGTGTCTCTGTGTGTGTGTCTTTGTGTGTGTCTGTGTGTGTGTGTCTGTCTGTGTGTGTGTCTGTGTGTGTGTCTGTGTGCGTGTGTCTGTGTGTGTGTCTGAGTGTGTGTCTGTGTGTGTGTATGTGTGTGTGTCTGTGTGTGTGTCTGTTTGTGTGTCTGTCTCTGTGTGTCTGTCTGTGTGTGTGTCTGTGTGTGTGTCTTTGTGTGTGTCTGTGTGTGTGTCTGTGTGTGTCTGTCTGTGTGTCTGTGTCTGTGTGTGTGTCTGTCTGTGTGTGTGTCTGTGTGTGTGTCTTTGTGCGTGTGTCTGTGTATGTGTCTGTGTGCGTGTGTCTGTGTGTGTGTCTGTGTGCGTGTGTCTGTGTGTGTCTGTCTCTGTGCGTGTGTCTGTGTGCGTGTGTCTGTGTGTGTGTCGAGGTATGTGTTTCTCTCTGTGTGCGTGTGTCTGTGTGTGTCTGTCTGTGTGCGTGTTTCTGTGTGTCTGTGTCTGTGTGTGTGCCTGTCTGTGTGTGTGTCTGTGTGTGTGTCTTTGTGCGTGTTTCTGTGTATGTGTCTGTTTGCGTGTGTCTGTGTGTGTGTCTGTGTGTGTGTCTGTGTGTGTTGCTGTGTGTGTCTGTCTGTGTGTCTGTGTCTGTGTGCGTGTCTGTCTGTGTGTGTGTCTGTGTGTGTGTCTTTGTGCGTGTGTCTGTGTGTGTGTCTGTGTGCGTGTGTCTGTGTGTGTGTGTCTGTGTGTGTCTGTCTGTGTGTGTGTGTCTGTGTGTGTGTCTCTGGGTTTGTGTCTGTGTGTTTCTGTCGGTGTGTGTGTGTGTCTGTGTGTGTGTCTGTCTGTGTAGGTCTGTCTGTGTGTGTGTCTGTGTGTGTCTGTCGGTCTGTGTGTGTGTATCTGTATGTGTGTGTGTCTGTATGTGTGTCTGTGTGCATGTGTCTGTGTCTGTGTATGTGTGTGTGTGTGTGTGTCTGTGTGTGTGTGTCTGTCTGTGTGTGTGTGTCTCTTTGTGTCTGTGAGTGTGTCTGTTTGTGTGTGTCTCTCTGTGTGTCTGTGTGCATGTGTCTGTGTGTGTGTCTGTGTGTGTCTGTGTGTGTGTGTCTGTGTGTGTGTCTGTCTGTGTGTGTGTGTCTGTCTGTGTGTGTGTATCTGTCTGTGTGTTTGTCTGTGTGTGTGTGTCTGTCTGTGTGTGTGTCTGTCTGTGTGTGTCTGTGTGCGTGTGTCTGTGTGTGTGTGTCTGTCTGTGTGTGTGTATCTGTGTGTGTGTCTCTGTCTGGGTGTGTGTATCTGTGTGTGTGTCTGTGTGTGTGTCTGTGTGTCTGTGTGTGTGTCTGTGTGTGTCTGTCTGTGTGTGTGTCTGTGTTTGTGTGTCTGTCTGTGTGTGTGTCTGTGTGTGTGTCTGTGTGCGTGTGTCTGTGTGTGTGTCTGAGTGTGTGTCTGTGTGTGTGTCTGAGTGTGTGTCTGTGTGCATGTGTCTGTGTGTGTGTGTCTGTGTGTGTGTGTCTCTGTGCATGTGTCTGTGGGTGAGTGTCTGTGTGTGTCTGTCGGTGTGTGTGTGTCTTTGTTGTGTCTGTCTGTGTGTGTCTGTCTGTTTGTGTGTCTGTGTGTGTGTCTGTTTGTGTGTCTGTCTGTGTGTGTCTGTCTGTGTGTGTCTGTGTGTGTGTCTGTGTGTGTGTCTGTGTGTGTGTCTGTGTGTGTGTCTGTCTGTGTATGTGTCTGTGTGCGTGTGTCTGTGTGTGTGTGTCTGTGTGCGTGTGTCTGTATGTGTCTGTCTGTGTGCGTGTGTCTGTGTGCGTGTGTCTGTGTGTGTGTCGAGGTGTGTGTTTCTCTCTGTGTGCGTGTGTCTGTGTGTGTGTGTCTGTGTGCATGTTTCTGTGTGTGTGTCTGTGTGTGTGTGTCTGTGTGTGTGTCTGTGTGCGTCTGTCTGTCTGTGTGTGTGTATCTCTCTGGGTGTGTGTATCTGTGTCAGTGTGTGTGTCTGTGTGCATGTGTATGTGTGTGTGTCTGTGTTTGTGTCTGTGTGTGTGTGTCTGTGTGTGTGTCTGTGTGTGTGTGTCTGTGTGTGTGTCTGTGTGTGTGTGTCTGTGTGTGTGCGTCTGTGTGTGTGTCTGTGTGTGTGTCTGTGTGTGTGTGTCTGTGTGTGTGTCTGCGTGTGTGTGTCTCTGTGTGTGTCTGCGTGTGTGTGTCTGTGTGTCTGTCTGTGTTTGTGTGTGTGTCTGTGTGTGTGTGTGTATGTGTGTGTGTTTGTCTGTGTGCATGTGTCTGTGTGTGTGTCTGTGTGTGTGTCTGTGTGTGTGTCTGTGTGTGTCTGTCGGTGTGTGTGTGTCTGTGGTGTGTCTGTGTGTGTCTGTCTGTGTGTGTTTGTCTGTGTGTGTGTCTGTGTGTGTGTCTGTGTGTGTCTGTGTATGTGTGTGTTTCTGTCTGTGTGTGTGTCTGTGTGTGTGTCTTTGTGCGTGTCTGTGTCTGTGTGACTGTGTGCCTGTGTGCGTGTGTCTTTGTGTGTATCTGTGTGCGTTTGTCTGTGTGTTTGTCTGTGTGTGTGTGTCTGTGTGTCTGTGTGCGTGTGTCTGTATTCGTGTGTCTGTATTCGTGTGTCTGTGTGTGTGTCTGTGTGTGTTTTGTGTGTCTGTGTCTGTGTGTGTGTCTGTGTATGTGTCTGTGTGTGTGTCTGTGTGTGTGTGTCTGTGTGTGTGTCTGTGTGTGTGTATCTGTCTGTGTGTGTGTCTGTGTGTGTGTCTGTCTATGTGCATGTGTCTGTGTCTGTGAATGTGTGTGTGCCTGTGTGTGTGTGTCTGTCTGTGTGTGTGTGTCTGTTTGTGTCTGTGAGTGTGTCTGTTTGTGTCTGTCTGTCTGTGTGTCTGTGTGCATGTGTCTGTGTTTGTGTTTGTGTGTGTGTCTGTGTGTGTGTCTGTGTGCATGTGTCTGTGTGTGTGTCTGTGTGTGTGTGTCTGTGTGTGTTTCTCTGTGTTTGTGTCTGTGTGTGTCTGTCGGTGTGTGTGTGTGTCTGTGTGTGTGTCTGTCTGTGTGTGTGTCTGTGTGTGTCTGTCTGTCTGTGTGTGTGTATCTGTCTGTGTGTGTGTGTCTGTCTGTGTGTCTGTGTCTGTGTGTGTGTCTGTCTGTGTGTGTGTCTGTGTGTGTGTCTGTGTGTGTCTGTCTGTGTGTGTGTCTGTGTGTGTGTCTTTGTGCGTGTGTCTGTGTATGTGTCTGTGTGCGTGTGTCTGTGTGTGTGTCTGTGTCCGTGTGTCTGTGTGTGTCTGTCTGTGTGCGTGTGTCTGTGTGTGTGTCGAGGTGTGTTTTTCTCTCTGTGTGCGTGTGTCTGTGTGTGCGTGTCTGTGTGTGTGTGTCTGTGTGTGTGTCTGTGTGCATGTGTCTGTGTGTGTGTCTGTGTGTGTGTGTCTGTGTGTGTGTCTGTGTGTGTCTGTCTGTCTGTGTGTGTGTATCTCTCTGGGTGTGTGTATCTGAGTCAGTGTGTGTGTCTGTGTGCATGTCTCTGTGTGTGTCTGTGTGTGTGTCTGTGTGTGTGTCTGCGTGTGTGTCTGTCTGTGTGTCTGTGTCTGTGTGCATGTCTGTCTGTGTGTGTGTCTGTGTGTGTGTCTCTGTGCGTGTGTCTGCGTGTGTGTCTGTCTGTGTGTCTGTGTCTGTGTGCATGTCTGTCTGTGTGTGTGTCTGTGTGTGTGTCTCTGTGCGTGTGTCTGTGTGTGTGTCTGTGTGTGTGTCTCTGTGTTTGTGTCTGTGTGTGTCTGTCGGTGTGTGTGTGTGTCTGTGTGTGTGTCTGTCTGTGTATGTCTGTCTGTGTGTGTGTCTGTGTGTGTGTATCTGTCTTTGTGTGTGTCTGTGTGTGTGTCTGTCTGTGTGCATGTGTCTGTGTCTGTGTATGTGTGTGTGCCTGTGTGTGTGTGTCTGTCTGTGGGTGTGTGTCTGTTTGTGTCTGTGAGTGTGTCTGTTTGTGTCTGTCTATCTGTGAGTCTGTGTGCATGTGTCTGTGTTTGTGTCTGTGTGTGTGTCTGTGTGTGTGTCTGCGTGTGTGTCTGTGTGTGTTTCTGTCTGTGTGTGTGTGTCTGTCACTGTGTGTGTGTCTGTGTGTGTGTGTCTGTGTGTGTGTCTGTGTGCATGTGTCTGTGTGTGTGTCTCTGTGTGTGTCTGTGTGTGTGTCTGCATGTGTGTGTCTGTGTGTCTGTCTGTGTGTGTGTGTCTGTGTGTGTTTCTCTGTGTTTGTGTCTGTGTGTGTCTGTCAGTGTGTGTGTGTGTCTGTGTGTGTGTCTGTCTGTGTATGTCTGTCTGTGTGTGTGTCTGTGTGTGTCTGTCTGTCTGTGTGTGTGTATCTGTGTGTGTGTGTCTGTCTGTGTGTCTGTGTCTGTGTGTGTGTCTGTGTGTGTCTGTCTGTGTGTGTGTCTGTGTGTGTGTCTTTGTGCGTGTGTCTGTGTATGTGTCTGTGTGCGTGTGTCTCTGTGTGTGTCTGTATCCGTGTGTCTGTGTGTGTCTGTCTGTGTGCGTGTGTCTGTGTGTGTGTCGAGGTGTGTTTTTCTCTCTGTGTGCGTGTGTCTGTGTGTGCGTGTCTGTGTGTGTGTGTCTGTGTGTGTGTCTGTGTGCATGTGTCTGTGTGTGTGTCTGTGTGTGTGTGTCTGTGTGTGTGTCTGTGTGTGTCTGTCTGTCTGTGTGTGTGTATCTCTCTGGGTGTGTGTATCTGTGTCAGTGTGTGTGTCTGTGTGCATGTCTCTGTGTGTGTGTCTGTGTGTGTGTCTGTGTGTGTGTCTGCGTGTGTGTCTGTGTGTGTGTCTGTCTGTGTGTGTGTGTTTGTCACTGTGTGTGTGTCTCTGTGTGTGTCTGTGTGTGTGTCTGTGTGTGTGTCTGCGTGTGTGTGTCTGTGTGTCTGTCTGTGTGTGTGTGTCTGTGTGTGTGTCTTTGTGTGTGTGTCTGTGTGTGTGTCTGTGTGTGTGTCTGTGTGTGTGTGTCTGTGTGTGTGTGTCTGTGTGTGTGTCGGTGTGCCTGTGTCTGTGTGTGTGTCTGTGTGTGTGTCTGTGTGTCTGTGTGTGTGTGTCTGTCTGTGTGTGTGTATCTGTGTGTGTCTCTGTCTGGGTGTGTGTATCTCTGTCTGTGTGTGTGTCTGTGTGTGTGTCTGTGTGTGTGTCTGTGTGTCTGTGTGTGTGTCTGTGTGTGTGTCTGTGTGTGTCTCTCTGTGTGTGTGTCTGTGTGTGTGTGTCTGTCTGTGTTTGTGTCTGTGTGTGTGTCTGTGTGCGTGTGTCTGTGTGTGTGTCTGAGTGTGTGTCTGTGTGTGTGTCTGAGTGTGTGTCTGTGTGCATGTGTCTGTGTGTGTGTGTCTGTGTGTGTGTGTCTCTGTGCATGTGTCTCTGGGTGAGTGTCTGTGTGTGTGTGTCGGTGTGTGTGTGTCTGTGTTGTGTCTGTCCGTGTGTGTCTGTCTGTGTGTGTGTCTGTGTGTGTGTCTTTGTGCGTGTGTCTGTGTATGTGTCTGTGTGCGTGTGTCTGTGTGTGTGTCTGTGTCCGTGTGTCTGTGTGTGTCTGTCTGTGTGCGTGTGTCTGTGTGTGTGTCGAGGTGTGTTTTTCTCTGTGTGTGCGTGTGTCTGTGTGTGCGTGTCTGTGTGTGTGTGTCTGTGTGTGTGTCTGTGTGCATGTGTCTGTGTGTGTGTCTGTGTGTGTGTGTCTGTGTGTGTGTCTGTGTGTGTCTGTCTGTCTGTGTGTGTGTATCTCTCTGGGTGTGTGTATCTGTGTCAGTGTGTGTGTCTGTGTGCATGTGTCTGTGTGTGTGTCTGTGTTTGTGTCTGTGTGTGTGTCTGTGTGTGTGCGTCTGTGTGTTTGTGTCTCTGTGTGTGTCTGTGTGTGTGTGTCTGTGTGTGTGTCTGCGTGTGTGTCTGTGTGTCTGTCTGTGTGTGTGTGTGTGTGTCTGTGTGTGTGTGTCTTTGTGTCTATCTGTGTGCGTTTGTCTGTGTGTTTGTCTGTGTGTGTGTGTCTGTGTTCGTGTGTCTGTGTGTGTGTCTGTGTGTGTTTTGTGTGTCTGTGTCTGTGTGTGTGTCTGTCTGTGTATGTGTCTGTGTGTGTGTCTGTGTGTGTGTGTCTGTGTGTGTCTGTCTGTGTGTCTGTGTCTGTGTGTGTGTCTGTCTGTGTGTGTGTATGTGTGTGTGTCTTTGTGCGTGTGTCTGTGTATGTGTCTGTGTGCGTGTGTCTGTGTGTGTGTCTGTGTGTGTGTCTGTGTGTGTTTCTGTGTGTCTGTCTGTGTGTCTGTGTGTGTGTCTCTCTGTGTGTGTGTGTCTGTCTCTGTGTTTGTGTCTGCGTGTGTGTGTCTGTGTGTGTGTGTCTGTGTGTGTGTGTCTGTGTGTGTGTGTCTGTGTGTGTGTCTGTGTGTGTGTCTGTGTGTGTCTGTGTGTGTGTCTGTGTGTGTGTCTGTGTGTGTGTGTCTATCTGTGTGTCTGTGTCTGTGTGTGTGTCTGTCTGTGTATGTCTCTGTGTGTGTGTCTGTGTGTGTGTGTCTCTGTGTGTGTCTTTGTGCGTGTGTGTATGTGTCTCTTTGCGTGTGTCTGTGTGTGTGTCTGTGTGTGTCTCTGTGTGTGTCTGTCTGTGTGTCTGTGTCTGTGTGCGTGTCTGTCTGTGTGTGTGTCTGTGTGTGTGTCTTTGTGCGTGTGTCTGTGTATGTGTCTGTGTGTGTGTCTCTGTGTTTCTGTCTGTGTGTGTCTGTCAGTGTGTGTGTGTGTCTGTGTGTGTCTCTGTCTGTGTGTGTCTGTCTGTGTGTGTGTCTGTGTGTGTGTCTGTCTGTGTGTGTGTCTGTGTGCGTGTGTCTGTGTGTGTCTGTGTGTGTGTCTGTGTGCGTGTGTCTGTGTGCGTGTGTCTGTGTGTGTCTGTCTCTGTGCGTGTGTCTGTGTGCGTGTGTCTGTGTGTGTGTCGAGGTATGTGTTTCTCTCTGTGTGCGTGTGTCTGTGTGTGTCTGTCTGTGTGCGTGTTTCTGTGTGTCTGTGTCTGTGTGTGTGCCTGTCTGTGTGTGTGTCTGTGTGTGTGTCTTTGTGCGTGTGTCTGTGTATGTGTCTATTTGCGTGTGTCTGTGTGTGTGTCTGTGTGTGTGTCTGTGTGTGTTGCTGTGTGTGTCTGTCTGTGTGTCTGTGTCTGTGTGCGTGTCTGTCTGTGTGTGTGTCTGTGTGTGTGTCTTTGTGCGTGTGTCTGTGTGTGTGTCTGTGTGCGTGTGTCTGTGTGTGTGTGTCTGTGTGTGTCTGTCTGTGTGTGTGTGTCTGTGTGTGTGTCTCTGGGTTTGTGTCTGTGTGTTTCTGTCGGTGTGTGTGTGTGTCTGTCTGTGTAGGTCTGTCTGTGTGTGTGTCTGTGTGTGTCTGTCGGTCTGTGTGTGTGTATCTGTATGTGTGTGTGTCTGTATGTGTGTCTGTGTGCATGTGTCTGTGTCTGTGTATGTGTGTGTGTGTGTGTGTCTCTGTGTGTGTGTCTGTCTGTGTGTGTGTGTCTCTTTGTGTCTGTGAGTGTGTCTGTTTGTGTGTGTCTCTCTGTGTGTCTGTGTGCATGTGTCTGTGTGTGTGTCTGTGTGTGTGTCTGTGTGTGTCTGTGTGTGTGTGTCTGTCTGTGTGTGTGTCTGTCTGTGTGTGTCTGTGTGCGTGTGTCTGTGTGTGTGTGTCTGTCTGTGTGTGTGTATCTGTGTGTGTGTCTCTGTCTGGGTGTGTGTATCTGTTTCTGTGTGTGTGTCTGTGTGTGTGTCTGTGTGTGTGTCTGTGTGTCTGTGTGTGTGTCTGTGTGTGTCTGTCTGTGTGTGTGTCTGTGTTTGTGTGTCTGTCTGTGTGTGTGTCTGTGTGTGTGTCTGTGTGCGTGTGTCTGTGTGTGTGTCTGAGTGTGTGTCTGTGTGTGTGTCTGAGTGTGTGTCTGTGTGCATGTGTCTGTGTGTGTGTGTCTGTGTGTGTGTGTCTCTGTGCATGTGTCTGTGGGTGAGTGTCTGTGTGTGTCTGTCGGTGTGTGTGTGTCTGTGTTGTGTCTGTCTGTGTGTGTCTGTCTGTTTGTGTGTCTGTGTGTGTGTCTGTTTGTGTGTCTGTCTGTGTGTGTCTGTCTGTGTGTGTCTGTGTGTGTGTCTGTGTGTGTGTCTGTGTGTGTGTCTGTCTGTGTGTCTGTCTGTGTATGTGTCTGTGTGCGTGTGTCTGTGTGTGTGTGTCTGTGTGCGTGTGTCTGTATGTGTCTGTCTGTGTGCGTGTGTCTGTGTGCGTGTGTCTGTGTGTGTGTCGAGGTGTGTGTTTCTCTCTGTGTGCGTGTGTCTGTGTGTGTGTGTCTGTGTGTGTGTCTGTGTGCATGTTTCTGTGTGTGTGTCTGTGTGTGTGTGTCTGTGTGTGTGTCTGTGTGTGTCTGTCTGTCTGTGTGTGTGTATCTCTCTGGGTGTGTGTATCTGTGTCAGTGTGTGTGTCTGTGTGCATGTGTATGTGTGTGTGTCTGTGTGTGTGTGTCTGTGTGTGTGTGTCTGTGTGTGTGTCTGTGTGTGTGTGTCTGTGTGTGTGTCTGTGTGTGTGTGTCTGTGTGTGTGCGTCTGTGTGTGTGTCTGTGTGTGTGTCTGTGTGTGTGTGTCTGTGTGTGTGTCTGCGTGTGTGTGTCTCTGTGTGTGTCTGCGTGTGTGTGTCTGTGTGTCTGTCTGTGTGTGTGTGTGTGTCTGTGTGTGTGTGTGTATGTGTGTGTGTTTGTCTGTGTGCATGTGTCTGTGTGTGTGTCTGTGTGTGTGTCTGTGTGTGTGTCTGTGTGTGTCTGTCGGTGTGTGTGTGTCTGTGGTGTGTCTGTGTGTGTCTGTCTGTGTGTGTTTGTCTGTGTGTGTGTCTGTGTGTGTGTCTGGGTGTGTCTGTGTATGTGTGTGTTTCTGTCTGTGTGTGTGTCTGTGTGTGTGTCTTTGTGCGTGTCTGTGTCTGTGTGACTGTGTGCCTGTGTGCGTGTGTCTTTGTGTGTATCTGTGTGCGTTTGTCTGTGTGTTTGTCTGTGTGTGTGTGTCTGTGTGTCTGTGTGCGTGTGTCTGTATTCGTGTGTCTGTGTGTGTGTCTGTGTGTGTTTTGTGTGTCTGTGTCTGTGTGTGTGTCTGTGTATGTGTCTGTGTGTGTGTCTGTGTGTGTGTGTCTGTGTGTGTCTGTGTGTGTGTCTGTGTGTGTGTCTGTGTGTGTGTCTGTGTGTGTGTCTGTGTGCATGTGTCTGTGTGTGTGTCTGTGTGTGTGTCTGTGTGTGTGTCTGCATGTGTGTGTCTGTGTGTCTGTCTGTGTGTGTGTGTCTGTGTGTGTTTTTCTGTGTTTGTGTCTGTGTGTGTCTGTCAGTGTGTGTGTGTGTCTGTGTGTGTGTCTGTCTGTGTATGTCTGTCTGTGTGTGTGTCTGTGTGTGTCTGTCTGTCTGTGTGTGTGTATCTGTCTGTGTGTGTGTGTCTGTCTGTGTGTCTGTGTCTGTGTGTGTGTCTGTCTGCGTGTGTGTGTCTGTCTGCGTGTGTGTGTCTGTGTGTATGTGTCTGTGTGTGTGTCTGTGTGTGTGTGTCTGTGTGTGTCTGTTGGTGTGTGTGTGTCTGTGTGTGTGTCTGTGCGTGTCTGTCGGTGTGTGCGTGTCTGTGTGTGTGTCTGTGTGTGTGTCTGTGTGTGTGTGTCTGTGTGTGTGTCTGTGTATGTGTGTTTCTGTCTGTGTGTGTGTCTTTGTGCGTGTGTCTGTGTATGTGTCTGTTTGCGTGTGTCTGTGTGTGTGTCTGTGTGTGTGTCTGTGTGCGTGTCCGTGTGTGTCTGTCTGTGTGTGTGTCTGTGTGTGTGTCTTTGTGCGTGTGTCTGTGTATGTGTCTGTGTGCGTGTGTCTGTGTGTGTGTCTGTGTCCGTGTGTCTGTGTGTGTCTGTCTGTGTGCGTGTGTCTGTGTGTGTCGAGGTGTGTTTTTCTCTCTGTGTGCGTGTGTCTGTGTGTGCGTGTCTGTGTGTGTGTCTGTCTGTGTGTGTCTGTGTGTGTCTGTCTGTGTGTGTGTGTCTGTTTGTGTCTGTGAGTGTGTCTGTGTGTGTGTTTGTGTGTCTGTGTGTGTGTCTGTCTGTGTGTCTGTGTCTGTGTGTGTGTCAGTGTGTGTGTCTGTGTCTGTGCATGTGTCTGTGTGTGTGTTTGTGTGTCTCTGTGTGCGTATGTCTGTGTGTCTGTGTCTGTGTGCGTGTCTGTGTGTGTGTCTGTCTGTGTGTGTGTATCTGTCTGTGTGTGTGACTGTCTGTATGTGTCTGTGTGTGTGTCTGTGTGTGTGTCTGTGTGTCTCTCTGTGTGTGTGTCTTTGTGTGTGTCTGTGTGTGTGTGTCTGTCTGTGTGTGTGTCTGTGTGTGTGTCCTTGTGCGTGTGTCTGTGTGTGTGTCTGAGTGTGTGTCTGTGTGTGTATGTGTGTGTGTCTGTGTGTGTGTCTGTGTGTGTCTGTCTGTGTGTCTGTGTCTGTGTGTGTGTCTGTCTGTGTGTGTCTGTCTGTGTGTGTGTCTGTGTGTGTGTCTGTTTGTGTGTCTGTCTCTGTGTGTCTGTCTGTGTGTGTGTCTGTGTGTGTGTCTTTGTGTGTGTCTGTGTGTGTGTCTGTGTGTGTCTGTCTGTGTGTCTGTGTCTGTGTGTGTGTCTGTCTGTGTGTGTGTCTGTGTGTGTGTCTTTGTGCGTGTGTCTGTGTATGTGTCTGTGTGCGTGTGTCTGTGTGTGTGTGTCTGTGTGCGTGTGTCTGTGTGTGTCTGTCTCTGTGCGTGTGTCTGTGTGCGTGTGTCTGTGTGTGTGTCGAGGTATGTGTTTCTCTCTGTGTGCGTGTGTCTGTGTGTGTCTGTCTGTGTGCGTGTTTCTGTGTGTCTGTGTCTGTGTGTGTGTCTGTCTGTGTGTGTGTCTGTGTGTGTGTCTTTGTGCGTGTGTCTGTGTATGTGTCTGTGTGCGTGTGTCTGTGTGTGTGTGTCTGTGTGCGTGTGTCTGTGTGTGTCTGTCTCTGTGCGTGTGTCTGTGTGCGTGTGTCTGTGTGTGTCGAGGTATGTGTTTCTCTCTGTGTGCGTGTGTCTGTGTGTGTCTGTCTGTGTGCGTGTTTCTGTGTGTCTGTGTCTGTGTGTGTGTCTGTCTGTGTGTGTGTCTGTGTGTGTGTCTGTGTGTGTGTCTGCGTGTGTGTGTCTGTGTGTCTGTCTGTGTGTGTGTGTCTGTCTGTGTGTGTGTCTGTGTGTGTGTGTCTGTGTGTGTGTCTGTGTGTGTGTGTCTGTGTGTGTGTTTGTGTGTGTGTCTGTCTGTGTGTGTGTGTCTGTGTGTGTGTGTCTGTGTGTGTGTCTGTGTGCATGTGTCTGTGTGTGTGTCTGTGTGTGTGTCTGTGTGTCTGTGTGTGGGTGTCTGTCTGTGTGTGTGTCTGTGTGTGTGTCTGTGTGTGTGTCTGTGTGTGTGTGTCTTTGTGTGTGTCTGTGTGTGTGTGTCTGTCTGTGTGTGTCTGTCTGTGTGTGTGTCTTTGTGCGTGTGTCTGTGTATGTGTCTGTGTGTGTGTCTCTGTGTTTCTGTCTGTGTGTGTCTGTCAGTGTGTGTGTGTGTCTGTGTGTGTCTCTGTCTGTGTGTGTCTGTCTGTGTGTGTGTCTGTGTGTGTGTCTGTCTGTGTGTGTGTCTGTGTGCGTGTGTCTGTGTGTGTCTGTGTGTGTGTCTGTGTGCGTGTGTCTGTGTGCGTGTGTCTGTGTGTGTCTGTCTCTGTGCGTGTGTCTGTGTGCGTGTGTCTGTGTGTGTGTCGAGGTATGTGTTTCTCTCTGTGTGCGTGTGTCTGTGTGTGTCTGTCTGTGTGCGTGTTTCTGTGTGTCTGTGTCTGTGTGTGCGCGTCTGTGTGTGTGTCTGTGTGTGTGTCTTTGTGCGTGTGTCTGTGTATGTGTCTATTTGCGTGTGTCTGTGTGTGTGTCTGTGTGTGTGTCTGTGTGTGTTGCTGTGTGTGTCTGTCTGTGTGTCTGTGTCTGTGTGCATGTCTGTCTGTGTGTGTGTCTGTGTGTGTGTCTTTGTGCGTGTGTCTGTGTGTGTGTCTGTGTGCGTGTGTCTGTGTGTGTGTGTCTGTGTGTGTCTGTCTGTGTGTGTGTGTCTGTGTGTGTGTCTCTGGGTTTGTGTCTGTGTGTTTCTGTCGGTGTGTGTGTGTGTCTGTCTGTGTAGGTCTGTCTGTGTGTGTGTCTGTGTGTGTCTGTCGGTCTGTGTGTGTGTATCTGTATGTGTGTGTGTCTGTATGTGTGTCTGTGTGCATGTGTCTGTGTCTGTGTATGTGTGTGTGTGTGTGTGTCTCTGTGTGTGTGTCTGTCTGTGTGTGTGTGTCTCTTTGTGTCTGTGAGTGTGTCTGTTTGTGTGTGTCTCTCTGTGTGTCTGTGTGCATGTGTCTGTGTGTGTGTCTGTGTGTGTGTCTGTGTGTGTCTGTGTGTGTGTGTCTGTCTGTGTGTGTGTCTGTCTGTGTGTGTCTGTGTGCGTGTGTCTGTGTGTGTGTGTCTGTCTGTGTGTGTGTATCTGTGTGTGTGTCTCTGTCTGGGTGTGTGTATCTGTTTCTGTGTGTGTGTCTGTGTGTGTGTCTGTGTGTGTGTCTGTGTGTCTGTGTGTGTGTCTGTGTGTGTCTGTCTGTGTGTGTGTCTGTGTGTGTCTGTCTGTGTGTGTGTCTGTGTGTGTGTCTGTGTGCGTGTGTCTGTGTGTGTGTCTGAGTGTGTGTCTGTGTGTGTGTCTGAGTGTGTGTCTGTGTGCATGTGTCTGTGTGTGTGTGTCTGTGTGTGTGTGTCTCTGTGCATGTGTCTGTGGGTGAGTGTCTGTGTGTGTCTGTCGGTGTGTGTGTGTCTGTGTTGTGTCTGTCTGTGTGTGTCTGTCTGTTTGTGTGTCTGTGTGTGTGTCTGTTTGTGTGTCTGTCTGTGTGTGTCTGTCTGTGTGTGTCTGTGTGTGTGTCTGTGTGTGTGTCTGTGTGTGTGTCTGTCTGTGTGTCTGTCTGTGTATGTGTCTGTGTGCGTGTGTCTGTGTGTGTGTGTCTGTGTGCGTGTGTCTGTATGTGTCTGTCTGTGTGCGTGTGTCTGTGTGCGTGTGTCTGTGTGTGTGTCGAGGTGTGTGTTTCTCTCTGTGTGCGTGTGTCTGTGTGTGTGTGTCTGTGTGTGTGTCTGTGTGCATGTTTCTGTGTGTGTGTCTGTGTGTGTGTGTCTGTGTGTGTGTCTGTGTGTGTCTGTCTGTCTGTGTGTGTGTATCTCTCTGGGTGTGTGTATCTGTGTCAGTGTGTGTGTCTGTGTGCATGTGTATGTGTGTGTGTCTGTGTTTGTGTCTGTGTGTGTGTGTCTGTGTGTGTGTCTGTGTGTGTGTGTCTGTGTGTGTGTCTGTGTGTGTGTGTCTGTGTGTGTGCGTCTGTGTGTGTGTCTGTGTGTGTGTCTGTGTGTGTGTGTCTGTGTGTGTGTCTGCGTGTGTGTGTCTCTGTGTGTGTCTGCGTGTGTGTGTCTGTGTGTCTGTCTGTGTGTGTGTGTGTGTCTGTGTGTGTGTGTGTATGTGTGTGTGTTTGTCTGTGTGCATGTGTCTGTGTGTGTGTCTGTGTGTGTGTCTGTGTGTGTGTCTGTGTGTGTCTGTCGGTGTGTGTGTGTCTGTGGTGTGTCTGTGTGTGTCTGTCTGTGTGTGTTTGTCTGTGTGTGTGTCTGTGTGTGTGTCTGGGTGTGTCTGTGTATGTGTGTGTTTCTGTCTGTGTGTGTGTCTTTGTGCGTGTCTGTGTCTGTGTGACTGTGTGCCTGTGTGCGTGTGTCTTTGTGTGTATCTGTGTGCGTGTGTCTGTGTGTTTGTCTGTGTGTGTGTGTCTGTGTGTCTGTGTGCGTGTGTCTGTGTTCGTGTGTCTGTGTGTGTGTCTGTGTGTGTTTTGTGTGTCTGTGTCTGTGTGTGTGTCTGTCTGTGTATGTGTCTGTGTGTGTGTCTGTGTGTGTGTGTCTGTGTGTGTCTGTCTGTGTGTCTGTGTCTGTGTGTGTGTCTGTCTGTGTGTGTGTCTGTGTGTGTGTCTTTGTGCGTGTGTCTGTGTATGTGTCTGTGTGCGTGTGTCTGTGTGTGTGTCTGTGTGTGTTTCTGTGTGTCTGTCTGTGTGTCTGTGTGTGTGTCTCTCTGTGTGTGTGTGTCTGTCTCTGTGTTTGTGTCTGCGTGTGTGTGTCTGTGTGTGTGTGTCTGTGTGTGTGTGTCTGTGTGTGTGTCTGTGTGTGTGTCTGAGTGTGTGTCTGTGTGTGTGTCTGAGTGTGTGTCTGTGTGCATGTGTCTGTGTGTGTGTGTCTGTGTGTGTGTGTCTCTGTGCATGTGTCTGTGGGTGAGTGTCTGTGTGTGTGTGTCGGTGTGTGTGTGTCTGTGTTGTGTCTGTCCGTGTGTGTCTGTCTGTGTGTGTGTCTGTGTGTGTGTCTTTGTGCGTGTGTCTGTGTATGTGTCTGTGTGCGTGTGTCTGTGTGTGTGTCTGTGTCCGTGTGTCTGTGTGTGTCTGTCTGTGTGCGTGTGTCTGTGTGTGTGTCGAGGTGTGTTTTTCTCTCTGTGTGCGTGTGTCTGTGTGTGCGTGTCTGTGTGTGTGTGTCTGTGTGTGTGTCTGTGTGCATGTGTCTGTGTGTGTGTCTGTGTGTGTGTGTCTGTGTGTGTGTCTGTGTGTGTCTGTCTGTCTGTGTGTGTGTATCTCTCTGGGTGTGTGTATCTGTGTCAGTGTGTGTGTCTGTGTGCATGTGTCTGTGTGTGTGTCTGTGTTTGTGTCTGTGTGTGTGTCTGTGTGTGTGCGTCTGTGTGTTTGTGTCTCTGTGTGTGTCTGTGTGTGTGTGTCTGTGTGTGTGTCTGCGTGTGTGTCTGTGTGTCTGTCTGTGTGTGTGTGTGTGTGTCTGTGTGTGTGTGTCTTTGTGTCTATCTGTGTGCGTTTGTCTGTGTGTTTGTCTGTGTGTGTGTGTCTGTGTTCGTGTGTCTGTGTGTGTGTCTGTGTGTGTTTTGTGTGTCTGTGTCTGTGTGTGTGTCTGTCTGTGTATGTGTCTGTGTGTGTGTCTGTGTGTGTGTGTCTGTGTGTGTCTGTCTGTGTGTCTGTGTCTGTGTGTGTGTCTGTCTGTGTGTGTGTATGTGTGTGTGTCTTTGTGCGTGTGTCTGTGTATGTGTCTGTGTGCGTGTGTCTGTGTGTGTGTCTGTGTGTGTGTCTGTGTGTGTTTCTGTGTGTCTGTCTGTGTGTCTGTGTGTGTGTCTCTCTGTGTGTGTGTGTCTGTCTCTGTGTTTGTGTCTGCGTGTGTGTGTCTGTGTGTGTCTGTGTGTGTGTGTCTGTGTGTGTGTGTCTGTGTGTGTGTCTGTGTGTGTGTCTGTGTGTGTCTGTGTGTGTGTCTGTGTGTGTGTCTGTGTGTGTGTGTCTATCTGTGTGTCTGTGTCTGTGTGTGTGTCTGTCTGTGTATGTCTCTGTGTGTGTGTCTGTGTGTGTGTGTCTCTGTGTGTGTCTTTGTGCGTGTGTGTATGTGTCTCTTTGCGTGTGTCTGTGTGTGTGTCTGTGTGTGTGTCTGTGTGTGTTTCTGTGTGTGTCTGTCTGTGTGTCTGTGTCTGTGTGCGTGTCTGTCTGTGTGTGTCTGTGTGTGTGTCTCTGTGCGTGTGTCTGTGTGTGTGTCTGTGTGTGTGTCTCTGTGTTTGTGTCTGTGTGTGTCTGTGTGTCTGTGTCTGTGTGTGTGTCTCTGTGTTTCTGTCTGTGTGTGTCTGTCAGTGTGTGTGTCTGTGTGTGTGTATCTGTCTGTGTGTGTGTCTGTGTGTGTATCTGTCTGTGTATGTGTCTGTGTGTGTGTGTCTGTGTGTGTCTGTCTGTGTGTCTGTGTCTGTGTATGTGTCTGTCTGTGTGTGTGTCTGTGTGTGTGTCTTTGTGCGTGTGTCTGTGTATGTGTCTGTGTGCGTGTGTCTGTGTGTGTGTGTCTGTGTGCGTGTGTCTGTGTGTGTCTGTCTCTGTGCGTGTGTCTGTGTGCGTGTGTCTGTGTGTGTGTCGAGGTATGTGTTTCTCTCTGTGTGCGTGTGTCTGTGTGTGTCTGTCTGTGTGCGTGTTTCTGTGTGTCTGTGTCTGTGTGTGTGTCTGTCTGTGTGTGTGTCTGTGTGTGTGTCTTTGTGCGTGTGTCTGTGTATGTGTCTGTTTGCGTGTGTCTGTGTGTGTGTCTGTGTGTGTGTCTGTGTGTGTTTCTGTGTGTGTCTGTCTGTGTGTCTGTGTCTGTGTGCGTGTCTGTCTGTGTGTGTGTCTGTGTGTGTGTCTTTGTGCGTGTGTCTGTGTGTGTGTCTGTGTGCGTGTGTCTGTGTGTGTGTGTCTGTGTGTGTCTGTCTGTGTGTGTGTCTGTGTGTGTGTCTCTGTGTTTGTGTCTGTGTGTTTCTGTCGGTGTGTGTGTGTGTCTGTGTGTGTGTCTGTCTGTGTAGGTCTGTCTGTGTGTGTGTCTGTGTGTGTCTGTCGGTCTGTGTGTGTGTATCTGTATGTGTGTGTGTCTGTATGTGTGTCTGTCTGTGTGCATGTGTCTGTGTCTGTGTATGTGTGTGTGTGTGTGTGTCTGTGTGTGTGTGTCTGTCTGTGTGTGTGTCTCTTTGTGTCTGTGAGTGTGTCTGTTTGTATGTGTCTCTCTGTGTGTCTGTGTGCATGTGTCTGTGTGTGTGTCTGTGTGTGTCTGTGTGTGTCTGTGTGTGTGTGTCTGTGTGTATGTCTGTCTGTGTGTGTGTGTCTGTCTGTGTGTGTGTATCTGTCTGTGTGTTTGTCTGTGTGTGTGTGTCTGTCTGTGTGTGTGTCTGTCTGTGTGTGTCTGTGTGCGTGTGTCTGTGTGTGTGTGTCTGTCTGTGTGTGTGTATCTGTGTGTGTGTCTCTGTCTGGGTGTGTGTATCTGTGTCTGTG
>NC_137289.1:119792500-119802500 GCF_054371585.1 Giraffa tippelskirchi | reverse complement strand
TCTGTGTGTGTGTATCTGTCTGTGTGTGTGTGTCTGTCTGTGTGTCTGTGTCTGTGTGTGTGTCTGTCTGTGTGTGTGTCTGTGTGTGTGTCTGTGTGTGTCTGTCTGTGTGTGTGTCTGTGTGTGTGTCTTTGTGCGTGTGTCTGTGTATGTGTCTGTGTGCGTGTGTCTGTGTGTGTGTCTGTGTCCGTGTGTCTGTGTGTGTCTGTCTGTGTGCGTGTGTCTGTGTGTGTGTCGAGGTGTGTTTTTCTCTCTGTGTGCGTGTGTCTGTGTGTGCGTGTCTGTGTGTGTGTGTCTGTGTGTGTGTCTGTGTGCATGTGTCTGTGTGTGTGTCTGTGTGTGTGTGTCTGTGTGTGTGTCTGTGTGTGTCTGTCTGTCTGTGTGTGTGTATCTTTCTGGGTGTGTGTATCTGTGTCAGTGTGTGTGTCTGTGTGCATGTCTCTGTGTGTGTGTCTGTGTGTGTGTCTGTGTGTGTGTCTGCGTGTGTGTCTGTCTGTGTGTCTGTGTCTGTGTGCATGTCTGTCTGTGTGTGTGTCTGTGTGTGTGTCTCTGTGCGTGTGTCTGCGTGTGTGTCTGTCTGTGTGTCTGTGTCTGTGTGCATGTCTGTCTGTGTGTGTGTCTGTGTGTGTGTCTCTGTGCGTGTGTCTGTGTGTGTGTCTGTGTGTGTGTCTCTGTGTTTGTGTCTGTGTGTGTCTGTCGGTGTGTGTGTGTGTCTGTGTGTGTGTCTGTCTGTGTATGTCTGTCTGTGTGTGTGTCTGTGTGTGTGTATCTGTCTGTGTGTGTGTCTGTGTGTGTGTCTGTCTGTGTGCATGTGTCTGTGTCTGTGTATGTGTGTGTGCCTGTGTGTGTGTGTCTGTCTGTGGGTGTGTGTCTGTTTGTGTCTGTGAGTGTGTCTGTTTGTGTCTGTCTATCTGTGAGTCTGTGTGCATGTGTCTGTGTTTGTGTCTGTGTGTGTGTCTGTGTGTGTGTCTGCGTGTGTGTCTGTGTGTGTTTCTGTCTGTGTGTGTGTGTCTGTCACTGTGTGTGTGTCTGTGTGTGTGTGTCTGTGTGTGTGTCTGTGTGCATGTGTCTGTGTGTGTGTCTCTGTGTGTGTCTGTGTGTGTGTCTGCATGTGTGTGTCTGTGTGTCTGTCTGTGTGTGTGTGTCTGTGTGTGTTTCTCTGTGTTTGTGTCTGTGTGTGTCTGTCAGTGTGTGTGTGTGTCTGTGTGTGTGTCTGTCTGTGTATGTCTGTCTGTGTGTGTGTCTGTGTGTGTCTGTCTGTCTGTGTGTGTGTATCTGTGTGTGTGTGTCTGTCTGTGTGTCTGTGTCTGTGTGTGTGTCTGTCTGTGTGTGTGTCTGTGTGTGTGTCTGTGTGTGTGTCTGTGTGTGTCTGTCTGTGTGTGTGTCTGTGTGTGTGTCTTTGTGCGTGTGTCTGTGTATGTGTCTGTGTGCGTGTGTCTCTGTGTGTGTCTGTATCCGTGTGTCTGTGTGTGTCTGTCTGTGTGCGTGTGTCTGTGTGTGTGTCGAGGTGTGTTTTTCTCTCTGTGTGCGTGTGTCTGTGTGTGCGTGTCTGTGTGTGTGTGTCTGTGTGTGTGTCTGTGTGCATGTGTCTGTGTGTGTGTCTGTGTGTGTGTGTCTGTGTGTGTGTCTGTGTGTGTCTGTCTGTCTGTGTGTGTGTATCTCTCTGGGTGTGTGTATCTGTGTCAGTGTGTGTGTCTGTGTGCATGTCTCTGTGTGTGTGTCTGTGTGTGTGACTGTGTGTGTGTCTGCGTGTGTGTCTGTGTGTGTGTCTGTCTGTGTGTGTGTGTTTGTCACTGTGTGTGTGTCTCTGTGTGTGTCTGTGTGTGTGTCTGTGTGTGTGTCTGCGTGTGTGTGTCTGTGTGTCTGTCTGTGTGTGTGTGTCTGTGTGTGTGTCTTTGTGTGTGTGTCTGTGTGTGTGTCTGTGTGTGTGTCTGTGTGTGTGTGTCTGTGTGTGTGTGTCTGTGTGTGTGTCGGTGTGCCTGTGTCTGTGTGTGTGTCTGTGTGTGTGTCTGTGTGTGTGTGTCTGTCTGTGTGTGTGTATCTGTGTGTGTCTCTGTCTGGGTGTGTGTATCTCTGTCTGTGTGTGTGTCTGTGTGTGTGTCTGTGTGTGTGTCTGTGTGTCTGTGTGTGTGTCTGTGTGTGTGTCTGTGTGTGTCTCTCTGTGTGTGTGTCTGTGTGTGTGTGTCTGTCTGTGTTTGTGTCTGTGTGTGTGTCTGTGTGCGTGTGTCTGTGTGTGTGTCTGAGTGTGTGTCTGTGTGTGTGTCTGAGTGTGTGTCTGTGTGCATGTGTCTGTGTGTGTGTGTCTTTGTGTGTGTGTCTCTGTGCATGTGTCTGTGGGTGAGTGTCTGTGTGTGTGTGTCGGTGTGTGTGTGTCTGTGTTGTGTCTGTCCGTGTGTGTCTGTCTGTGTGTGTGTCTGTGTGTGTGTCTTTGTGCGTGTGTCTGTGTATGTGTCTGTGTGCGTGTGTCTGTGTGTGTGTCTGTGTCCGTGTGTCTGTGTGTGTCTGTCTGTGTGCGTGTGTCTGTGTGTGTGTCGAGGTGTGTTTTTCTCTGTGTGTGCGTGTGTCTGTGTGTGCGTGTCTGTGTGTGTGTGTCTGTGTGTGTGTCTGTGTGCATGTGTCTGTGTGTGTGTCTGTGTGTGTGTGTCTGTGTGTGTGTCTGTGTGTGTCTGTCTGTCTGTGTGTGTGTATCTCTCTGGGTGTGTGTATCTGTGTCAGTGTGTGTGTCTGTGTGCATGTGTCTGTGTGTGTGTCTGTGTTTGTGTCTGTGTGTGTGTCTGTGTGTGTGCGTCTGTGTGTTTGTGTCTCTGTGTGTGTCTGTGTGTGTGTGTCTGTGTGTGTGTCTGCGTGTGTGTCTGTGTGTCTGTCTGTGTGTGTGTGTGTGTGTCTGTGTGTGTGTGTCTTTGTGTCTATCTGTGTGCGTTTGTCTGTGTGTTTGTCTGTGTGTGTGTGTCTGTGTTCGTGTGTCTGTGTGTGTGTCTGTGTGTGTTTTGTGTGTCTGTGTCTGTGTGTGTGTCTGTCTGTGTATGTGTCTGTGTGTGTGTCTGTGTGTGTGTGTCTGTGTGTGTCTGTCTGTGTGTCTGTGTCTGTGTGTGTGTCTGTCTGTGTGTGTGTATGTGTGTGTGTCTTTGTGCGTGTGTCTGTGTATGTGTCTGTGTGCGTGTGTCTGTGTGTGTGTCTGTGTGTGTGTCTGTGTGTGTTTCTGTGTGTCTGTCTGTGTGTCTGTGTGTGTGTCTCTCTGTGTGTGTGTGTCTGTCTCTGTGTTTGTGTCTGCGTGTGTGTGTCTGTGTGTGTGTGTCTGTGTGTGTGTGTCTGTGTGTGTGTGTCTGTGTGTGTGTCTGTGTGTGTGTCTGTGTGTGTCTGTGTGTGTGTCTGTGTGTGTGTCTGTGTGTGTGTGTCTATCTGTGTGTCTGTGTCTGTGTGTGTGTCTGTCTGTGTATGTCTCTGTGTGTGTGTCTGTGTGTGTGTGTCTCTGTGTGTGTCTTTGTGCGTGTGTGTATGTGTCTCTTTGCGTGTGTCTGTGTGTGTGTCTGTGTGTGTCTCTGTGTGTGTCTGTCTGTGTGTCTGTGTCTGTGTGCGTGTCTGTCTGTGTGTGTGTCTGTGTGTGTGTCTTTGTGCGTGTGTCTGTGTATGTGTCTGTGTGTGTGTCTCTGTGTTTCTGTCTGTGTGTGTCTGTCAGTGTGTGTGTGTGTCTGTGTGTGTCTCTGTCTGTGTGTGTCTGTCTGTGTGTGTGTCTGTGTGTGTGTCTGTCTGTGTGTGTGTCTGTGTGCGTGTGTCTGTGTGTGTCTGTGTGTGTGTCTGTGTGCGTGTGTCTGTGTGCGTGTGTCTGTGTGTGTCTGTCTCTGTGCGTGTGTCTGTGTGCGTGTGTCTGTGTGTGTGTCGAGGTATGTGTTTCTCTCTGTGTGCGTGTGTCTGTGTGTGTCTGTCTGTGTGCGTGTTTCTGTGTGTCTGTGTCTGTGTGTGTGCCTGTCTGTGTGTGTGTCTGTGTGTGTGTCTTTGTGCGTGTGTCTGTGTATGTGTCTATTTGCGTGTGTCTGTGTGTGTGTCTGTGTGTGTGTCTGTGTGTGTTGCTGTGTGTGTCTGTCTGTGTGTCTGTGTCTGTGTGCGTGTCTGTCTGTGTGTGTGTCTGTGTGTGTGTCTTTGTGCGTGTGTCTGTGTGTGTGTCTGTGTGCGTGTGTCTGTGTGTGTGTGTCTGTGTGTGTCTGTCTGTGTGTGTGTGTCTGTGTGTGTGTCTCTGGGTTTGTGTCTGTGTGTTTCTGTCGGTGTGTGTGTGTGTCTGTCTGTGTAGGTCTGTCTGTGTGTGTGTCTGTGTGTGTCTGTCGGTCTGTGTGTGTGTATCTGTATGTGTGTGTGTCTGTATGTGTGTCTGTGTGCATGTGTCTGTGTCTGTGTATGTGTGTGTGTGTGTGTGTCTCTGTGTGTGTGTCTGTCTGTGTGTGTGTGTCTCTTTGTGTCTGTGAGTGTGTCTGTTTGTGTGTGTCTCTCTGTGTGTCTGTGTGCATGTGTCTGTGTGTGTGTCTGTGTGTGTGTCTGTGTGTGTCTGTGTGTGTGTGTCTGTCTGTGTGTGTGTCTGTCTGTGTGTGTCTGTGTGCGTGTGTCTGTGTGTGTGTGTCTGTCTGTGTGTGTGTATCTGTGTGTGTGTCTCTGTCTGGGTGTGTGTATCTGTTTCTGTGTGTGTGTCTGTGTGTGTGTCTGTGTGTGTGTCTGTGTGTCTGTGTGTGTGTCTGTGTGTGTCTGTCTGTGTGTGTGTCTGTGTTTGTGTGTCTGTCTGTGTGTGTGTCTGTGTGTGTGTCTGTGTGCGTGTGTCTGTGTGTGTGTCTGAGTGTGTGTCTGTGTGTGTGTCTGAGTGTGTGTCTGTGTGCATGTGTCTGTGTGTGTGTGTCTGTGTGTGTGTGTCTCTGTGCATGTGTCTGTGGGTGAGTGTCTGTGTGTGTCTGTCGGTGTGTGTGTGTCTGTGTTGTGTCTGTCTGTGTGTGTCTGTCTGTTTGTGTGTCTGTGTGTGTGTCTGTTTGTGTGTCTGTCTGTGTGTGTCTGTCTGTGTGTGTCTGTGTGTGTGTCTGTGTGTGTGTCTGTGTGTGTGTCTGTCTGTGTGTCTGTCTGTGTATGTGTCTGTGTGCGTGTGTCTGTGTGTGTGTGTCTGTGTGCGTGTGTCTGTATGTGTCTGTCTGTGTGCGTGTGTCTGTGTGCGTGTGTCTGTGTGTGTGTCGAGGTGTGTGTTTCTCTCTGTGTGCGTGTGTCTGTGTGTGTGTGTCTGTGTGTGTGTCTGTGTGCATGTTTCTGTGTGTGTGTCTGTGTGTGTGTGTCTGTGTGTGTGTCTGTGTGTGTCTGTCTGTCTGTGTGTGTGTATCTCTCTGGGTGTGTGTATCTGTGTCAGTGTGTGTGTCTGTGTGCATGTGTATGTGTGTGTGTCTGTGTGTGTGTGTCTGTGTGTGTGTCTGTGTGTGTGTCTGTGTGTGTGTGTCTGTGTGTGTGTCTGTGTGTGTGTGTCTGTGTGTGTGCGTCTGTGTGTGTGTCTGTGTGTGTGTCTGTGTGTGTGTGTCTGTGTGTGTGTCTGCGTGTGTGTGTCTCTGTGTGTGTCTGCGTGTGTGTGTCTGTGTGTCTGTCTGTGTGTGTGTGTGTGTCTGTGTGTGTGTGTGTATGTGTGTGTGTTTGTCTGTGTGCATGTGTCTGTGTGTGTGTCTGTGTGTGTGTCTGTGTGTGTGTCTGTGTGTGTCTGTCGGTGTGTGTGTGTCTGTGGTGTGTCTGTGTGTGTCTGTCTGTGTGTGTTTGTCTGTGTGTGTGTCTGTGTGTGTGTCTGGGTGTGTCTGTGTATGTGTGTGTTTCTGTCTGTGTGCGTGTCTGTGTCTGTGTGACTGTGTGCCTGTGTGCGTGTGTCTTTGTGTGTATCTGTGTGCGTTTGTCTGTGTGTTTGTCTGTGTGTGTGTGTCTGTGTGTCTGTGTGCGTGTGTCTGTATTCGTGTGTCTGTGTGTGTGTCTGTGTGTGTTTTGTGTGTCTGTGTCTGTGTGTGTGTCTGTGTATGTGTCTGTGTGTGTGTCTGTGTGTGTGTGTCTGTGTGTGTCTGTGTGTGTGTCTGTGTGTGTGTCTGTGTGTGTGTCTGTGTGTGTGTCTGTGTGCATGTGTCTGTGTGTGTGTCTGTGTGTGTGTCTGTGTGTGTGTCTGCATGTGTGTGTCTGTGTGTCTGTCTGTGTGTGTGTGTCTGTGTGTGTTTTTCTGTGTTTGTGTCTGTGTGTGTCTGTCAGTGTGTGTGTGTGTCTGTGTGTGTGTCTGTCTGTGTATGTCTGTCTGTGTGTGTGTCTGTGTGTGTCTGTCTGTCTGTGTGTGTGTATCTGTCTGTGTGTGTGTGTCTGTCTGTGTGTCTGTGTCTGTGTGTGTGTCTGTCTGCGTGTGTGTGTCTGTCTGCGTGTGTGTGTCTGTGTGTATGTGTCTGTGTGTGTGTCTGTGTGTGTGTGTCTGTGTGTGTCTGTTGGTGTGTGTGTGTCTGTGTGTGTGTCTGTGCGTGTCTGTCGGTGTGTGCGTGTCTGTGTGTGTGTCTGTGTGTGTGTCTGTGTGTGTGTGTCTGTGTGTGTGTCTGTGTATGTGTGTTTCTGTCTGTGTGTGTGTCTTTGTGCGTGTGTCTGTGTATGTGTCTGTTTGCGTGTGTCTGTGTGTGTGTCTGTGTGTGTGTCTGTGTGCGTGTCCGTGTGTGTCTGTCTGTGTGTGTGTCTGTGTGTGTGTCTTTGTGCGTGTGTCTGTGTATGTGTCTGTGTGCGTGTGTCTGTGTGTGTGTCTGTGTCCGTGTGTCTGTGTGTGTCTGTCTGTGTGCGTGTGTCTGTGTGTGTCGAGGTGTGTTTTTCTCTCTGTGTGCGTGTGTCTGTGTGTGCGTGTCTGTGTGTGTGTCTGTCTGTGTGTGTCTGTGTGTGTCTGTCTGTGTGCATGTGTTTGTGTGTGTGTCTGTCTGTGTGTGTGTGTCTGTTTGTGTCTGTGAGTGTGTCTGTGTGTGTGTTTGTGTGTCTGTGTGTGTGTCTGTCTGTGTGTCTGTGTCTGTGTGTGTGTCAGTGTGTGTGTCTGTGTCTGTGCATGTGTCTGTGTGTGTGTTTGTGTGTCTCTGTGTGCGTATGTCTGTGTGTCTGTGTCTGTGTGCGTGTCTGTGTGTGTGTCTGTCTGTGTGTGTGTATCTGTCTGTGTGTGTGACTGTCTGTATGTGTCTGTGTGTGTGTCTGTGTGTGTGTCTGTGTGTGTCTCTGTGTGTGTGTCTTTGTGTGTGTCTGTGTGTGTGTGTCTGTCTGTGTGTGTGTCTGTGTGTGTGTCCTTGTGCGTGTGTCTGTGTGTGTGTCTGAGTGTGTGTCTGTGTGTGTATGTGTGTGTGTCTGTGTGTGTGTCTGTGTGTGTCTGTCTGTGTGTCTGTGTCTGTGTGTGTGTCTGTCTGTGTGTGTCTGTCTGTGTGTGTGTCTGTGTGTGTCTGTCTGTGTGTCTGTGTCTGTGTGTGTGTCTGTCTGTGTGTGTCTGTCTGTGTGTGTGTCTGTGTGTGTGTCTGTCTGTGTGTGTCTGTCTGTGTGTGTCTGTGTGTGTGTGTGTGTGTCTGTGTGTGTGTCTTTGTGCGTGTGTCTCTGTATGTGTCTGTGTGCGTGTGTCTGTGTGTGTGTGTCTGTGTGTGTGTGTCTGTGTGTGTCTGTCTGTGTGCGTGTGTCTGTGTGCGTGTGTCTGTGTGTGTGTCGAGGTGTGTGTTTCTCTCTGTGTGCGTGTGTCTGTGTGTGCGTGTCTGTGTGTGTGTTTCTGTGTGTGTGTCTGTGTGTATGTGTCTGTGTGTGTGTCTGTGTGTGTGTCTGTGCGTGTCTGTCGGTGTGTGTGTGTCTGTGTGTGTGTCTGTGTGTGTGTCTGTGTGTGTGTGTCTGTGTGTGTGTCTGTGTATGTGTGTTTCTGTCTGTGTGTGTGTCTTTGTGTGTGTGTCTGTGTATGTGTCTGTTTGTGTGTGTCTGTGTGTGTGTCTGTGTGTGTGTCTGTGTGCGTGTCCGTGTGTGTCTGTCTGTGTGTGTGTCTGTGTGTGTGTCTTTGTGTGTGTGTCTGTGTGTCTGTGTGTGTGTCTGTGTGTGTCTGTCTGTCTGTGTGTGTGTATCTCTCTGGGTGTGTGTATCTGTGTCAGTGTGTGTGTCTGTGTGCATGTGTCTGTGTGTGTGTCTGTGTTTGTGTCTGTGTGTGTGTCTCTGTGTGTGCGTCTGTGTGTTTGTGTCTCTGTGTGTGTCTGTGTGTGTGTCTGTGTGTGTGTCTGCGTGTGTGTCTGTGTGTCTGTCTGTGTGTGTGTGTGTGTGTCTGTGTGTGTGTGTCTTTGTGTCTATCTGTGTGCGTTTGTCTGTGTGTTTGTCTGTGTGTGTGTGTCTGTGTGTCTGTGTGCGTGTGTCTGTGTTCGTGTGTCTGTGTGTGTGTCTGTGTGTGTTTTGTGTGTCTGTGTCTGTGTGTGTGTCTGTCTGTGTATGTGTCTGTGTGTGTGTCTGTGTGTGTGTGTCTGTGTGTGTCTGTCTGTGTGTCTGTGTCTGTGTGTGTGTCTGTCTGTGTGTGTGTCTGTGTGTGTGTCTTTGTGCGTGTGTCTGTGTATGTGTCTGTGTGCGTGTGTCTGTGTGTGTGTCTGTGTGTGTTTCTGTGTGTCTGTCTGTGTGTCTGTGTGTGTGTCTCTCTGTGTGTGTGTGTCTGTCTCTGTGTTTGTGTCTGCGTGTGTGTGTCTGTGTGTGTGTCTGTGTGTGTGTGTCTGTGTGTGTGTCTGTGTGTGTGTCTGTGTGTGTCTGTGTGTGTGTCTGTGTGTGTGTCTGTGTGTGTGTGTCTATCTGTGTGTCTGTGTCTGTGTGTGTGTCTGTCTGTGTATGTCTCTGTGTGTGTGTCTGTGTGTGTGTGTCTCTGTGTGTGTCTTTGTGCGTGTGTCTGTGTATGTGTCTCTTTGCGTGTGTCTGTGTGTGTGTCTGTGTGTGTCTCTGTGTGTGTCTGTCTGTGTGTCTGTGTCTGTGTGCGTGTCTGTCTGTGTGTGTGTCTGTGTGTGTGTCTTTGTGCGTGTGTCTGTGTATGTGTCTGTCTGTGTGTCTCTGTGTTTCTGTCTGTGTGGGTCTGTCAGTGTGTGTGTGTGTCTGTGTGTGTCTCTGTCTGTGTGTGTCTGTCTGTGTGTGTGTCTGTGTGTGTGTCTGTCTGTGTGTGTGTCTGTGTGCGTGTGTCTGTGTGTGTCTGTGTGTGTGTCTGTGTGCGTGTGTCTGTGTGTGTGTGTCTGTGTGTGTCTGTCTGTGTGTGTGTCTGTGTGTGTGTCTGTGTGTGTGTCTGTCTGTGTGTGTGTGTCTGTGTGTGTGTCTGTGTGTGTCTGTCTGTGTGTCTGTGTCTGTGTGTCTGTCTGTCTGTGTGTGTGTCTGTGTGTGTGTCTGTGTGTGTGTCTGTGTGTGTGTCTGTCTGTGTGCATGTGTCTGTGTGTGTGTCTGTGTGTGTGTCTCTGTGTTTGTCTCTGTGTGTGTCTGTCGGTGTGTGTGTGTCTGTGTGTGTGTCTGTCTGTGTATGTCTGTCTGTGTGTGTGTCTGTGTGTGTCTGTCGGTGAGTCTGTGTCTGTGTGCGTGTCTGTGAGTGTGTCTGTCTCTGTGTGTGTATCTGTCTGTGTGTGTGACTGTCTGTGTGTGTCTGTGTGTGTGTCTGTGTGTGTGTCTGTCTGTGTGCGTGTCTGTGTGTGTGTCTGTCTGTGTGTGTGTATCTGTGTGTGTGTCTCTGTGTGTGTCTGTCTGTGTGGGTGTGTCTGTCTGTGTGTGTGTCTGTGTGTGTGTCTGTGTGTGTGTCTGTGTGTGTATCTGTCTGTGTGTGTGTCTGTGTGTGTGTCTGTCTGTGTGCATGTGTCTGTCTGTGTGTCTGTCTGTCTGTGTGTCTGTGTGTGTGTGTCTGTGTGTGTGTCTGTGTGTGTGTTTGTGTGTCTGTGTGTGTGTCTGTCTGTGTGTGTCTGTGTGTGTCTGTCTGTGTGCATGTGTTTGTGTGTGTGTCTGTCTGTGTGTGTGTGTCTGTTTGTGTCTG